>NC_044031.1:766626311-766962306 GCF_901765095.1 Microcaecilia unicolor | reverse complement strand
GCCATCTCCTGAACCCGGCCAAATCGGCATAATCAAAAGCCGATTTTTGCCGGCACTAACTGCTTTCTGTCGCGGAGCCGGCCAAACTTCAAGGAGGCGTTTCGGCAGGGTAGCGGGGGCGGGACGGGGAGTGGTTACGAGATGGCTGGCTTCGCCCAATAATGGAAAAAAGATGGCCGGCTCTGACGAGCATTTCGCCGGCTTCACTTGGTCCATTTATTTTTAGGACCAAGTGTCAAAAAAGTGCCCCAATTGACCAGATGACCACCGGAGGGAATTGGGGATCACCTCCCCTTACTCCCCTAGTGGTCATCAACCCCCCCCCCCCCCCCAACCCCCCCCCCCCCCCAAAAAAAACCTTTTTTGCCAGCCTTTATGCCAGCCTCAAATGTCATACCCAGCTCCCTGACAGCAGTATACAGGTCCCTGGAGCAGTTTTTAGTGGGTTCAGTGCACTTCAGGCAGGTGGACCCAGGCCCATCCCCCCCCTACCTGTTACACTTGTGGTGGTAAATGGGAGCTCTCCAACTCCCCCCTCCCAAAACCCACTGTACCCACATGTAGGTGCCCCCCTTCACCCATAAGGGCTATGGTAATGGTGTAGAGTTGTGGGGAGTGGGTTTTGGGGGGGGATTTGGGGGGCTCAGTACCCAAGGTAAGGGAGCTATGCACCTGGGAGCTATTTTTATTTTTTTAGAAGTGCTCCCTAGGGTGCCCGGTTGGTGTCCTGGCATGTGAGGGGGGCCAGTGCACTACAAATGCTGGCTCCTCCCACGACCAAATGCCTTGGATTTGGCCGGGTTTGAGATCGCCGGCATTATTTTCAATTATGGGCAAAAACCGATGCCAGCCATCTCAAACCCGGTGAGCTCTGACATTTGGCCGGGCCCAACCGTATTAGCGAAAAAAAAAGATGGCCGGCCATCTTTTTCGAAAATACGGTTGGCTCTGCCCACTTACGGCGCTGGCCCCGAAGATGGCCAGCCAGCTATTTGCCCGGCGCCGTTCGATTATGCCCCTCTATGTTGCTTTTTACAAAATAGGTATGACACATGCAGCAAAGCACCCTGTGATAAAATTCCCTCGTCACCTAAAACTTGGGAGCTCTGAGGGACTGATAACAAGCAGCAAGAAAAAGCCTCTGACATGGGTGAAAACGGCTCAAAATCATAGGAAACTGTGATTCATAAAGCAGGACAAAGCCAGACAGACTGTTTTTAAAGCAGGTTCTGAGCAAGGCCTATTCTGTTCAGTTAAAGTGAAATTCATTCTCTATGCATCGAGGGTGTTTGTTGGGGAAATACTGTGAGAAGGAAAGGTTTTACAAAAGGTATTTTCCTGTGTGAAGGTCCAGGACAGCTGTTTCTTTAAATTTAGCATTCTGTGCTATTACATTTCACCCCTATTCCCAGGCACAGTCTAAGATTTATAGGCAGTTACCTCAATTAGGAAGTAAGATGGATTTTTATTTTTACAGCAAGAGTCCATTAGGGATTCTGTACAGCAAGTGAGAACATCTTTTTTTTTCTAGGTCCTTGTAAAACTAATAGATTAAGCATCCTTTTAACAACTAACAACAATATTAAGATGTAGACATAGCCCAGCAGTGAGGGGTGTTATTCAGCATTTTGCACAGAGTGCCACTTGTATGATTACCTACCAGTCAGAGAGAGGTTGTACATGTGCACTCAGTGCAAAGAGCTCCTGGGCTCTCTGGCAGAGCAGAGGCAGGCAGAGAGGTATATAGAAGAAACCTTCAGGAATATAGTACAGTGGAGCCATCTCTGTTTTGGTAACCTTGTGCTGCCTTGAAAAAGCAAGGTCACTTAGAAAGAGGACATCACCTTGGTGAGGAAGGAGCTAGATGTGCCTTCTGGGAAATGTGGTATTCTCTTGAACCAAAGATGTGCCTCCAGGGGCATGTGCTCAGGAAGGAAGGATTAGGATGGCCGTTGTAGCTGGTAATTCAGCATGAGGACTGGAAACTTACCTGCCTGGTGAAAACATGGGGGAGTTCGTACATTATCCATAGGAGTTTAGAGAGTATTGGAGAGGGACCAGCTACTGTGGTAAATATGAAGGTGTGAGAGAGAGAGAGAGATTCTGAAGTCACATTTAGGCTTTAAGAGGAAAGTTAAAACCCAGAACCACCAGAGAAGCATTCTCAGAAATGCACCCTGGTCCATGCATAGAACCCTAAAGGAGGGTAAAACTCTGGAGTTTCAGTGCATTGGAAGAGGTTTATAGATTTCTTAGGAACCCAACAACATTTTGGAGAATAAGGAGCCCATTCCAACATGGGGAGGTGTGAGGGACTGTATGTCTGGTCAATCCTGCTGACTATCCTGCTTATAATTGAAATAGAAAAACGCCTATATTGTGACCCAAATCGGGAGATAGACGTTTATTTCACAAAAACGAATAAAGCGGTATAATCGAAAGCCGAATTTAGACGTTTTCAACTGCACTCCGTCGCGGATGCGGACAAAGTTGATGGGGGCGTGTCGAAGGCGTGGTGAAGGCGGAACTGGGGCGTGGTTATCGGGCGATCAGAGATGGGCGCCTTTCGCCGATAATGGAAAAAAAATATGCATTTTTAGCGAGAATTTAGGGCACTTTTCCTGGACCCTGTTTTTCCATGAATAAGGCCCCAAAAAGTGCCCTAAATGACCTGATGACCACTGGAGGGAATCGGGGATGACCTCCCCTGACTCCCCCAGTGGTCACAAACCCCCTCCCACCACAAAATATGCCATTTCACAACTTTTTATTTTCACCCTCAAATGTCATACCCACCTCCCTGGCAGCAGTATGCAGGTCACTGGACCAGTTGTTAGGGGGTGCAGTGGACTTCAGGCAGGTGGACCCAGGCCCATCCCCCCTACCTGTTACAATTGTGCTGCTTAATGCTTAGTCGTCCAACCCCCCCAACCCACTGTACCCACATGTAGGTGCCCCCTTCACCCCTTAGGGCTATAGTAATGGTGTAGACTCGTGGGCAGTGGGTTTTGAGGGGGATTTGGGGGGCTCAACACCCAAGGGAAGGGTGCTATGCACCTGGGAGCTGTTTTACCTTGTTTTTTATTTTTGTAAAAGTGCCCCCTAGGGTGCCCGGTTGGTGTCCTGGCATGTGAGGGGGACTAGTGCACTACGAATCCTGGCCCCTCCCACGAACAAATGCCTTGGATTTATTCGTTTTTGAGCTGGGCGCTTTTGGCTTCCATTATCGCTGAAAAACAAAAACGCCCAGCTCAAAAAAAGATAAACGTCCATGTTTTTCGAAAATACGCTTCGGTCCGCCCCTTCACGGACCCGTTCTCGGAGATAAACGCCCATGGAGATAGACGTTTCCGTTCGATTATGCCCTTTCAAGTGGGATATTTTAGAAAAACTAACTCCAGTGGTGGCTTCATAAGAGTTCCCCAGTCAGAACCAGAGAAAAACTCTATGTAGATGGTTTTGAAGTTTTGATACCTTCAGTATGGTAGTTTTTTCTTCAGCTTTGAGGTGGATACATTTTGTAATTATACATACAGATGTTCTGATAGCACAGCACTGAATAATTTGACGGCATTTTATAAGATTCTGTGACCCCTGAGACAGGTGACCTTAGCTGAAACACGGCTCCATGTCGGGTCTGTTCAGTTGTGGTGCTTTATCAATAAACCTGTTGGGTTGAGGGTCTGTTCAGTTGTGGTGCTTTATCAATAAACCTGTTGGGTTGAGGGTCTGTTCAGTTGTGGTGCTTTATCAATAAACCTCTTGGGTTGAGGGTCTATTCAGTTGTGGTGCTTTATCAATAAACCTCTTGGGTTGAGGGTCTATTCAGTTGTGGTGCTTTATCAATAAACCTCTTGGGTTGAGGGTCTGTTCAGTTGTGGTGCTTTATCAATAAACCTCTTGGGTTGAGAGTCTTATCAATAAACCTCTTGGGTTGAGGGTCTATTCAGTTGTGGTGCTTTATCAATAAACCTCTTGGGTTGAGGGTCTATTCAGTTGTGGTGCTTTATCAATAAAACTCTTGTTTGTGGACATCCCTTTTGGCTCCTTGTGGATTTGCCATTGTCCTACTCTACTTTGTTTCCCTTTGGGCTTTATAAGGGTTCCATGGCACAGGAGATACCTAGAATAGTGGCTGAACATGGAGTTCACTCATGAAGTGAGAAATGAATGGACACTTGGAAGCCAGTAGACTGCCAGTCTGAACTATGCAATATTCTCTCTTTTCTCTATTCCTTTCCTAAATGCCAAATAGAGTTCTTGCTGTCCCTCTTTCTTCTGTGGTGCTCTATTTATATGTTATCTATACTATCCTATAATATCAGCTGTATGCAAACCACTCAGATGGTCTTCGATAGGCGGTATAACAAGAATTAAATAAACTTGGAATGGGATGTGTTTTAATGGTGGGGAGACTGGGAGTCTGCAGGTAGGGTGAAACACAGTCGATTTAGTTGAGGAAACCAGTTTTGATGAAGACACCCCCGACGTCACAATTCCAATATCTGACAACTTGAAAATCCTAGGAGTAACATTAGACAACCATCTAACTCTAGAAACTCACGCAAAAACAATCACGAAGAAGATGTTCAACATGATGTGGGTATTGAAAAGAGTAAAACCATTCCTCCCCCAAAAAACATTCCGCAATCTGGTTCAATCAACAGTACTCAGCCATGCTGACTACTGCAATAGTATCTTCATTGGTTGCAAAGCCCACATTCTAAAAAATCTCCAAACCGCCCAAAACAAGGCAGCCAGACTCATTTTCAGTAAATCACGATTCAAAAGTGCAACACCTCTCCGGGAAAAACTCCACTGGCTCCCCATTAAAGAACGAATACACTTAAAATCCACACACTGATCCACAAGATCCTCCACGGAGAATCTCCAAGTTACATGACCAACCTAATCGACCTTCCAGCCAAGAACAGGTCCAAATCCTCGCGAACATATCTCAATCTTCACCTGCCTAATTGTAAAGGTCTCAAATACAAAACCTACTATGCATCCAACTTCTCAGTTTTAGGCAGTCAACTCTGGAACACCATACCAAGATTCATCCGAACTACAACTGAACTTCTAAGCTTCCGAAAGCTGCTGAAAACATAACTCTTCAAACAAGCCTATCCAAACAACCCAACTTAAGTTAAGACTCTAACCCACACCACTAACATTAAACATACCTCAATCCTTCCCCCACATCTCTTCCTTTTACCCTTCTCTAAACAACTGTATTATTTAAGTGACACTTTTTACCCATACATTGTATTACTTCTGTGTATCCTCAAATTGTGTTATCCCTGTGATACTCTGTACCTATACATTGTAAGCCGCACTGAGCCTGCTATCGAGCGGGGTATAAATGCTATAAATAAATAAATATAGTGAGATATTATTTAGCTTTTGGATCACTCGAAATGATCGTCAGCTGCTCTCTTGAATCTGAACACTGTGAATGTTGTAACTCCAGTTAGAGGTCACTATGGGGACCCGTTTCGCTATTGCTTCATCCGGAGACCTCCCCTCTTACAATGACGATCTCTTAAGTTTCCTGCTGTGTTTAAATTGACATCCAAAATTTAATTTGTGATCCAAAAGCTAAGTAATATTTCCCCATATCTTGTTGTTGAATGCAGGGGTGTATCTACGTGGGGCCACAGGGGCCTGGGCCCCCGCAGATTTCGCCCTGGCCCCCTCCCCCGCTGCTGTTTCTTACTTTTGCGCCGAGGTCCGCTTCCTCCTGGGTCTTTAAAAATATTTCTTCAGCTGGTGGGGGACCCCAACCCCCGCCAGCCAAGTGGCCAACGTGCTGGAGTTGAGCGGCTGAATCCAGTTCGGAGTCTGACGTCGTGCAACGTTCGGACGTCGCACAACGTCAGACCCCGAACTGGATTCAGCCGCTCAACTCCAGCACGTCGGCCACGGCGGACGAAGAACTTGAAAGACGTCACCTCGGATTGGCTGGCGGGGGTTGGGGTCCCCTGCCAGCTGAAGAAATATTTTTAAAGGCCCAGGAGGAAGCGGACCTCGGCGCAAAAGTAAGAAACGGCAGCGGGGGAGGGCTGGTGGCGGGTGGAGAGAGTCGTTGGTGGCGGTGGGGGGATCCGTTAATGGCGGCGGGGGGGGGGGGGGGGGTCGGTGACGGCGTAGGGGGGGCTAAAATGTGCCCCCTCCCTCTGGCTCTGGCCCCCCTACCGCCGGAGGCCAGATACGCCTCTGGTTGAATGATAGAATTATTGTTAAATAAAATGTTCATTTTTTTTTGTTTTGTTCAACAACAGTGGGAAGGAGGTTTTTAGGCCAATGATGACTTGTTTGACCAACCACACACAGAGGAAACACATTGTTCCAGGAATGTGGTTTAACATCTAAATGAGGTCTTTTCCTCCTATTTTTCAATTTTTTTTCATCTTTTTATATTGAGATTTGATGAATACAGAGAAGACAGAAAGATTTGCACTACAAGACCATATAACAGTTATAGAAGTTTTCTACTGCACATACATATGGTAAAAAGATCCACTGAGGAGATGCTAGCAAAATATCCAATACATTTTACAGGCTTAGAACACACTGTTTCTTCACAGTTGCCATATTGGCTAGGCATTTGAACAGATATCTTCCCTATATAAATCATCAGGACCAGGTTGGGTTCGTGTTAGGATGTGAAGCGTCTGTTCACGCTTTCCAAAAATACTAGGACTA
Source organism: Microcaecilia unicolor (assembly GCF_901765095.1). Lineage (NCBI taxonomy): Eukaryota > Metazoa > Chordata > Amphibia > Gymnophiona > Siphonopidae > Microcaecilia > Microcaecilia unicolor. The sequence continues at coordinate 766,955,598 of NC_044031.1, read as the reverse complement.
GGGGGCATGCGATGAAGCTACAATGTAGTAAATTTAAAACAAATCGGAGAAAAGTTTTCTTCACTCAACGTGTAATTAAACTCTGGAATTCGTTGCCAGAGAATGTGGTAAATGCGGTTAGCTTAGCGGAGTTTAAAAAAGGTTTGGACGGCTTCCTAAAGGAAAAGTCCATAGACCGTTATTAAAAGGACTTGGGGAAAATCCACTATTTCTGGGATATGCAGTATAAAATGTTTTGAACATTTTTGGGACCTTGCTGGGTATTTGTGACCTGGATTACCCACTGTTGGAAACGGGTGGGCACCGTGTTCTCCCCCCCCCTCCCAAAAAATCTCAGCTGGTGGGAAAACGCTTCTTTCCACCTTGGCAGCAGGAATGCAATGAAAACTGAGCATGTGCAGGTGCTGGTGTTGTGGAGAGTAGCGTTTTCGTTACCAACAGGGGGAAATCTTCAGCTGGCGGAGCTTGGGATTCCCACCAGTTACCACTAAACATGTGCTACTGTTGGGTGGGCCTGAGCCATAAATGCCCACCTGTGGCTACGCCACTGGTGGTAAAGTCTTAGCATCACACTGGAAGGGTAGGGAAAGACAAAACTTGAAGTGGTTGAATGAGGGGGAGAAGCCATGTATTTGAGGGGAGAGGAGGACACTGGGAGTTATGGAAGAAAGCGAGGGTTAAAATTCATAGCTGGAAAGATATTACTTCCTCCTGTATTTGCGACTCTTAACATTAAATTATACTCTCCATTACGTTGCAAAAGAACTCCAAGGTGTGCAGAGCAGGCAGATATGCAAAGCATTTGTTATGCTGACATTCTGGGTTCTGCAGGCTACATTATTCACAGTCTCTGCTCCTCCCCTCTAGAGTTAACAGGTCATCAGTCCCCGATAAATAATTCATAGGCAGGCCATGGGATCCTGTCACTCTCCAAGCATCATTAGGACCCCAGGCTATTGCATTACAATAGTTGGTTTAAGGGATGAGGCAGGTCTCAGTAACTACCTTGGTCAGCTTGAATTTCCAAACTGCTCTAGCACATTTACAGCTGAAGTACAGAGAAGGGCAAAAGAGAAGGGGGGAAAAGTTTGAGTGATGCCTTTTCCTTGTGACTAATGAACAGTTCAGAAGGGTCAACCTATTACAAGCACAACTATTTAATTATTAAATACACACAATCTATGAGCAAAAGGGACAAGCGGAGAATGCCTAATGCTAGGTAACCGGACCCAGACCCTCTGCTGCCATATGCTTTTATTAGTATTCTGCAGCGCAAAAGGGGAAAAATTAGCAAAACACAAGACTAGGAATCCCGCCATAGGTGCAGAAAGATACTTCTCTGGAAAGGAGCTGCATATTCTGAACAGCTGATACGAGAGTCATGCTTTCTCCTGAAATGTACATTCCTTTGGAGGGTTATTACTCTTACCCCCAATAAGGCCTGGAGGAGTAGCCTAGTGGTTAGTGCAGCGGACTCTGATCCTGGGGAACTGGGTTCAATTCCCACTGCAGCTCCTTGTGACTCTGGGCAAGTCGCTTAACCCTCCATTGTCCCAGGTACAAATAAGTACCTGTATATAACATGTAAACCGCTTTGAAATGTAGTTGGAAAAAACCAAAGGCGGTATATAAGTCCCATTCCCTTTCCCACTGAGCTCGGCAGGAAACTAAACACTCTCCCATTTCCATGACATTCCTGGTCTCTTCCACTCAGGATTAAATTAAAGCAGGAATTAGATGCACTTAAAGCAACTTCTAAGACTGCATAAAATCAAACCAAATTCACACCACTGCCTCAAAGGATAAAACCACCTAAGAATAGATGGTTCACAGTAGGCTCAGGCAGACTTCATCATGTGACACAGAGGCATACACCCTCACGTGTTACCCCTACAGAATTCTTTTGCTCCATTAAAGCACTGTGAGGTTCCTAAAAATAGAACTGAGCCAGAAGAAACAGCAAAAGCAAAAGAAATTAAGGTGGAACAAAAAGATATGGAGGGACCCAAAGACAAAAAACACACCAAAATATCAAATGTTGAAACACATACCAGGAAATGTAAATGGAAAGTGATGACCACAAATGCTCAGCAGTCTTGGCAACAAAGTTCATGACCTTCAAGCCCTGATGTTGGAGGCAGACCTAGACGTTGTTGCAATCACAGAGACATGGCTCAATGGTTCCCATGAATGGGATGCAAACATACCAGGCTATAATCTATTTAGGAAGGATGGAGAGGGTCGTAAAGGTGGAGGAGTAGCTCTGTATGTGAGGAATGATATCATGGCGACTGAAATGACAGGGACCTGGGGAAAAGAAGAAGCGATATGGATCACCTTAAAAAGAGATGATAGAACCTCTGTCCACGTGGGTGTTGTCTACAGACCTCCAACACAATTGGAAGAACTAGATAAAGACCTGATCGCAGATATTCAAAAGTTGGGAAAGAAGAGAGAGGTGATGTTGCTGGGAGATTTCAATCTGCCGGATGTAGATTGGAAGGTTCCGTCTGCGGAATCGGAAAGAAGTAGAGAGATTGTGGATGCTTTCCAAAGTGCTCTGCTCAGACAAATGGTCATGGAACCCACGAGGGAAGGAGCGACGCTGGATCTGGTGCTCACAAATGCGGATAGCTTGTCAAATGTCCGAGTGGGTGCCCACCTGGGCGGCAGTGACCATCAAACGGTTTGGTTTGATATGACGGCTGAAGAGGAGGGTGGTCACTCAAAACTCAAAGTCCTGGATTTCAAGCATGCTGACTTTAGTAAAATGGGGGAATACCTAAGGAAGGAACTGATGGGCTGGGAGGACGTACGAGAAGTGGAAGGACAGTGGTCCAGGCTGAAAGAAGCTATAAATAGAGCCACAAACCTTTATGTAAGGAAAGTAAATAAAAGCAAGAGAAAAAGGAAACCGATATGGTTCTCCAAGCAAGTGGCTGAGAAAATAAAGGCTAAAGAGTTGGCGTTCCAGAAATACAGAAAAACTCAAGAAGAGAAACACGGGGAGGAATACCGGATGAAACTGAAAGAAGCCAAGAGAGAGATATGTCTGGCGAAAGCACAAGCGGAAGAACAAATGGCTAGAAATGTAAGGAGGGGTGACAAAAATTTCTTCAGGTATATTAGTGAAAGGAAAATGACTAAAAAGGGAATTCTGAGACTAAAAAATACTGCAAACCGCTATGTAGATAATGATGAAGAAAAGGCAAATTTGCTAAATAGATTCTTTTGTTCTGTTTTTACTGAAGAAAATCTGGGAGAAGGACCACGATGGACTGGCAAAAGTTCATTTGACAATGGAGTGGATATAGCACCGTTCACGGAAGAGAGTGTGTATCAACAACTAGAGAAACTAAAGGTGGACAAAGCCATGGGACCGGATGGGATCCACCCCAGGATATTGAGGGAGCTCAGAGAGGTTCTGGCGGGTCCTCTTAAAGATTTGTTTAATAAATCCTTAGAAATGGGAGAGGTTCCGAGGGATTGGAGAACGGCGGAGGTGGTCCCGCTTCACAAAAGTGGTGATAGGGAAGAAGCTGGAAATTACAGGCCGGTAAGCCTCACTTCGATTATTGGAAAAGTAATGGAAGCGATGCTGAAGGAAAGGATAGTGAATTTCCTGGAAGAAAATGAGTTGCAAGATCCGAGACAACATGGTTTTACCAAAGTGAAATCGTGCCAAACGAATCTCATTGAATTCTTTGATTGGGTGACCGGAGAATTGAACCGTGGACGTGCTATAGACGTAATCTACTTAGATTTCAGCAAGGCTTTTGACACGGTTCCCCACAGGAGGCTCTTAAATAAACTAGACAGCCTGAAGATAGGACCCAAAGTGGTGAACTGGATTAGGAACTGGTTGACGGACAGGCGCCAGAGGGTGGTGGTGAATGGAGTTCGCTCGGAAGAGAGAAAGGTGAGTAGTGGAGTGACTCAGGGATCGGTGCTGGGGCCGATTCTGTTCAATATATTTGTGAGTGACATTGCCGAAGGGTAAGAAGGTAAAGTTTGCCTATTTGCGGATGGTACTAAGATTTGTAACACAGTGGACACCCCGGAGAGAGTGGAAAACATGAAAAAGGACCTACGGAAGCTAGAAGAATGGTCTAAGGTTTGGCAATTAAAATTCAATGCAAAGAAATGCAAAGTGATGCACTTAGGGAGTAGAAATCCAAGAGCGGCGTATGTGTTAGGCGGTGAGAGTCTGCTAGGTACGGATGGGGAGAGGGATCTTGGGGTGATAGTATCTGAGGTTCTGAAGGCGATGAAACAGTGTGACAAAGCGGTGGCCGTAGCTAGAAGGTTACTAGGCTGTATAGAGAGAGGTGTGACCAGCAGAAGAAAAGAGGTGTTGATGCCCCTGTACAAGGTGAGGCCCCACCTGGAGTATTGTGTTCAGTTTTGGAGGCCGTATCTTGCTAAGGATGTAAAAAGAATTGAAGCGGTGCAAAGAAAAGCTACGAGGATGGTATGTGATTTGCGTTACAAGACTTATGAGGAGAGACTTGCGGACCTGAACATGTATACCCTGGAGGAAAGGAGGAACAGGGGTGATATGATACAGACGTTCAAATATTTGAAAGGTATTAATCCGCAAACGAACCTTTTCCGGAGATGGGAAGGTGGTAGAACGAGAGGGCATGAAATGAGATTGAAGGGGGGCAGACTCAAGAAGAATGTCAGGAAGTATTTTTTCACGGAGAGGGTGGTGGATGCTTGGAATGCCCTCCCACGGGAGGTGGTGGAGATGAAAATGGTAACGGAATTTAAACATGCGTGGGATAAACATAAAAGAATCCTGTGCAGAAGGAAGGGATCCTCAGGAGCTTAGCCTAGAATGGGTGGCAGAGCTGGTGGTTGGGAGGCGGGGCTAGTGCTGGGCAGACTTATACTGTCTGTGCCGGGGCTGGTGGTTGGGAGGTGGGACTAGTGCTGGGCAGACTTATACGGTCTGTGCCGGGGCTGGTGGTTGGGCGGCGGGGATAGTGCTGGGCAGACTTATACGGTCTATACCAGAGCTGGTGGTGGGAGGCGGGACTGGTAGTTGGGAGGCGAGGATAGTGCTGGGCAGACTTATACGGTCTGTGCCAGAGCTGGTGGTGGGAGGCAGGGATAGGGCTGGCCAGACTTATACGGTCTGTGCCCTGAAGAGGACAGTACAAATAAAAAAGTAGCACATATGAATTTATCTTCTTGGGCAGACTGGATGGACCGTGCAGGTCTTTTTCTGCCGTCATCTACTATGTTTACTATGATTCACTTTCAGGTTGGAAGAGTACTATAGCAACTACCATAACCTGATCTGAAACGTGAAATGACTCTGGAAACCAAATCATAGTGTACTGTTTCCCCAGTTTTAAGGCTGAATGCTTAGCATTAATTACACACTGCTGCCAGTTGATTGTCCTTTTCAACCTTGCTAGTGTTTAGGAGCCCTGAAGAGGTCTGGGGAGTCCCTGCTAGAATACCCATCTTCAATCCTCTCTCCACAGCCCGTCTTGTTTAGGAAAGCAGCTGCCAGCGAGCGCGTCCATTCAAAATGTTTCAAGTGCCTGATGGCAAAGTGCAAAAATAGCACCCCTGCCTTTACGCCATCAATGAGCAATGGTAATTATTATTTATTGCATTTGCACCCCACATTATCCCACCTATTTGCAGGCTCAATGTGGCTTACAGAGTGTTGTTATGACAAAGTCATGACAGGATCTAAGATACAATCGGTAGTAATCAGAAGATGTATGAGGGATTAGAGAGGTAAGTGATTAGGTAGGTATTTTAATCCTTGAGTGGGTTGGGTGGTGAGTTGAGTCATTAAGGGTTCTTTTTGTAAGCTTTGTTGAAGAGATGTGTGTTCAAAGATTTGCGAAAATTGGTTAGATTGTCCATGGTTTTCAAGGCTGTGGGTAGTGCGTTCCATAGCTGTGTACTTCTGTATGAGAAGGTGGTAGTGTAAGCCTGCTTATATTTAAGTCCTTTACAGCTGGGGAAGTTCAGATTGAGGAATTTGCGGGCTGATCTTTTGACATTTCTGGGTGGCAGGTCCACTAGGTTTAACATGTGGAGTGGGGCATCTGCGTGTATGATTTTGTGTATGGTCGTGCAGATCTTAAACTCAATGCGTTCCTTGAGAGGGAGCCAGTGTAGTTTCTCTCTTAAGGGTTTCGCATTTTCGTATTTAGTTTTTCCAAATATGAGTCTGGCTGCGGTATTCTGAGCTGTTTGGAGTTTTTTAATAGTCTGCTCTTTGCAGCCAGCGTACAACGTGTTACAGTAGTCCAGATGGAGCTAAAGATAGAGAATGACACCGGGACGATGTTTGTCCCCGTCCCCGTGGGTTCTGTCTCCATCCCCACCCCCGTCTCTGTGGACCCTGTCTCCATCCCGTCCCACCCCCTCCCTGTGGGCTCTGTCCTCATCTGTAGAAGCCTTGAACACTTATGATTTTATATTTAAATCTTTTTATTAAAGTATAAAAAGGAACAATATGCTGTGCAACTGTTGTGTATAAATTACAAATAGAAAACAATAATAACAATGAACAGCTATAATAACCCTCCCACCCCCACCCTCTACCCTTCCAACCCCTACAATAGCTGACTTCTGCTACCCCAAGGAATCCTAATCCACTCTGTTAAAATGTCCAGGGGTACAAAATGCAGCCTGTTCTGTAAGCCCTAGAGGGGAGAAATATGCCCTCTGAAGCACTGTTACGATTTTTTCATTTGTGGAGGAGTGGCCCAGTGGTTAGGGTGGGGGGAACTGAGGAACTGAGTTTGATTCCCACTTCAGGCACAGGCAGCTCCTTGTGACTCTGGGTAAGTCACTTAACCCTCCATTGCCCCATGTAAGCCGCATTGAGCCTGCCATGAGTGGGAAAGCGCAGGGTACAAATGTAACAAAAGTAAAATAGATACTATTGGAGATTCTACATGGAATGTTGCTACTATTGGAGATTCTACATGGAATGTTGCTACTATTGAGATTCTGTTGCTACTATGAGATTCTACATGGAATGTTGCTACTATTGGAGATTCTACATGGAATGTTGCTACTATTGGAGATTCTACATGGAATGTTGCTACTATTGAGATTCTGTTGCTACTATGAGATTCTACATGGAATGTTGCTACTATTGGAGATTCTACATGGAATGTTGCTATTCCACTAACAACATTCCATGTAGAAGCCTGTGCGGCCACATTGGTGATCTGCAAGGGCCGACTTCTACATGGAATGTTGCTAATGGAATAGCAACATTCCATGTAGAATCTCCAATAGTAGCAACAGTGGAAGAGTGGCCTAGTGGTTAGGGTGGTGGACTTTGGTCCTGGGGAACTGAGTTCGATTCCCACTTCAGGCACAGGCAGCTCCTTGTGACTCTGGGCAAGTCACTTAACCCTCCATTGCCCCATGTAAGCCGCATTGAGCCTGCCATGGGTGGGAAAGCGCAGGGTACAAATGTAACAAAAAAAAAAAAAAAGGAATCCTAATCCACCCTGTTAAAATGTCCAGGGGTACAAAATGCAACCCGTTCTGTATGCCTTAGAGGGAAGAAATATGTCTTTTGAAGCACTGTTATGATTTTTTAATCTGTGGATGAATAAGTCGTCATCAGCAATCTCAGGATTCAATCTAGCTTTCCCGTCTTCCACAGTCCTTCCTGCAACAGAAGATGTCTTCTTAGACGATGTGCTGGTAGCAGGATGTACAGGACCCCCCATGCAAATTTTGCTAGTTGTGACCAGCTTATTTTTCAAAAGAAAATCAAAATATCGTTGTCTGCATCACTCAAACATAAATAACATACCATGAGTTCATTAACAGGTTTCAAAGTTGAAAATGACATGAGGACAAAGTTTGTCCCCGTCCCCACTGCCTCTGGCCTCATTCCCGTCCTTTCCTCGCAGGATCTGTCCCCGCCCCCGCGGGCTCTGTCCCTGTCCCTACTATGGGTCCCCATCCTACTACTATTACTATTTAGCATTTCTATAGCGCTACAAGGCGTACGCAGCGCTGCACAAACATAGAAGAAAGACAGTCCCTGCTCAAAGAGCTTACAATCTAATAGACAAAAAATAAATAAAGTAAGCAAATCAAATCAATTAATGTGTACAGGAAGGAGGAGAGGAGGGTAGGTGGAGGCGAGTGGTTACAAGTGGTTACGAGTCAAAAGCAATGTTAAAGAGGTGGGCTTTCAGTCTAGATTTAAAGGTGGCCAAGGATGGGGCAAGACGTAGGGGCTCAGGAAGTTTATTCCAGGCGTAGGGTGCAGCGAGACAGAAGGCGCAAAGTCTACTACTATTGGAGATTCTAGATGGAATGTTGCTACTACTATTACTATTTAGCATTTCTATAGCGCTACAAGGCGTACGCAGCGCTGCACAAACATAGAAGAAAGACAGTCCCTGCTCAAAGAGCTTACAATCTAATAGACAAAAAATAAATAAAGTAAGCAAATCAAATCAATTAATGTGTACAGGAAGGAGGAGAGGAGGGTAGGTGGAGGCGAGTGGTTACAAGTTATTCTCTAGCTAAAGACATCCGGATAAAAAGTGAAAACAGATTTTTAATAGCAAAAAGTGGGATGACGTCCCCAGAAAGGAAGCTAACAATTCTCTCTTTTTAACAGTGATCTAAGGTACATCTGAACTATAATTAAGCTGCTCGTTTTTAAGAGATGGACTGAAGGATAGCACAAGGATGGAATTATCAACTTCCCAATGGAAGTGTATTGGCAAAAGGACAGACGAATTCAAGAACTTACACAAGTACATGCCACACTGTGGCCAATCCAGGTCACAAATACCTGGCAAGATCCCAGAAAACTCAATACGTTTTATGCTGTTTATCCCAGAAATAAGCAGTGGATTTCCCCCAAGTCAATTTAATAAAGGTCTATGGACTTTTCCTTTAGGAAGTGGTCCAGACCCTTTTTAAACCCCGCTAAGCTAACTGCCTTTACCACATTCTCTGGTAACGAATGCCAGAGTTTAATTACATGTTGAGTGTATCTTTCTCCTTCATCTTCTACCGCTGTATACATTTGTATTTTTAAAAAAATATTGTACATTGCTTTTTTCCATTTATTTGACAGGAAAATGTTACATAAAAGCTAATTAATAATAATAATAAGGCTGAAGATTACATATTGTCTGTGATATTGCAGTAGGAAGGTAGAATGGTCTGCTGTCACCAACTTTATCCACTCCCCCCTGCCCCATGGCACGCTCCCCATACAACATTCAGAATTCCCCCCAATGTCAGATAGCTCCTGCAGTAATCTCCAGCCCCTTCCTCCCTCCATGGCACACCCCAACTTTCTCCAGCTTCCTCATCCCTAGGACACCCACTACATTGCACATCTCTCAGCCTCTGTCCCACCCTCTCCAATGGCACACACACCCTCTAAGCTTTGGAACACCCTATCCTACAGCACACAGCTCCCCTCAGCATTATCTAGTACCCCTATGGCACCCCCCCCCCACCTTTAACATTCTCCAGCCTCTTACCAATGGCACTCACACCCTTCCAACTTTCTCCAGCCCCCTCCGAATGACACATCCCCCTTCCAACTTTCTCCAGCCCCCTCCGAATGACACATCCCCCTTCCAACTTTCTCCAGCCCCCTACCAATGGCACACCCCCTTCAAGCTTTCTCTAGCCCCCTCCCAATGGCACACCCCCTTCCAACTTTCTCCAGCCCCCTCCCAATGACACATCCCCCTTCCAACTTTCTCCAGCCCCCTACCAATGGCACACCCCCCTTCCAACTTTCTCCAGCCCCCTCCCAATGGCACACCCCCTTCCAACTTTCTCCAGCCCCCTCCCAATGGCACACCCCCTTCAAGCTTTCTCCAGCCCCCTCCCAATGGCACACCCCCTTCCAACTTTCTCCAGCTCCCTCTCAATGGCACATCCCCCTTCCAGCTTTCTCCAGCCCCTTCCTAATGGAACACCTCCCTTCCAGCCCCTTCCCAATGGCACATCCCCCTTTCAACTTTCTTCAGACCTTTCCCAATGGCACATCTCCCCTTTTAACATTCTCCAACCCCTTCCCAAAGGCACACATCCTTCCAACTTTCTCCAGCCCCCTCCTAATGGCACACCCCCCTTCCAACTTTCTCCAGCTCCCTCCCAATGGCACACCCCCCTTCCAACTTTCTCCAGCCCCCTCCCAATGGCACACCTCCCTTCCAACTTTCTCTAGCCCCCTCCCAATGGCACACCCCCTTCCAACTTTCTCCAGCTCCCTCCCAATGGCACACCCCCTTCCAACTTTCTCCAGCCCCCTCCCAATGGCACACCCCCCCTTCCAACTTTCTCCAGCCCCCTCCCAATGGCACACCCCCCTTCCAACTTTCTCCAGCTCCCTCCTAATGGCACACCCCCCTTACAACTTTCTCCAGCCCCCTCCCAATGGCACACCCCCTTCCAACTTTCTCCAGCCCCCTCCCAATGGCACACCCCCCCTTCCAACTTTCTCCAGCCCCCTCCCAATGGCACACCCCCCTTCCAACTTTCTCCAGCTCCGTCCCAATGGCACACCCCCATTCCAACTTTCTCCAGCCCCCTCCCAATGGCACACCCCCCTTACAACTTACTCCAGCCCCCTCCCAATGGCACACCCCCCTTCCAACTTTCTCCAGCCCCCTGCCAATGGCACACCCCCCTTCCAACTTTCTCCAGCTCCGTCCCAATGGCACACCCCCATTCCAACTTTCTCCAGCCCCCTCCCAATGGCACACCCCCCTTACAACTTACTCCAGCCCCCTCCCAATGGCACACCCCCCTTCCAACTTTCTCCAGCTCCGTCCCAATGGCACACCCCCATTCCAACTTTCTCCAGCCCCCTCCCAATGGCACACCCCCCCTTACAACTTACTCCAGCCCCCTCCCAATGGCACACCCCCCTTCCAACTTTCTCCAGCCCCCTGCCAATGGCACACCCCCTTCCAGCTTTCTCCAGCCCCCTCCGAATGGCACATCCCCCTTCCAACTTTCTCCAGCCCCCTCCCAATGGCACACCTCCTTCAAGCTTTCTCTAGCCCCCTCCCAATGGCACACCCCCTTACAACTTTCTCCAGCCCCCTCCCAATGGCACACCCCCCCTTACAACTTTCTCCAGCCCCCTCCCAATGGCACACCACCTTCAAGCTTTCTCTAGCCCCCTCCAATGGCACACCCCCTTCAAGCTTTCTCTAGCCCCCTCCCAATGGCACACCCCCCCTTCCAACTTTCTCCAGCCCCCTCCCAATGGCACACCCCCTTCAAGCTTTCTCCAGCCCCCTCCCAATGGCACACCCCCTTTCCAACTTTCTCCAGCCCCCTCCCAATGGCACACCCCCTTTCAACTTTCTCCAGCCCCCTCCCAATGGCACACCCCCCCTTCCAACTTTCTCCAGCCCCCTCCCAATGGCACACCCCCTTCAAGCTTTCTCCAGCCCCCTCCCAATGGCACACCCCTTCCAACTTTCTCCAGCTCCCTCTCAATGGCACATCCCCCTTCCAGCTTTCTCCAGCCCCTTCCTAATGGAACACCTCCCTTCCAGCCCCTTCCCAATGGCACATCCCCCTTTCAACTTTCTTCAGACCTTTCCCAATGGCACATCTCCCCTTTTAACATTCTCCAACCCCTTCCCAAAGGCACACATCCTTCCAACTTTCTCCAGCCCCCTCCTAATGGCACACCCCCCTTCCAACTTTCTCCAGCCCCCTCCTAATGGCACACCCCCCTTCCAACTTTCTCCAGCTCCCTCCCAATGGCACACCCCCCTTCCAACTTTCTCCAGCCCCCTCCCAATGGCACACCTCCCTTCCAACTTTCTCCAGCCCCCTCCCAATGGCACACCCCCTTCCAACTTTCTCCAGCCCCCTCCCAATGGCACACCCCCTTCCAACTTTCTCCAGCCCCCTCCCAATGGCACACCCCCCCTTCCAACTTTCTCCAGCCCCCTCCCAATGGCACACCCCCCTTCCAACTTTCTCCAGCTCCCTCCCAATGGCACACCCCCCTTCCAACTTTCTCCAGCTCCCTCCTAATGGCACACCCCCCTTACAACTTTCTCCAGCCCCCTCCCAATGGCACACCCCCTTCCAACTTTCTCCAGCCCCCTCCCAATGGCACACCCCCCCTTCCAACTTTCTCCAGCCCCCTCCCAATGGCACACCCCCCTTCCAACTTTCTCCAGCTCCGTCCCAATGGCACACCCCCATTCCAACTTTCTCCAGCCCCCTCCCAATGGCACACCCCCCTTACAACTTACTCCAGCCCCCTCCCAATGGCACACCCCCCTTCCAACTTTCTCCAGCCCCCTGCCAATGGCACACCCCCCTTCCAACTTTCTCCAGCTCCGTCCCAATGGCACACCCCCATTCCAACTTTCTCCAGCCCCCTCCCAATGGCACACCCCCCTTACAACTTTCTCCAGCCCCCTCCCAATGGCACACCCCCCTTCCAACTTTCTCCAGCTCCGTCCCAATGGCACACCCCCATTCCAACTTTCTCCAGCCCCCTCCCAATGGCACACCCCCCTTACAACTTACTCCAGCCCCCTCCCAATGGCACACCCCCCTTCCAGCTTTCTCCAGCCCCTGCCAATGGCACACCCCCTTCCAGCTTTCTCCAGCCCCCTCCGAATGGCACATCCCCCTTCCAACTTTCTCCAGCCCCCTCCCAATGGCACACCTCCTTCAAGCTTTCTCTAGCCCCCTCCCAATGGCACACCCCCTTACAACTTTCTCCAGCCCCCTCCCAATGGCACACCCCCCCTTACAACTTTCTCCAGCCCCCTCCCAATGGCACACCACCTTCAAGCTTTCTCTAGCCCCCTCCCAATGGCACACCCCCTTCAAGCTTTCTCTAGCCTCCTCCCAATGGCACACCCCCCCTTCCAACTTTCTCCAGCCCCCTCCCAATGGCACACCCCCTTCAAGCTTTCTCCAGCCCCCTCCCAATGGCACACCCCCTTTCAACTTTCTCCAGCCCCCTCCCAATGGCACACCCCCCCTTCCAACTTTCTCCAGCCCCCTCCCAATGGCACACCCCCTTCAAGCTTTCTCCAGCCCCCTCCCAATGGCACACCCCCTTCCAACTTTCTCCAGCTCCCTCTCAATGGCACATCCCCCTTCCAGCTTTCTCCAGCCCCTTCCAGCTTTCTCCAGCCCCTTCCCAATGGCACATCCCCCCTTTCCAGCTTTCTCCAGCTCCTTCCCAATGGCACATCCCCCCTTTCCAGCTTTCTCCAGCTCCTTCCCAATGGCACATCTCCTCTTCCTACATTCTCCAGCCCCTTCCCAAAGGCACACCCCCCTTCCTACTTTCTCCAGCTCCCTCCCAATGGCACACCCCCCCTTCCAACTTTCTCCAGCCCCCCTCCCAATGGCACACCCCCTTCAAGCTTTCTCCAGCCCCCTCCCAATGGCACACCCCCTTTCAACTTTCTCCAGCCCCCTCCCAATGGCACACCCCCTTTCAACTTTCTCCAGCCCCCTCCCAATGGCACACCCCCCCTTCCAACTTTCTCCAGCCCCCTCCCAATGGCACACCCCCTTCAAGCTTTCTCCAGCCCCCTCCCAATGGCACACCCCCTTCCAACTTTCTCCAGCTCCCTCTCAATGGCACATCCCCCTTCCAGCTTTCTCCAGCCCCTTCCAGCTTTCTCCAGCCCCTTCCCAATGGCACATCCCCCCTTTCCAGCTTTCTCCAGCCCCTTCCCAATGGCACATCCCCCCTTTCCAGCTTTCTCCAGCTCCTTCCCAATGGCACATCTCCTCTTCCTACATTCTCCAGCCCCTTCCCAAAGGCACACCCCCCTTCCTACTTTCTCCAGCTCCCTCCCAATGGCACACCCCCCCTTCCAACTTTCTCCAGCCCCCTCCCAATGGCACACCCCCTTCAAGCTTTCTCCAGCCCCCTCCCAATGGCACACCCCCTTTCAACTTTCTCCAGCCCCCTCCCAATGGCACACCCCCTTTCAACTTTCTCCAGCCCCCTCCCAATGGCACACCCCCCCTTCCAACTTTCTCCAGCCCCCTCCCAATGGCACACCCCCTTCAAGCTTTCTCCAGCCCCCTCCCAATGGCACACCCCCTTCCAACTTTCTCCAGCTCCCTCTCAATGGCACATCCCCCTTCCAGCTTTCTCCAGCCCCTTCCAGCTTTCTCCAGCCCCTTCCCAATGGCACATCCCCCCTTTCCAGCTTTCTCCAGCTCCTTCCCAATGGCACATCCCCCCTTTCCAGCTTTCTCCAGCTCCTTCCCAATGGCACATCTCCTCTTCCTACATTCTCCAGCCCCTTCCCAAAGGCACACCCCCCTTCCAACTTTCTCCAGCCCCCTGCCAATGGCACACCCCCCTTCCAGCTTTCTCCAGCCCCCTCCGAATGGCACACCCCCTTTCAACTTTCTCCAGCCCCTTCCAGCTTTCTCCAGCCCCTTCCCAATGGCACATCCCCCCTTTCCAGCTTTCTCCAGCTCCTTCCCAATGGCACATCCCCCCTTCTAGTTTGTCCAGCCTCCATCTTTCTTCTGATTGTGTGATTGGTGTGCAGCTGCATATCAGGCCATGCCCTTCTCCTTTGCTATCCTGGGCCCAATTGTTCTTTTGTACACTGTAGGCCTCAGTACAGCTGCACAGGTCAAAGGAACAACCAGGGCCAAGGCAGCAGAGGACAATGATGATGTGGTCTGATCTGCAGCTGTGCACCTCCATTTTGTGATTGCTGCGGGGGACAGAGGGAGCATTGGCGGCTAAGCCACAGAGCTGTCCAGCCTTTGTAGCTGCTGCCAGTGCAGAATTCTGTGCAAACTCTGCACTGTGGAGTTGTGCAGATTTCCCCCAGGAGTAACATAACTCCCCCAATCGGGTAGTCACTGACTTTCAATCCACTGGGATGACAGATACGTTTTATTGCTTAACCATGCTGAGTACACCGTTTGCTTTTTTGGACTATTAAATGTTTTTTAATAGAAGAATATAAAACTGTAGGTCTTGAACAAGTATGTGTTACTTCACAAAATAGAAAACTTAATATAATTTCTGTATACTCTCACATCCACATACTGCTCAAATAGCTAAAGCAGAGAAGCGTGAAACAGAAACCCAACCTGATGATCCCAAGGGGCCAAGGTTTGAAAAACTGAAAGCAGTTACTGTTCCTCCCTGATGCAAGCACCCCCCCACTCCCTTCTCCTAGACTCCCAATGCGGTTTTATTGCTTTTCTATAAAGGGTTGCACCAAATACTGAAGCATGACCAGTGACATGCACAAGATTGGGTTTTAGGAAGCGGTAAATGAACTAGCTCTCGTGGGAAGTAGCCTGCTCAGGTTGTTCTTGCTGTTTCTACCTGGGCTTGACTTTGTACACAGCAAAAGCACACACAAGATCTGCCATGCTGGATCAGCCCAACGGTCCTTCGAGTCCAGCTTTCTGTCCCTGAAAGTGGCCAGTCCATGTCACCAGGAAGTACATGGCAGATCTTAATGGGGATATCCTAGAAGGGTGGTGATCCCTCAGTCTACCTAACTAATAATGGATCTGTCACTCTATAAATTTGTCCAGAGCTTTTTAAATTTATATTACTAGCCTTGACCACATCCTTTCGGCGACAAATTCCACAGTTTGAGTTGAACAAAAAATTGTTCTTTAAATCCGCATCTCTGGTCCTAGTACTATTAAAAAGGTAAATTACTATTTCCTATTAATCTGTCTCACCCCGTTCATGATTTTATAGGATCTCTGTTATAGTCCCATCTCAGTCGTTCCTTCTCCAAGCACAGGATCAGTACCAGTTTCAGGAAAATATCTTACAGATCCTGCGCTATGCAAACTAGTAAACATTACCATGCATGGGAGTTGCGTTCCAAGACGTATGAAGAGAGACTTGCTGACCTGAACATGTATACTCTGGAGGAAAGGAGGAACAGGGGTGATATGATACAGACGTTCAAATATTTGAAAGGTATTAATCCGCAAACGAATCTTTTCCAGAGATGGGAAGGCGGTAGAACGAGAGGACATGAAATGAGGTTGAAGGGGGGCAGACTCAGGAAAGATGTCAGGAAGTATTTTTTCACAGAGAGGGTGGTGGATGCTTGGAATGCCCTCCCGTGGGAGGTGGTGGAGATGAAAACAGTAACGGAATTCAAGCATGCGTGGGACAGGCATAAAGGAATCCTGTGCAGAAGGAATGGATCCACAGAAGCTTAGCTGAAATTGGGTGGCGGGGGGAAGAGGGGTTGGTGGTTGAGAGGCTAGGATGGGGGAGGGCAGACTTATACGGGGTCTGTGCCGGAGCCGGTGATGGGAGGCGGGACTGGTGGTTGGGAGGCGGGAAATACTGCTGCACAGGCTTGTGCGGTCTGTGCCCTGAGGAAGGCAGGTGCAGATCAAGGTAAGGTATACTGTACACATATGAGTTTATCGTGGGCAGACTGGATGGACCGTGCAGGTCTTTTTCTGCCGTCATCTACTATGTTACTATGTTACTATGCAGAAGTAACATATTCACAATAGAATTACAGCAAAATATCTTATGTCGTACTTTCAAACTATGTCCTTTTGTGAGCATTGAGACCTCATGCTTAGCAATTTCAGCCACCAAACATTTTGGATTGATTTTTACAGTACAGTCTTGATTATCCAACCATCCGGCATATCTGACAGACCCCCCCGTTACCACCCAGGGATGTCGTCATGTCTCATTCTGTTTTTTGGCGTAGCACAGAGGGAAATTTCGCACCTGAGACTATTTGTTTCAGACCAGGGATCCTGCTCTTACGGCAAAACAGTACCGTTGTGACCCGGGATCCTGCTTCTACAGCCTTTGTTTATTCACCGTTTGAGGGGTTAACCATTGTTTTCCATATTATGTCTGATAATCGAGACTTTACTGTACTTGGAAATAGATGAGAGCAATTAAATATGCCTTAACAGCTGTGCATTTGAAGATTAATTGGACTCTATGCTTCGATTTTATATCATGAATTTGTATTTTATATTGTGTATTTTGATTTTGTGTACAGCTAAGAATTGTATAATTTGTGGTTTTAAAAATATTTGAAATAAACAAACCAAACAACCATAGGTGCTCAATTCCTTGCCTGGGGACAGGAGTTTTGAAAGAGGCTTAAAACATGGTTATTCAATTTTATGAAGTATGAAATGTTTTCTTCTTATATTTCTGTTGATTTGGATTGCTTTTTTTAATGCAATCTTGTGAGTTCTTATTGCAAGCTTCTAAATTGTTTGGCTAATTGCTATTTTGAGGATTGCAATCTACCTTGTACAGGCTCACTGAAAAAGTGGATCATACATGCCATATTAAATCAAGTGCACATAAAGATTCATAGATAGAGACAAATACACCTGAGCTGATCTTGACATCATGATACTTGTGAGCAATTTGTGGTCATTTTAAAAGTCCTAGACACAATTTGCAATGCATAAGTCCCAGCATTTACACATGCATATTGAATAAACGTAGAAAACCCAATTTTACAAAGCAAGGCTTCACATATGGTAAAGGGCTATAGTTTGGCCATGGTTAGGGTGGGGCTAAAATATACACATCTATTCCCCATTTCAGAAGGGCAATGCACGGAAATAAGCACCAAGTTGAACATTAGGATTTACACCTGCTCTCAGGCATGTATAGGTTTCATAAATGTGATCATTTAGGGCAGGAGAGATTAGGGGAGGCTGCCCCCTTCATCTCCATTCCCCCTCACCCCATGAAATCAATAACTGGGAGAACATAGACATGTAACTTTGCAAATCAGCAGACATACATGACCTTTAGATGCAGTTGCCTCGGTTGATAATTGCAAAATGGGTGTTGCTGCTACTATGTGTAGCCACCAAATATGCAGCAATGACCGTGGATGCTTTAGAAAAGGCTCTGCGTATGCAGATCCCTTTCTAAACTACGACCAGAATGTCACGGAATCTCAATTTTGATTTGCATCTTCTGATAGAATCTGCCTTCATGTATGGTAGCCGAGTATGTAGGAAAGAGCCCACTGGAGCCAGGCAACTTGACAGTGGCTTTTACTGCTTCCCCTGCAGGGTCACACTAGCAGGACTGCAGACATTTGCCAAAAGGAAACTCTCTTATTACTTGCCAGATGGAGAGAGCCATTTATAAGGAGGGGCAATTTATGCCAAGGAAAAAAGCAGCTCACTGACAGATGTGAAGCTAAGCACAGCACTGGATGGAACTCTACACTATGACGGGGCAGAGCATTTACTGCACTTCCTAATAAAGTTTACTTGATGAGAAAGCAAGCCACAAGAATGTCCTCAATAGATAGGTGTTTCGGACATCCTACCCCAAAAGACTTGTGCTGAACTACAATGACAGTTAAGTGTTCCTGATCCATTCCGCACAGCACCACAGTATCAGAGAGAGGTAAAAATCCACTTTAAACTTTTATTATTTTTAAAACTGTGTATGGTTTGGCACCTGATTATTTAAGTTCAATGATCTCGCTGTATTCACCCAGAAGATCTCTGTTCTCCTCTCAAGAAATTAGGTTGACAATTCCATCTAAACTTCATCAACTTGGAAAAGATCAACCACAGGTTGTGAACCAGAGTTCTGGAATAAACTACCAAGCAGTTTAAGAGAAACAGATTGCTACTTCACAAATATATTTGATTATTATCTGCTGAGATACTAAACATCCTGTTTTGGGGATGTTGATTTAAATTTTATATGTAAACTTGGGCTTTTAGTCCATTTTTTAAAAATAATTTGTAATCCAATTTGAGCTGAAAAACTTGCATAAATGGCTAGATTAGATTATGTGGACAGTGATATCAGGGCTGATGCAAGGGGTTGGCAAGAAGGGCAACTGCCCTGTGTACCAAGACGAAGACAGGCTGCTGGATAATCCTTTTGGGTTATTCTGCAATTTGGAAAGGGAAAGGGGGAGGAGTGGTGGGGGGGGGGGGGGGGAGAGGCAAAGACAGCGACCCTTGCCCGAGCCACAGTTTTGTCCAGCAATTGCCCAGAATGACACAGACATGACTTACTGAGCACCAAGTATCGGTGAGGGCTGTATGGGCACCACAGTGGAGACAAACAATGCAGACACGTTTCCAGGACTTTCCTAACTATGTTGCCCCATGTCCAAGTCCTCCTTGAGTACAGCTGTCACTTACTCCCTGCTTTTCTTTCAAAACTGCCATTTGCGGACTCTGCTGCAGCTATTTCCAACTCCTTCTCCTGTATCATATACATCACACTTGCATGCTAGATGTGTGCTTGGTGTTAATACATTTCTTTCTTTCACTAGCATTAGTGTCCTCACTGCAAACCATTTTCAAAACAGAGTAAAAAGCGCTCACTGCATCTCCCCCATTGGGAACTCAGCCTAGGTCCAGCCTAGCCATCTCTGTGCTCTGGTGGGTAGAATCAGCCAGGATTCTCCATGCTAATTTCTCTTCTCCTGTCCCATCTGGTGTAAGAAAGCATCAATTAACATGAGTATGCTCTGTCTTTAGGGCCTTGAGACAGAGACTTTGGCAGGGAGAAAGGATCTGCAGCAGAGAGCCAGAAACCAGGCAGAATGCAGGGACGAGGTGAAACAGCTCTAAAGTGTGCCAGACGACTTGCTCTAAGGGTGTTGGGCATTGTGCTTCATTAGGAAACAAAATATAAGCTTTCCACACCATTAGGAATGACTTTAGGAGCGAAAGTACATAAGACAGCGACTCACCTCATCAACAATGCATTGCAATAACTGGAGAGGCTAGAATGGAAAGGAGAGCCAGGGAGGAGGGAGAGAGACAGTATTAGCTTCTATACAATATCTTTACAGTGGAATGGAAAAAAGAGAAAAAAAATCATTAATGCAATAGAATATAGCAAGATTAATCAACAGCAGCAAACTTATAAAACACTGATGCTGGGGATGTTCTATTATTTCTAATGGTACCTAATCTAATACAGGCCGTTAAAGGTTTGCATTTGCTTCAAAATGCAATTTGCTAAGTTTAAAACAGGGCGCTCAAGCATGCAAGAGGAGCAGCCATCAGGAAAAAGAAAAGTGATTTTTTTTCTGAAGTCATAAAGCTTACCATTAAAGAACCCTGGTTCTTCTGAATCTGAAAAAAGAAGGCAATATGTAATTAGCATGTCATAATCAAAATGGCTCACTTGGACACATTATGATCACTGAGAGAAAATTATTGCATTGCTGGTGGCAATTTGTGGGCATGTGTTAACACAATTTACATAATGAAAATACACAAATGTTAATAGCTTGCCTCTCATTTATAGGCAAAAGTCAGCAGAATGCTAATTTCACACAACACTTTTTAGCACCCTCCAGGTTGTATTAGAATAGGGAGGGGAAACCCCCCCCATAATCCATTTGAAAAAGGGCTGTTTACGATTCAGATATAAATAATGCTTCCTATTGTTAGATTGTGAGCACTCAGCTTAATGTTCCAATCACCGCTAATGTTATGGAGCGCATTCTTTTTAAATTAAAAACCGATTTATTTAAAATTGAAATTAAATCATAGTCAGAAATTAGAATTTTGGATTTCTGCCAATCGCTGCTTCCAATCGCTCTCTTTTTGGCAAAGAAACTTTAATCGTGTGGTTTTAAGTACAGGCCTGGATTCTGTACCCTGGATCTGTGCCTCTGGCTTGTCTGAAGTTTGCTCACAATAAACTGTCCCTTATGGGATACTTTTTGCCATGGAAGTGTTTGCCTTATTCCAAATAATAGCCCTGTGTTTATGGAGCACTTTTATTCACTGACATAATGAATTATAACAGGACTTTGCTTTGATTTAAATGCAAAACTACAGACTGAGCTTGATAAGTCTGTGCTGACTGTTCCATTGTAATGTCCTCGATTATTGGGGGGGGGGGGGGGGGGGGGGGGGGGGGGGGAGAGATTACAAACACACTTCCATCCCACTGACTGCTGGTGGTCCTGGGTGGAAAAAAAAGCCAGCAGAGAGTGGACCTAAGCATCTCAGGTGACATGCTAAGAGCCCTCTTGTGCCAGTCACAGATGCTGCAGTCTAGGAAACTCAGGATGTGGAAAGGAACAACTATCTTAAACCTTTTTAACGGTGTTAGGACATGTTCTCTCTGCAGTAGTGCAAGAGATCAGGCCCATAGGTATGGCGGGGTCCCACAGCCAACCTCCTCTTCTGCATTTATAAACAGCTATCAGGGTAAATAACTCTCTTATGATGTCAGATCTCCATTCTCGTGCTCCTCACTTGAAAACGGTTGAGATTTTAATCTACTACCTTAGGCAGATATAACTGGAAGCTACAGAATAACCTCTTCCGGGAACCTGAAGGTATTGCTCACCAAAAGACACAGACATAGTTCACCTAAAGAGCCAGGGGGGGAAAGTAGTAATGAGGTCATATGAAGGTTGGGAGAGGAAGCCAATTCTGTACCAGTACTGGAGCACTGGGAGCTCCTGTATTGTCACGACCCGGGGTAAGCCCTTGGGCCACAGCCAAGTTGACACTACCTAGCCAACCTGAGGGCTGGCTAGGTCCCAACGCGGTGGGCGAGACACCTGGGCAAGGCTGGAACTTGGAGTCAAGGCTGGAACTTGGAGTCAGGGCTGGAGAAAGCCAGGAACAAGGCGCAGGGCTAGAACAAGACGCAGGTAGGAACAAAAGACAAACTGTAACAAGGCTGCAACACACACTAGACAATTCTAGGAGACCTGTTGCAAAGCCACTAGCTGGGAGTTGGGAGACAGGAACTTCCTTAAATACTGCCAAACAGGAAGTGATGACATCAGTAAGCACCCTCTTCTTGCAGAGCTATAAAGGAAGTGCTGAGTTTCCAGGAAGTAAACAGATCCTTTTTGGCATGGAATGCTGCTGGAGACCACAGAGAACAGGAGAGGGGCTTGACACCCATACTCCCTCCAAACTACTCTTGTGCTAGAAGGCTACAATAATCCCATCTCATAGCACTCTGAACAGGTGTCAAGGTCACATTTAGCAAATGTAAGACTTGTCCCCTTCACTGCTCTGCTCTTCTTCGTCCTTGTTGTAAGAGTACTGGATACTACTGAAAAGGCATGAGCTTAGGGTTACCATATGTCCAGTTTTGATGGGCTCCAGCAGAACATAGCCGCAGTACAAGTGTCCATCCCGGACAACTTGCCCGGTTGGAGGGAGGCTAAAAATTTTTTCATCTAAAGTGGTCTCTTCTTATCTCCGACTGGTAGGTTCTTCAATAGTCTGTTTCAGATATGCCCTCAATTGGCTCTCCAAATTGCCCACCAAGAGCTCATTCATTCAGCTCTCAGCACAGACAGGTACTTACAGTGGAACTCGCCACCCTTCTAAATGCCTGTTCGGTCGAACCTGTTCCACCAGGGGAGGAAGAACATGGATTCTATTCCAGGTACTTGTGCAGAAAAGGACAGGGGGTATGCGTCCCAATCTACAGCTGAAGGCCCTGAACAAATTTTTACTCCAAGAAAAGTTCAGGATGGTTTCTCCGGGCACCCTTCTCCCCATGATTCAGAAACACGATTGGCTTTGCTCTCTGGACTTAAAGGATGCATATACTCACATCCATGTACTTCCAGCCCACCGGAAGTATCTTTGATTTCGGCTGGGAACACATCACTTCCAGTATTGCGTGTTGCCATTTGGCCTCACATCAGTTCCCAGGGTCTTCACCAAGTGTCTAGCGGTAGTTGCAGCATTGCTACGCAGACAAAATCCATGTGTTCCCATATCTCGATGATCAGCTGGTGAACTGCGGATGACTGTTCGGTTGCTAGAGCTACCAGGGTTCATTTTAAACTACCCCATCCCATCTCCACTTTTCAGCAATTAGAGTTTATAGGAGCCCTGCTCGACACACAGATGGTTCGCGTATACCTTCCAGAGACGTGAGCGGACAATCTTGTCTCACTAGTGTCCAGGGTTCGTGCCTCTCAGCAGGTCACAGTTCTGCAGATGTTGAGATTGTTGGGCCACATGACTTCCACAGTGTACATTACACCCATGGCACATCTTCATATGAGATCAGCTCAATGGACCTTAGCTTCTCTGAGGTATCAGGCCACGGGGAGTCTAGAAGATGTCATTCAGGTGCCCCCAGAGCTTGTAGGCTCTTTGCAGTGGTGGACCATTCGATCCAATTTGACTCTTGGACTGCCATTCCAAATTCCTCAGCCACAGAAAGTGCTGACGACGGATGTATCTCTCCTGGGTTGGGGAGCTCATGTAGATGGGCTTCACACTCAAGGTGCTTGTTGAGCTTCGAGCAATCTGGAATGCTCTAAAGGCTTTCAGAGATTGGCTGTCTTCTCAAATTATTCTAATTCAAACAGACAGTCAGGTTACAGTGTATTACACCAACAAGCAGGGGAGCACCGGATCTCACCCTCTGTGTCAGGAGGCTGTCTGGATGTGGCATTGGGCTCCCCAACATGGCATGTTTATTCAAGCCACTTATCTGGTGGGTGCAAACAAAACCCTGGCCAACAGGCTGAGCAGGTTAATGCAGCTGCACAAGTGGTCTCTCCATATGGGCATAGCCCATAAGATCTTCCGAGCGTGTGGCATCCCCTTGGTGGATCTTTTTGCCACTTAACTCAATCACAAGGTCCTTCAGTTCTGTTCCAGGCTTCAGGCCCACGGCAGGCCAGCATCAGATGCCTTCCTCCTCATTTGGTGGACAGGCCTTCTGTATGCACATCCTCCGATACCTCTAGTGGGAAAGACTTTGTTGAAATTCATGCAAGACCGTGGAACCATGATTCTGATTTTACCTTATTGGCCGCAGCAGATATGGTTTCTT
Organism: Microcaecilia unicolor; assembly: GCF_901765095.1. Lineage (NCBI taxonomy): Eukaryota > Metazoa > Chordata > Amphibia > Gymnophiona > Siphonopidae > Microcaecilia > Microcaecilia unicolor. The sequence goes on along the minus strand of NC_044031.1, from coordinate 766,931,783 downwards.
CTTCTTCTGGAATTATCCTCTAAAGAACCATGGAGATTGGAGTGTTTTTCGACCCTCATCACACAGAATGAGGGGTCACTTCTACATCCCAACCTCCAGTCTCTTGCTCTCAGAGGTTGGATGTTGAGAGCCTAGAATTCACTTCTTTGGGTCTTTCGGAGGGTGTCTACCGGGTCTTGATGGCTTCCAGGAAAGATATGTCTAGGAGTGGAGGAGTGGCCTAGTGGTTAGGGTGGTGGACTTTGGTCCTGGGGAACTGAGGAACTGAGTTGGATTCCCACTTCAGGCACAGGCAGCTCCTTGTGACTCTGGGCAAGTCACTTAACCCTCCATTGCCCCATGTAAGCCGCATTGAGCCTGCCATGAGTGGGAAAGCGCGGGGTACAAATGTAACAAAAAAAAATACCACTAAGAGGTGTGAGAGCAAGGCCCTAGATCCCCTTACTTGCCCTACATAGGCCCTGCTTGAATACCTTCTACACCTATCCGAGTCTGGTCTCAAGACCAACTCCATAAGGGTTCATCTCGGTGCAATTAGTGGTTGTCATCAACATGTAGAGGGTAAGCCCATCTCTGGACAGCCTCTAGTTGTTCGCTTCAGGAGAGGTTTGCTTTTGTCAAAGCTCCCTGTCAAACCTCCACCAGTGTCATGGGATCTCAATGTCGTTCTCACTCAGCTGATGAAACCTCCTTTTGAGCCACTGAATAACTGCCATCTGAAGTACTTGACCTGGAAGGTCATTTTCTTGGTAGATGTTACTTCAGATCATAAGGTCAGTGAGCTTCAGGCCTTAGTAGTGGATGCACCTTATATTAAGTTTCATCACAACAGAGTAGTCCTCCGCACACACCCTAAGTTCTTGCCAAAGGTGGTGTCAAAGTGCCATCTGAACCAGTCTATTGTCTTGCCAACATTCTTTCCCCAACCTCTTGCCCATCCTGGTGAAAGTAGTTTACACATAAGTACGTAAGCATTGCCATGCTGGGACAGACCAAGGGTCCATCGAGCCCAGCAGCCTGTCACCAACAGAGGCCAAAAGAACAAGCAATTTCTCCCGCCCTTCTCCTCCACTGCTATCTCCAGACTCCGTTCCTTTTATCTTGCTGCACCATATGCCTGGAATAGAGTTCCTGAGCCAGTACGTCAAGCTCCATCTCTGGCCGTCTTCAAATCTAAGCTAAAAGCCCACCTTTTTGATGCTGCTTTTAACTCCTAACCCTTATTCACTTTATTCAGAACCCTTATTTTATCATCCTCACTTTAATATTCCCTTATCTCTTGTTTGTTCTGTCTGTCTGTCCTAATTAGATTTAATCATTAGAATTAATCATGGTGGTTTGTCAGTGATGGCTGTCTACTTGAATAGCTTAGATCCATCTGACTCATGCCTGCAGCATTTGCTGCGTGGGAAACCATGTTATGGTTCAGCAGTGGTGGACTTTGCATTTAGCTCATGTAGGGTTACCATATTTGCTCCCCCCAAAAAGAGGACACATGCCCTGCCCCCACCACGCCCCCACCTTCTCCCCCTTTCACACCCCTACCCCGCCCCCTGTCACATACCACACCATCTCTTTCACACGCAGCCCCGCCCCCTTTCCTGCCCAGAGCGCCTGCATATTGTTCCTTGCTGACTCCGGTCCCGGCGCAGATTCAAAATGGCTGCCGAGAGTTGAAGCGGCCTCGCGAGACTTCAACTCTCGGCGGCCATTTTGAATCGGCGCCGGGACCGTCAGAAAGGAACAGTATGCAGGCGCTCTGGGCAGGAAAGAGGGGGCTCTTTCCTGCCCCGAAGAGGTCACTAGACCACTAGGGCAGTATAGTAAGGGGAGTGAAGGATAGGACACCACTAGACCCGCCTGCCTGCCCGTTTGTCCGGAAATCCAGACAAGGGCCGACTTGTACATGGAATGTTGCTAGTGGAATAGCAACATTCCATGTAGAATGTCCAATAGTAGCAACATTCCATGTAGAATCTCCCATAGTATCTATTTTATTTTTGTTACATTTGTACCCTGCACTTTCCCACTCATGGCAGGCTCAATGCGGCTTACATGGGGCAATGGAGGGTTAAGTGACTTGCCCAGAGTCACAAGGAGCTGCCTGTGCCTGAAGTGGGAATCAAACTCAGTTCCTCAGTTCCCCAGGACCAAAGTCCACCACCCTAACCACTAGGCCACTCCTCCACTGTTGCTACTATTTGAGATTCTACATGGAATGTTGCTATTCCACTAGCAACATTCCATGTACAAGTCGGCCCTTGCAGATCACCAATGTGGCCGCGCAGGCTTCTGCTTCTGTGAGTCTAACGTCCTGCACGTACAGAAACAGAAGCCTGTGCAGCCTTCTACATGGAATGTTGCTAGTGGAATAGCAACATTCCATGTAGAATCTGCAATAGTAGCAACATTCCATGTAGAACCTCCAATAGTATCTATTTTATTTTTGTTACATTTGTACCCTGCGCTTTCCCACTCATGGTAGGCTCAATGCGGCTTACATGGGGCAATGGAGGGTTAAGTGACTTGTCCAGAGTCACAAGGAGCTGCCTGTGCCTGTGCCAGAGTCCACCACCCTAACCACGCTGCAGATGCTGCAACTGCTTCTCCCATAGAAATGTATTGGCCATTTTTGTTTTGGGGTTTTTTTTGTGGTGGGGAGGGCTTTATTTCTGTGCAATCTCTGGTCTGAACAGAGCTGACGCAAGGGTAGTAGGTGCCCCTAGGTGCCCCTTTAGCCTTATACCCCCCACTCTATTAACTTTCAGGCCTCTGGAGCAAAGGGAGGGGGAGAGATGCTAGACATGGGAAGAGATACCTGGAGCAATGGTGAAGGGGAAGAGAGGTTGAACCTGGGGGGTGCGGGGAAGCACAGGTAAAAACCTGAAGCAGAGAAGAAGAAGAGGGATGAAAGACCTGGGGGGCAGCAGAGAGAAGAGAGAGAGAAACTCGGAGGACAGAGAGAAACTCAGAAAATAGGGGTGGAGGGAAAGATGCTGGACCAAGGCAAGAAAGGGGAGAAGCTAGACATGAGAAGGGATAGAGAAGCAAACAGATGCTGGGCATGGAGGAAGCATAGAGATAAGGACACAGAGGGGAGACACTAGACAGTATGGATAGGGATGCAGAGAAAAGATGGATGATATGTGAAAAGAACAGGAGACCCAAGGGAAAAAAATCAGAAAAGCAAAAAAGACACATTGGGATGGTGGGGGGGGGGGAGGAGAAAACGTTGTTAATATACAGTACGCATTTATGGAATATACACTGTTCTCTTGTTGCTATTGAATAAATAAAATATATATTAAAAGAAAAGACACATTGGTACCAAAGCAATGCTTAGACAACAAAGCTAGAAAAGAAAGTTTTTTTTCTGAATAAATGAATCGTTATATATCAGTTTTAGGAAATACACATCTCTGATATCTTGCATTTCAGTTTCTATTTCAATTATTATAACAAGTTTTGAATGAGCTGTATAAGTCTGGAACCCACACGCCCCTCCTACCCAGGGCCGGCTCAACCTATGGTCCAGGTGAGGTACTGGCCCAGGGTGCCAAAATTCCAACCTACTATCTCTCACTCCCTCTCTATCTCTGCCTGTAGTTTGGTATCCACAGGATAAGAGGCAGGAAAAAGAGGAGAAATGCTGAACTGGGATTCTGACGCCCTTTATCATCAGTGGGGGGAGGGGGAGACTTGAGAGGAGGAGATACTGGATCACTGGTGGGGGAAAAGAGTGGAAGGAGAAATACCAGATTGGGGGTGATGGTGTTGCTGAAAAAAAAGTTGGCTCAGGGCACCACAGTCCCTTGAGCCAGTCCAGCCCGGTCCACACTACCTTGGGAGAGACGAGGCTATAGGGGGCCTATCTTAATTTTTCTGCCCAGAGCCCATTCAGTCCTAGCTACACCAGTGCACCTTCGAATATTGCTTCAAAGTGGAACTTAATCATTGCAAGAATGGGACAAGCAAAATACAATCATCTGCTCCTCAGACAGCCTTGCAATGGATGTCAAAAAAAGGAATTAAAGAAAAACATTTCCTCTGATATTTTAGCAAGAGGGGATGAAATGGTACAAAAATGTAAGAAATTAAAAAGCTTTATTTCTACCCCACCTTTCCTACTACAGTTCAAAGCAAGAAACAGTGCTTAAAATTACATGTTACATAATTGTGCCGATATGATTCTGTGAACAGAAAAATGGTATTTACGCTGAAGGTGATGACGCTCAAACAACATCACTCAGATCAGCATCAATAGTCATTTTGTTTGAGAAAACAGAATTCCACAGAAAAATATGGTACTGGTCCAGACAATTTAGGTATTTTGGTTCTATATTAAGATTTGACCACATTCTTTAAGAAATTAATTCCAAGTGGTGCAAGACAGATGTAACTAGACATTTTACAGTTAATATGAACAAAATTACATCTCAGAGAATTATGTGCCAAAATTTTCAAACTTATACATAATTTCCTAGGATGTACTTACTCCTCCCCGGGTGCTGTCTCTCTCCTCCTCCTCCTCCTATTTAGCATTTCTATAGCGCTACAAGGCATACGCAGCGCTGCACATAGAAGAAAGACAGTCCCTGCTCAAAGAGCTTACTCCCTCCTAGCACACTCTCTTTCCTTTTACCCCTCTCTCCCAGCATCTCTCCTTTTCACTCTCCTTCCTGCCACCAGGTCCAGGATCTCCCCTTCTCCCTCACTGCACCAGATCCAGCATCTTTCCATCTCTATCTCTGTCTCCACTGGACACCCTTCCCCTGACCGAACTTCCTGAGGCCCCAACTGCTCCTGCTTCAGCATAGACATCTTTCAAAATGGCAGCATCTGACTCCTAGTGGTGTGTTCCAACATACTACTAGGGATTATTCTGCTAAATAGGGTAATTTTTCAGTCTTTAGAGGTGGTGGTGGGGAGGTAGATGGACATCAGGTCTGGGAGGGAGGAGATTAGAGGAGCACCTAGGTGGATTGGAGAAGACAGGGGGGAGGATGTCTGGAAGGGTGCTGAACAAATTATGCAGGATTAAGTGATTACACCCCTTCGTGTAATTAAGAGGCACGATACACAGAACGCCAACATAATAATATGCAAACATCTTCAAGAAAGTGAAGAAGGCACGTGGAGTTGGAATGCATAAAAATTTGCAAAAACCTATACCCAACAACTTTTAGAAGCCTCTCAGTGTGACACAGAGGGACATTTTCGAAAGAAACGTCCAAGTTGCGATTTGATTGTCTTTGCAAAACGTTGAAATCCGAGGGCGGGGAAAACCGTATTTTCGAAACAAGATGGACGTCCATCTTTCATTTCGAAAGTACCGCCGGGGAAAATGGTAGAGGCTATTATCAAAAACAAAATTACAGAGCACATCCGAGGACATGGATTACTGAGACCAAGTCAGCATGGCTTTTGTGTGGGGAAATCTTGCCTGACCAATTTACTTCAATTCTTTGAAGGAGTGAACAAACATGTGGACAAAGGGAAGTCGGTTGATATTGTGTATCTGGATTTTCAAAAGGCGCTTGACAAGGTACCTCATGAAAGGCTACAGAGGAAATTGGAGGGTCATGGGATAGGAGGAAATGTCCTATTGTGGATTAAAAACTGGTTGAAGGATAGGAAACAGAGAGTGGGGTTAAATGGGCAGTATTCACAATGGAGAAGGGTAGTTAGTGGGGTTCCTCAGGGGTCAGTGCTAGGACCGCTGCTTTTTAATATATTTATAAATGATTTAGAGATGGGAGTAACTAGCGAGGTAATTAAATTTGCTGATGACACAAAGTTATTCAAAGTCGTTAAATCGCGACAGGATTGTGAAAAATTACAAGAGGACCTTACGAGACTGGGAGACTGGGCGGCTAAATGGCAGATGATGTTTAATGTGAGCAAGTGCAAGGTGATGCATGTGGGAAAAAAGAACCCGAATTATAGCTACGTCATGCAAGGTTCCACGTTAGGAGTTACGGACCAAGAAAGGGATCTGGGTGTCGTCGTCGATAACACACTGAAACCTTCTGCTCAGTGTGCTGCTGCGGCTAAGAAAGCGAATAGAATGTTGGGTATTATCAGGAAAGGTATGGAAAACAGGTGTGAGGATGTTATAATGCCGTTGTATCGCTCCATGGTGCGACCGCACCTTGAGTATTGTGTTCAATTCTGGTCGCCGCATCTCAAGAAAGATATAGTAGAATTCGAAAAGGTGCAGCGAAGGGCGAGTAAAATGATAGCGGGGATGGGACGACTTCACTATGAAGAAAGACTAAGGAGGCTAGGGCTATTCAGCTTGGAGAAGAGACGGCTGAGGGGAGACATGATAGAGGTATATAAAATAATGAGTGGAGTGGAACAGGTGGATGTGAAGCGTCTGTTCACGCTTTCCAAAAATACTAGGACTAGGGGGCATGCGATGAAACTACAGTGTAGTAAATTTAAAACAAATCGGAGAAAAGTTTTCTTCACCCAACGTGTAATTAAACTCTGGAATTCGTTGCCGGAGAAAGTGGTGAAGGCGGTTAGCTTAGGAGAGTTTAAAAAGGGGTTGGACGGTTTCCTAAAGGACAAGTCCATAAATCGCTACTAAACGGACTTGGAAAACTCCAAAATTCCAGGAATAACATGTATAGAATGTTTGTACGTTTGGGAAGCTTGCCAGGTGCCCTTGGCCTGGATTGGCCACTGTCGTGGACAGGATGCTGGGCTCGATGGACCCTTGGTCTTTTCCCAGTATGGCATTACTTATGTACTTATGTCCAAATCCAAGAACGTCCTTAAATTTCGACATCCCTAGACATGGACGTCTTTGACTTTCGGCGATTTTCTAAACCAAAGATGTCCATGTCAAAAACGTCCAAATGCAAGCCATTTGGATGTGGGAGGAGCCAGCATTTGTAGTGCATTGGTCCCCCTGACATGCCAGGACACCAACTGGGCACCCTAGGGGGCACTGCAGTGGACTTCATAAAATGCTCCCAGGAACATAGCTCCCTTACCTTGTGTGCTGAGCCCCCCAAAACCCACAAATCTACACCACTACCATAGCCCTTACAGGTGAAAGGGGACATCTAGATGTGGGTACAGTGGGTCTGTGGTGGGTTTTGGATGGCTCGCTGTTTCCTCCACAAATGTAACAGGTGCGGGGGGGGGGGGGGGGGGGTATGGGCCTGGGTCCGCCTGTCTGAAGTGCACTGCAGTACCCACTAAAACTGCTCCTGGGACCTGCATGCACCATCATGGACCTGAGTATGATATCTGAGGCTGGAATAGAGGCTGGCATGAAAGATTTTTAAAGATTTTTCTTGAGGGTGGGAGGGGGTTAGTGACTACTGGGGGAGTAACGGGAGGTCATCCCTGATTCTGTCCAGTGGTCATCTGGTCATTTCGGGCACCTTTTTGTGCCTTATTCATAAAAAAACCACGTCCGGTTGAAAACGTCAAAGTGTTCGTCAGGGATGTCCTTGCCTTTTTCGATTATGGGTCAAAGACGTCCAAGTGTTAGGCACATCCAAGTCCCGCCTTCGCTATGCCTCTAACATGTCCCCTTGAAATTTGGACGCCCTTGCGACGGACTGCAGTTAGAGACATCCAAAATCGGGTTTCGATTATACCGATTTGGACGTCTCTGGGAGATGGACGTCCATCTTCTGATTTATGTCGAAAGATGGACGTCCTTCTCTTTCGAAAATGAGCCTGACAGTCTATCTAGAAATACTGAACTGCTACCATTTCTTCCCATGCTTAGCTCTCATTTTTGAATATAAACTTTTTCAATAAGCTATGAATAAATGGGACATGTTTGCTATTTTCAAGAGACTGCATCGCTAGGGTTGTGTTTTGGAAGATGATTATTTCTGAAAGGAATTGATTTACGTACATACCTTTTCCCACCTCATGAAAAACTGCCTAGCTTGATAATTTCTTAGCAACTAAACTGTGACTTTTTTGTGAATTAATTGTTTGCTGCTTGTCTGGAGAATTGAATTGTTTCTCGATTGTCTGGAACTGGTATTTCTACCCGACTTACTGGATTGCTTTTCTTGCTAGAGAAGGACTATACAAGGGTAAAAGGGTAAAATAAAGGACTTGAGATAAATAAAATAGATAAATAAACTGAGGAAAACATTTAAGTAATAGGGCAAAGAGAGTGCAACAATCAGAAGTATTAATATTAAACAGACTGCAAAGAGGCTTATGTACTAAGCTTAGTGGGCCTTATTTCCAAAAGATCTATCCGGTTAAAAATACCTTCATCCTGCTGCTAAATCTGTGTGCATAAAATAACTGTGAAAACAAACGTAGCTGGTTACAAATAAGGGGGTTGTTGGGCAGGCTTTTCTAATAGTAACATAGTAGATGACGGCAGAAAAAGACCTGCACGGTCCATCCAGTCTGCCCAACAAGATAACTCATATTTGCTGCTTTTTGTGTAAACCCTACTTTGATTTGTACCTGTGCTCTTCAGGGCACAGACCGTATAAGTCTGCCCAGCACTATCCCCGCCTCCCAACCACCAGCCCCTCCTCCCAACCACCGGCTCTGGCACAGGCACAGACCATATAAGTCTGCCCAGCACTATCCTCACCTCCCCACCACCAGCCCTGCCTCCCAACCACCGGCTCTGGCACAGACCGTACAAGTCTGTCCAGCACTATCCCCGCCTCCCAACCACCAGTCCCGCTTCCCACCACCGGCTCTCTGTTAGCACAATACAGACCACTACCTGGTTTCATCTGACCAGCAATCCCAGATTGGGTGTGGAGGAGTGTCTGAATGGAAGAAGGCAGGGTTCAAACCCCACTGATACTCCTTGAGACCTTGGACAAGTCACTTAACCCTCCACTGCCTTGAGTACAAAGAAGATTGTAAGCCCATCTCTCCCTACATTCCTCCCCGGGAACTCCGTTCACTGAGTAAATCTCTCTTATCTGCACCCTTCTCCTCCACTGCTAACTCCAGACTCCGTTCCTTTTATCTTGCTGCACCATATGCCTGGAATAGACTTCCTGAGCCAGTACGTCAAGCTCCATCTCTGTCTTCAAACCTAAGCTAAAAGCCCACCTTTTTTATGCTGCTTTTATCTCCTAATCCTTATTCACTTGTTCAGAACCCTTATTTTATCATCCTCACTTTAATATTCCCTTATTTCTTGTTTGTCCTGTTTGTCTGTCCTAATTAGATTGTAAGCTCTGTTGAGCAGGGACTGTCTCTTCATGTTCAGGTGTACAGCGCTGCGTATGTCTAGTAGCATTACAGAAATGATGAGTAGTAGTAGCAGTACCCCAATGTAACTCACCTGGGCTGCTACTATAAAGGCACAAACTAAATATCAGAGCCAAGTCTGCCTGACCGCTTTCACTTTGTCCAGAGGTCAAGCCTCCTCCCTTTAAGTTGCCTGTTTCCAAGTTTTACCTTCAACTCTAATTGTGTTCTGTTCTGATATTTGAGTGTTATATTTATCTACGCTCCAGGGAAATTATGCAATTATTGCACGCATATAATTTTCTGCACACTGAGCAGAAGGTTTCAACGTATCATCAACGACGACACCTAGATCCCTTTCTTGGTCCGTGACTCCTAACGTGGAACCTTGCATGACGTAGCTATAATTCGGGTTCCTCTTTCCCACATGCATCACTTTTCACTTGCTCACATTAAACGTCACCTACCATTTAGACACCCAGTCTCGTAAGGTCCTCTCGTAAGTTTTCACAATCCTCTCGCGATTTAACGACTTTGAATAACTTAGTGTCATCAGCAAATTTAATTACCTCACTAGTTACTCCCATCTCTAGGTCATTTTTAAATATGTTAAAAAGCAGCGGTCCTAGCACAGACCCCTGTGGAACCCCACTAACTACCCTTCTCCCCATTCAAAGTCCCATTAAATTGTCCAGATAATTGCTGCAAACCCAATTCTTCCCTTAACTTATGTACCTTAGAGGAAATGAAGTCTGCAAGTGATTGAGCATTAGGCTCTGTAGTAGAAGTCACAGAATTTAATTCAGGTGGACAAATCAACTTATTAACTGTCTGAAAGAGCGTTTTTAATGATAACCCACCCTAAACAGCTAAATAAAATACATCTCCTAAACTATCCTATCTAACACCATCTTTTCTAATTCCTCATCCATCTTCTGCTTACTCTTGATTGTATCCAAGATCGTGTCATGACCTTGTCATAACAACACTCTGTAAGCCACATTGAGCCTGCAAATAGGTGGGAAAATGTGGGGTACAAATGCAATAAATAATAATAATAATAATATTAATGGGTTAGATTCAATAACTTCAGCATAATATATAGATTTATACTGGTTCATCCTAGTTTTCCAAGAACATTTAACATTTTCATCCTTAGATTTCTGTCATGATCTCTCCAGGCGACGATATTCAGCTTTTTGTTTTAATAATGTGTCGTCATACCAAGGTGCAGCTTTCCTAACAACCTTTATTTTATTCTTCAAAGGTGCAAGCTCATCCAGCACATCTACAACAGAGTTGTTCCAATGAGATAGTATCTTGGATGGTGACTGGCAGTCAACTTTCAATTTTTCCAATAATGACAGCCAGAATAACTCTTCTCTTACCCCTAGACAGACAACATTCAGTCTTAGATAAAAGTGCATTCCCTACACATAACAATATTTAAATTAAAAAATAATTAAAAAAAAATATCTGACCATAATGTTATCGGATATAAGATAGGATGGATTAGAGACTGTCCCTTCATCTTTCTTTCCCTCCCCAGCTCCCCCCACTGGATACCTTCTCCTGACCAAACTTTCTGCCTCCCCAATTGCTCCTACTTCAGCATGGCCATCTTTCAAAACAGCAGCACCTGACTCCCAGTGGTGTGTACTTAGATTTCAGAAAGGCCTTTACACAAACCAATTAGGGGGCAATTCTACAGAGGGTGCTTAAAATTAGGCACCCTGATTCCATTACAGAATAGAGCCTAATACATAGACCATGTAAAAGGCAGGTGTTAATGTCGGCACCTGGTGACTATCAGCCTTATTTTCGAAAGAGAAGGACGCAAATCTTTCGACACAAATCGGAAGATGTGTGTCTTTCTCCCAGGGTCGCCCAAATCGGCATAATTGAAAGCCGATTTTGGGCGTCCCCAACTGCTTTCCGTCGCGGGGACGACCAAAGTTCCTGGGGGCGTCGGACGCGTAGCAAAGGCGGGAATTGGGCGTCCGTAACACATGGGTGTCCTCGACCCATAATCGAAAAAAAAAGGGCATCCATGACGAGCACTTGGACGACTTTACCTAGTCCTTTTTTTGTTACGACCAAGCCACGAAAAGGTGCCCGAACTGACCAGATGACCACCGGAGGGAATCGCGGATGACCTCCCCTTACTCCCCCAGTGGTCACTAATCCCCTCCCACCCTCAAAAAAATAGTTTAAAAATATTTTGTGCCAGCCTCAAATGTCATACTCAGCTCCATCACAGCAGTATGCAGGTCCCTGGAGCAGTTTTAGTGGGTGCAGTGCACTTCAGCCAGGCAGACCCAGGCCCACCCCCCCCCCCACCTGTTACACTTGTAGTGGTAAATATGAGCTCTCCAAAACCCACTGTACCCACATGTAGGTGCCCCCCTTCACCCGCAAGGGCTATGGTAGTGGTGCTCAGCACACAAGGTAAGGGAGCTGTGTATCTGGGAGCAATTTCTGAAGTCCACTGCAGTGCCCCCTAGGGTGCCCGGTTGGTGTCCTGGCATGTCATGGGGACTAGTGCACTACTAATGCTGGCTCCTTCCATGACCAAAGGGCTTGCATTTGGTCGTTTCTGAGATGGGCGCCCTTAGTTTCCATTATCACCGAAAATCAGAAACGATCAAGTCTAAGGACGACCATCTCTAGGGATGACCTAAATGTCAAGATTTGGTCTTCCCTGACCTTATTATCGAAACGAAAGATGGACGCCCATCTTGTTTCAATAATACAGGTTTCCCCGCCCCTTCGCCGGGACGTCCTGCGAGGACATCCTCAGGGAAACTTGGGCATCCCTTTCGATTATGCCCCTCTATGTGACCCAGCCAGCCCATGCCCCACCCACATCTGCTTTGCAGCTACATGCTACAGCACTTATGCACTACTCTAAAAGTCGCTGCCTAAATGCTGTTTACAATCGCCAACTTCTGTTTGAGTGCCTAAAATTAGGCAACTAATTGTCTCAAGGATATAAATCGAGAGCCTATTGTTTACAATTAAAATATATTAAATGTACTGACGGCGGTGGTGGAGGAGGGTTGGAGGCAGCGGGAGGGGGTTCGAATGTGGCGGGGGAGGGTCGGCGGCAGGCGGGGAATGAAAGCATGGGGGCCAGGGCTAAATCTGCGGGGGCCCATGCCCCCGTGTTCCCACCTAGCTACACCCCTGCTTGAAAAAGTCCAGAGGAAGGCGATAAAAATTGAGAGCCAGTAAATAAGAGTTAGCAAATAAGTTTATAGCTAATATATAAATGCATACACTTTGGAGGTTAATATTTATTTGATTGTCACTTCATTTAGAGCAAAGGTTTGCTCACGGGTGTTTGGTATATATTTGGAGACATTCCATGATAGAGAAACCCATCCACCCTTTAGGTACAGCAAGTGGGTTGTCCGCTTGGGTGAGTACAAACCTCTGAGAAATATCTCCTTTCACAAAAATTTTTTCTTCAGAATTTGAATTTTTTTTCACGTTTAAGTACATTTAATATATTTTAATTGTAAACAATAGGCTCTCGATTTATATCCTTGAGAATTGTAGAGTTAAGTTGTAGTAACCCTGGCTTTTATTAGCAATTGAGTTTATTCTTACCAGAGGTTTAGCGAGTGGAATATTTTTGTTTTAGAATAGAGGAGGAAGCAGCAACACGCATAAATCACTAAGAGAAAAGATATTCTAGAACACTAAAATTGATACTGAAAAGTGATTTAACATAACGGAATAAAGATGCAAGCCATTAATCAGCTGGAAATTCCCACACTCATACAACTTTGAAATTGCAGACTGTCCTCTTAAAGATCCTGAAAACCTAGATGCATAAAGAAGGAAATTCTCCATGTTCACAAGGTTACTTTTAAGAATCTAGCAGGGGAATTTTCGAAAGAGAAGGGCGCCTATCTTCCGACACAAATCGGGAGATGGGCGTCCTTCTCTCAGGGTCGCCCAAATCGGCATAATCGAAAGCCGATTTTGGGTGCCCTCAACTGCTTTCTGTTGCGGGGACGACCAGAGTTCACGGGGGCATGTTGGCAGTGTACCAAAAGCGGGACTGGGGTGTAATTAAGAGATGGGCGTCCTTGGCCGATAATGGAAAAAAGAAGGGCGTCCCTCACGAGCATTTGGTCAACTTTGCTTGGTCCATTTTTTTTCACGACCAAGCCTCGAAAAGGTGCCCAAACTGACCACATGACCACCGGAGGGAATCGAGGATGACCTCCCCTTACTCCCCCAGTGGTCACCAACCCCCTCCCACCCCCCCACCCCCAATTTTTTTTTTAACATTTCAGCCTCTATGTCAGCCTCAAATGTCATACCCAGCTCCATCATAGCAGTATGCAGGTCCCTGGAGCAGTTTTTAGTGGGTGCAGTGCACTTCAGGCAGGCGGACCAGGCCCATCACCCCCTACCTTGTGGTGGTAAATGTGAGCCTTCCAAAACCCACCAGAAACCCACTGTACCCACATCTAGGTGCCTCCCTTCACCCCTTAGGGCTATGGTAGTTGTGTACAGTTGTGGGTAGTGGGTTTTGGGGGGGGGGTTGGGGGGCTCAGCACACAAGGTAAGGGAGCTGTGTACCTGGGAGCAATTTCTGAAGTCCACTGCAGTGCCTCCTAGGGTGCACAGTTGGTGTCCTGGCATGTCAGGGGGACCAGTGCACTACGAATGCTGGCTCCTCCCACAACCAAATGCCTTGGATTTGGTCGTTTTTGAGATGGGCGTCCTCGGTTTCCATTATGGCCGAAAACGACCATCTCTAAGGTCGAATCTCAACATTTAGGTTGACCATTTCTAAGGTCGACCTAAATGTTGAGATTTGGGTGTCCCCGACCGTATTATCAAAATGAAAGATGGACGCCCATCTTGTTTCGATAATACGAGTTTCCCTGCCCCTTCGCCCGGACGTCCTTAGAGATGGTTGCCCTTAGAGATGGTCGTCCCCGTTCGAAAATGCCCCTCCACTTATACCAAGACTTGTACATTCCCCAAGCCAAAGGAGAAAAGGGTCTCACAGAAATAGATTATAGCTATCGAGCTACTAGCATAGGCCCCTGGGTTTACTTAACAGTGTCGAAATGCACAAAAAGTGTTAAAGTAGGAAAGTAACTGTCCAGAATCTGTCTCCATCAATAAACTTGGACAGCATTCTGATGAGTAGAAGGAATGAGTTGGAGAGAATTCACCAGTGCACATAGGGAAGGAAGCAACAGAATTTGTAAAGAAGAGAAAACAAACTTTTCAAAGAAATAGATCTTGCATAAGTACAGTGGGAAATGCAAAGTGGTACTCCAGGATCCATTTGTTGATCAAAACCACATACATGAATGATTGAGTGGTGAATTGAATCTAAGGATGAGCTATTGATAATTGGTTTAGGGGCGAGATGGTTTACAGCAAGCATTGTAAAAACTGGAGCAACAGACATCTGTAGATTCTGTAAGAAAGAGTTAGAAACACTTACTATCTCGTGGCTGGCTGTGAAGTGCTGATGGTGGAAAACTTTTATACAGAAAGGCACAACAGGATGGCACGTCTCTTCCACTGGAAACCTTGCAAATATTACAACATTGCTGTACTACAAAAGCATTGGGATCACAACCAAAATTATGGAGAATGAAGAGGTGATGAATACCAGGGATATCCTAATCTGACAGAGAGAAAGCTGGATACAAGGAAACCGGACATAGTGGAAAAGAGAAAAACACCAGAGAAGCATTGATTATGGATGTGTTAGTCCCAAGTGATTACTCGTGAATCTTGTGGAGGCAGAATCCAATGTAATCTAATCTGTTGCTTATATACCAGCAAATCCCAGCATGAGGTTCAAGGCAGTTTACAAAGCAGTAATCTACATTGGCTGGGAGGGGAGAGGGGGGAAATGGGTAGGGGTGGGGCTTTAAAGGGACAGTGTGTGTTTGTGGGAGTTAGACATGTCAAACAGGAGGATTTTCAGTTTATTGCAGAGATGCATATAGTTCAATTCAGATCTGATTGTGTCAGGTAGAGAGTTCCATTCAGAGATGGCTTGAAAGGAGAACACAAAGTTCATCTGACGTTTATATTTTAAGTTTTTTACTTGAGGGAATTTTAGTAGCATACTGTCTTTGATTCTAGTGGAACTGTAGTGACAGAATGAGAGGAGTTGGGTCAGTAGTTCGGATGTGTTTCCGTACAATGCTTGAAAAACTAGACAGATTGATTTGAAAGTGATGAGAGTTCTGACTTTTAACCAGTGTAGTTCTCTTAGCTGGCATGAGATGCTATCAAATTTTCTTAGTCAAAATATCAGCCACACTGCTGTGTTCTGGATAAGTTGGAGCTATGATAGTAGTTTGCTATTCAGATCAATGTATAAAAAATTGTAATAGTCAAGGTTAGATAAGACTAGCATCTGGACTAGTACTGAGAAGTGTGAACGTTGGACGTAGGATCTAAGCAACCGTGATGCAGGGGCGTAGCCAGACAACAGATTTTGGGTGGGCCTAGGTAAGAAGTGGGTGGGCAACAAATGTTCTCCCCCCACCACCACCTCCAAAAAAATATCTCCGCTGGCAGGAAAATGCTTCTTTCCACCTTGGCAGTCTGCAGCAGGCATGCACTGAAAACTGAGCATGCGCAGGTGCCGTTATTGTGGAGAGTAGAATTTTGTTACGATCAGGGGAAAGTCTTCAGCTGGCAGAGCTTGGGATCTGCACCAGCTACTGCTAAACATGTGCTACTGTTGGGTAGGCCTGAGCCCTAAGTGGGTGGGCCCTGGCCCATCCCGGCCCACCTGTGGCTACGCCACTGCCGTGATGCAATTTGAAGAAGAATTTTTTCCATATCTGGTTAAGTTGTGCTTCTAAGGTTAGTGAGGAGTCCGAGATGAAGCCAAGGACTCTTGATTCTTTGGATACATTGAGAGTTATTCTGTTGGGCAGTATAATGGTAGTGTTGTTGGAGAAACATAGGAGGTTGGTTTTACTTTGGTTTAGTTGGAGTTTGTGCTCTATAGACCAGATGGAAACTTTGTTCATTCCTTGGTAGACAATGTCAGAAGTTTCCTTGAGTGTGGAACTCACTGAGACCAGCATCAGTATGTCATCTGCATATGAGAATATGTGTTCTCCGTCATCCTGTACTGTACTGAGGGTGCCCATGAATAAGTTGAATAGCAGGGGAGACAGTGGAGAACCCTGGGGCACTCCACAAGTTGGGGGTCCAGCTTCTTGATAGGGTACCACCTTTTCAAACTGTGTAAGAGTTATTTTGTAGGAAGTCTCTAAACCAGTTTAGTACTGGTCCGGATAGTCCAAGGTTATTGAGCCTAGTTGGTAGTAGGTGGTGGTCAACGGAGTCAAAGGCTGCAGAGATGTCATAATGGAGCAGGATAATGTGTTTGACTCTTGCTAGGTAGTCTTTGACAATGGAGGTTAGTACCAACAAAAGAGTTTCTGTGCTATGTTGAGGCCTGAAGCTAAATTGCGTGGGTTGGTAACAGGAAAATTTCTCGATGTATTTGGACAGCTGTACACCGATGGCTGTTTCAACCAATTTAGTGAGTAGAGGGATTCTGGATATGGGGGTGAAGTTGGAGGGGAGGGATAGGTCGAGATTGGAAGCTTTAGGAATTGGAGTGAGAGCAATGCATCTCATCTCTTTTGGTAGTTCCCCTAATGCTAGTAAATTGTTCAGGAACTGGATGAGCCATGTCAGAATGGTGGTTGGAAGACTGGCAAACAGGAAGGATGGGCAGAGATCTAGGATGTATCGGCAAGATGCTATTTTAGGAAGCAGTAGCTGTAGGTCACTGCAGGTGATGGGTTCAAAGGCGCTCCACTGTGTGCAGGCATGTGAACAGCACAGTCACCTTTTGTGGGTGATGGGGAGGGATCAGTTGGCGGCGTTTACTTGTTGAGATTTTGTTGTATCTTCTGTACTTTCATTTGGAAGAAGTTGGCCAGGGTCTGAGCATCTGGCTGCTCAGAGAGCTTTTCATTACCAAGATTTGGGGAAGAGAAAAGGTTGGTAATAAATGTGTGAATAGCTTTTTTTGTATCTGTTGATTCAGATCCTATCTCTCCTGAGTAATATGTCTTTTTTGCCTCCATGCAATGGAATTTGTAAGATCGATGTGCTTCTTTCCACTTGGTCTTAGTGGATGAGTCTTGTGATTTTCTCCAAGCTCTTTCTAAGTGCCTACATGACATCTTTAAGTCCCTCAGGAAAATGGTGAACCACGGGTTGGGTTTAGTGGATCTGACCTTTTGCAATTTCATGTGAGCTATTGTGTTCAGGCACCTTTCAGTGACTGAATCTCATTTGGCTTTCATCAATTGAGGATCCTTGAGTTTTATTTTTATTATTTATTGCATTTGTATCCCACATTTTCCCACCTATTTGTGGGCTCAGTGTGGCTTACAATACATTGTATTAATGGAAGTACAATTTGTTACAGCTCGATTGTGGTTACATTGTTATGCATTGAGTTTAAGACAGAGTCTACGTATCGTTAAGAGAATAGTACAATGGAACAAAACAATGGAACAAAGGAAGAACAACGGATACTGATAGGACTATAGAACAATAGCGCAAAAAACTTTCGGGTATAGCATTTTACCTGTAGATTAAGGTTTAAGTATGTTAAAATGAGAGTACAGATGAGAATGTGTTGATGTATTATTAACAGTGTGTGTAGAGTTCATGTGTTTTGATCCTTTCGATAGATATTTTCAAAGAGATGAGTCTTCAATAGTTTGCGGAAGTCGGTCAGTTTGTTGGTCGTCTTCAGGTTGCATGGAAGATTGTTCCAAAATTGCGTGCTCATATAAGAAAAGGTTGATGCGTGCATCACTTTGTATTTTATGCCTTTGCAATTTGGGAAGTGGAGGTTCAGGAAAGTTCGGGATGATCTTTTAGCGTTTCTAGGTGGTAGGTCTATTAAGTCAGACATGTAGGCTGGGGCTTCACCATGAATAATTTTGTGGACTAGTGTGCACACTTTAAAAGAGATGCGTTCCTTGAGTGGGAGCCAGTGTAGCTTCTCTCGTAAGGGTTTTGCGCTTTCGTATTTTGGTTTCCCGAAAATGAGTCTGGCAGCTGTGTTCTGGGTTGTTTGAAGTTTCTTCAGTATTTGCTCCTTACAACCTGCGTATAATGAGTTGCAGTAATCCAAATGGCTGAGTACGAGTGATTGCACTAGGCTGCGGAAGACCGATCTTGGGAAGAATGGTCTTATTCTTTTCAGTCTCCACATGCTGTAAAACATCTTTTTGGTTGTGTTGTTTGCGTGATTTTCGAGTGTAAGGTGGCGGTCAATAGTGACTCCAAGGATTTTTAAAGTTTCAGAAATTAGAAGATTTAGTACTGATCTCATCTGTGACTAGGTTCCAGAACCTGGCATGGTCTATTCTACCCCTTGTGTTTATGGTGCTCCTTACTTTTTTGTGTTTTGGGGGATCATGCCAATGTGAATGTTGAAGTGGGCGACAAAGTGATCAGACCATGGAATGGCGGACCAGTTGACATCAGAAAGAAGAGACGAGGGGTAGGTGGTAACTATGTCCAGGGTGGTAGTCATTCGACCAAGGCATAGGTTTGCAGATGTTAGGATACATTTGAATCGGATGACCCTGGGGTCATCTTCTAGTTCGAGAGGTAAATTTAGATCACCCACCATTAGTAGTCTGGTGAATTGTGTGAGGGAACAGCTCAGGAGTTCTTGCTTCTGTGTTGTGCCAGGAACTCAGTGGTCTGTAGATTAATAGGATTCTAACAGTGTAGTGAGGAGAGACAGAGTTGCTTGAAGCTTATATTGCATATATTCTAGACTGGGGGTACAGTTAGAGTCAACCAAAGCTAAGTGAAAGAAGCTTTTGAAAACTATGGCTAGGCTGTTTTGTTCTTTTAGCCAGGTCTCCGTTAGAAGGTGAAGTCAAAGTTTCTGGATTCAATTATGTCTCGGAAGAGAAGGAGCTTGTTTCTGACTGACCTAGCATTGGCATACATGCAGGGTACCGGTGTGAGAAGTATCTCGGTGTGGATATTACTTAGGCAGGGGATGGTGATGAGGAAGGATAGACCTCAAGTACCAAGAAATGCAATAAGAGACTAAGAAAATGTGGAAGAAAGATGCAGAAATATTTCTCATTGTTTTGGGTGCCACAGGGTTGATTGAAAAGGAATTTTCAAGCATATCTTGATAAGTTGACTATTCATGTTACATTTTATGAACTCCAGGGTAAATTCTTTGGCATGATGCAAGTACTATGACCAGTGTCAGCAGTAAATTTTGGGAGACTGGAATCATATTTTACATACCTCGGCTTAGGAGTAAGGTTCATTAAAGTCATAAGTACATAAGTAGTGCCACACTGGGAAAAGACCAAGGGTCCATCGAGCCCAGGATCCTATCCACGACAGCGGCCAATCCAGGCCAAGGGCACCTGGCAAGCTTCCCAAACGTATAAACATTCTATACATGTTATTCCCGGAATTGTGGATTTTTCCCAAGTCTATTTATGGACTTGTCCTTTAGGAAACCGTCTAACCCCTTTTTAAACTCTGCCAAGCTAACTGCCTTCACCACATTCTCCGGCAACGAATTCCAGAGTTTAATTACGCGATGGGTGAAGAAAAAGTTTCTCCGATTTGTTTTAAATTTACTACACTGTAGTTTCATCGCATGCCCCCTAGTCCTAGTATTTTTGGAAAGCGTGAACAGACGCTTCACATCCACCTGTTCCACTCCACTCATTATTTTATATACCTCTATCATGTCTCCCCTCAGCCATCTGTTCTCCAAGCTGAAAAGCCCTAGCCTCCTTAGTCTTTCTTCCCCGCTATCATTTTAGTCGCCCTTCGCTGCACCTTTTCCAGTTCCACTATATCTTTCTTGAGATGTGGAGACCAGAATTGAACACAATACTCAAGGTGCGGTCGCACCATGGAGCGATATAACGGCATTATGACATCCTCACACCTGTTTTCCATACCTTTCCTAATAATACCCAACATTCTATTCGCTTTCCGAGCCGCAGCAGCACACTGAGCAGAATGTTTCAGTGTATTATCAACAACGACACCCAGAGCCCTTTCTTGGTCCGTAACTCCTAACGTGGAACCTTGCATGACGTAGCTATAATTCGGGTTCTTTTTTCCCACGTGCATCACCTTGCACTTGCTCACATTAAACGTCATCTGCCATCTAGCTGCCCAGTCTCCCAGTCTCGTAAGGTCCTTCTGTAATTTTTCACAATCCTGTCGCGTGTTAATTTGAATAACTTTGTGTCATCAGCAAATTTAATTACCTCGCTAGTTACTCCCATCTCTAAATCATTTATAAATATATTAAAAAGCAGCGGTCCTAGCACAGACCCCTGAGGAACCCCACTAACTACCCTTCTCCATTGTGAATACTGCCCATTTAACCCCACTCTCTGTTTCCTATCCTTCAACCAGTTTTTAATCCACAATAGGACATTTCCTCCTATCCCATGACCCTCCAATTTCCTCTGTAGCCTTTCATGAGGTACCATGTCAAACGCCTTTTGAAAATCCAGATACACAATATCAACCGGCTCCCCTTTGTCCACATGTTTGTTTACTCCTTCAAAGAATGCACAAAACAAACCCATTTGGAGACACTGTCCTCAGAAAATTTCTACTGCCTAACACCTTTTAACACTGTAACCTATGTGAAAAGGTAGTGCTTCATTTTGGACCATTGGGGGGGGGAGGAAGGGAGGGAAGCAAACAAAAAACACAGGCAGAGGCAGTATTTCTGATATTATAACAGAATGGTGAGTATGCAGGCAGAGTTCCCAGGTTTTATAGTCTGATAGCAGACTATTACTGGAGATCGCCTTCATAAATTTTGCATTAAGGTGACTATACTGGTACCTGGAATTAATTCAGAATGCTTAAGATACTCAATTACTTTTTAGCTGTGTTACACAACATAATGACTTATCTTTCAACGCACTCAAATCTGACGATGTTAACATAAGTGTAATTGATTCATCTTCTCAATTAAGTAAAGCTAGTGTGTGCTTTGGCAGAGGAATACCGGAGAGACCCCACAGTTAGATAGATTATCTGTTCTCCCTGGCTCAGATAGATTGTGCTCTCTTCGCATCCTGGGCTGCAGCATTCTCTGCTGTATTGATATTAGCAGATTTTTCACTGTTCACCTCCCCTTTGTTTACTGGAAAATAGGAGAGAGGAGGCGCAGCTAGACTGAAGTATAATCAACTCCTCAAACAGAGATGTTTTTACAGCTTGATAATTGATTGATTTATTTTGTATTTAATGTTTATGGATTTTATCCTTGTTTTCTGAAACTGATATGGAGTATGAGTTTACTTGTAGGAAGACATGACAAAATCTGAAACAATCTAAACTGAAAAAAAGTTTTTTTTATTTTATCTCTTTTATTGTTTATTCCTGTCATTGGACAGAACTCTGCAGGGCAGTGTGTGGTTTAGTTCCCAAATTTTTCCAGGTTTTGGACTTCATTCAAGAGCCTATGGAACGCGCTCCCGAAGACCATAAAGACAACGCAAGATCTAACCATCTTTCGTAAACTATTGAAAACGGACCTATTCAAAAAAGCATACAACAAACAATCGTCCTGACTTCTAAACAACAACAACAAAGAATAAGACCGAAACGACATAACCACTGCCCTACACTATTACTCTCACCATAATACCATCACCTGAGCAACGACATAAAGCCGACACCTACACAAGACCACAATGTATTCTTCTACTACACATATACGCACTTATTTGCAAACCACGTGTTAACAAGTACGCAAGTACACAATGCATTCTTCTATCATGTATCTACGCACTTGATTACAAAATCATGTGCATATCTAAAGTCCGGAAATGGCAATAGCCATAACGGCAAATGTAAGCCACATTGAGCTTGCAAATAGGTGGGAAAATGTGGGATACAAATGCTACAAAATAAATAAATAAACAAAATCTCAGCTCTCTCCAGATCGTTCTACGTATGTGCAGCAGTATACCATGAGCTATAAAACTAACTTCATTCTTCAGGCTGAGGTTACTAAAGTGCTTCACCTCCTTTATACTGTCGCAGTCTGGTTTTTGAAAAGAACATAATACTATAACCACTGAGGTAGCAATGCTCAATAAAATTCTAACAAGGCTGGATGAAGGCTAGACTGCAATTTTGATTCTCTTAGATGTCTGCTGTCTTTGACATGGTCAATCATGTACTTCTCTAGGAAGGCTCTATGATATTGGCATTAAAAGAAAGGCACTGCGTTGTATTTGGGTCTGTCAAAATCAAAGATACAAGCACTGCAGGTGATACAAAATGCTTCTGCCAGACTGTTGGCAGGTGTGTCTAGGTTTGAGCATTTATCTCCAATCCTATGTGCTCTGCACTGGTTGCCAGCTCATGCTCAGGTACAGTACAAGGAGGTACAATTGGTACATCGAGCACTGTAGTCTGATTGTGTTACTCGATACCTTAAAAATGTAATTCAGGAATATCGATCCATTCGATCCTTGCGGTCTGAAAATGTGAAGGTTTTGATGAATGATAAATTGCAAATGGTGGAATATGCCAACACAAGGAATACTGCATTCTTGATAGAAGGTCTGCAAATCTGGAACCCAAATTTCCCACCCAAACCCACTTCTCCTCTCCCTTCACTCTCTATCTCAGTTGATAACACCCTCATCGTTCCCGTCTCATCTGCTCGCAACCTCGGTGTCATCTTCGATTCCTCCCTCTCCTTCTCTGCGCATATCCAGCAGATAGCCAAGACCTGTCACTTCTTCCTCTATAACATTAGCAAAATTCGCCCCTTCCTCTCCGAGCACACCACCCGAACTCTCGTCCACGCTCTCATTACCTCTCGCCTGGACTACTGCAACCTACTCCTCACCGGCCTCCCACTTAGCCATCTATCCCCCCTTCAGTCCATTCAGAACTCTGCCGCACGTCTTATCTTCCGCCTTGACCGATATACTCATATCACCCCTCTCCTCAAGTCACTTCACTGGCTTCCGATCAGATACCGAATACAGTTCAAGCTTCTCCTACTCACCTACAAATGCACTCAATCTGCAGCCCCTCCTTACCTCTCAACCCTCATCTCCCCTTACGTTCCTACCCGTAACCTCCGCTCTCAAGACAAATCCCTCCTTTCAGTACCCTTCTCCACCACCGCCAACTCTAGGCTTCGCCCTTTCTGCCTCGCCTCACCCCATGCTTGGAACAAACTCCCTGAGCCCATACGCCGGGCCCCCTCCCTACCCATCTTCAAATCATTGCTCAAAGCCCACCTCTTCAATGTTGCCTTCGGCACCTAATCACTTCATCTCTTCTCAGGAAATCTCATCTACCCCAACTTGACATTTCGTCTTTTAGAGTGTAAGCTCTTCTGAGCAGGGACCGTCCTTATTCGTTAATTTGTACAGCGCTGCGTAACCCTTGTAGCGCTCTAGAAATGTTAAGTAGTAGTAGTAGTAAGTTACCAGGTTATTTGAAATTAGGTTGTGGTAGGGCTCAATTCAGTAAGTTGCTGAAGACATATACTACTACTACTACTTATCATTTCTATAGCTGTTTGAACATGCATGGGATTGATCTTCTCTGTCATTTCTGAATATTGTATATTTTAGAGTTTGTTATGGGACCTAAAGTGACTGACTGGGTTAAAAACTGGTTAAATGGGAGGAGTCAGAGGGTAGTGGTAAATGGAGCTTGCTCTGAGGAAAGGGATGTTACAAGTGGTTTACCGCAGGGATCGGTCCTTCGGCCGGCTCTTTTTAACATCTTTGTGAGCACAGACCCCTGGGGAATCCTACTATCTAACCTTCTCCATTGAGAATACTGACAATTTAACCCTCCTATCCCATGACTCTCCAATTTCCTCTGGAGTCTTTCACGAGGTACTTTGTCAAATGCCTTTTGAAAATCCAGATACACAACCTTTAGCCACATGTTTGTTCACCCCTTCAAAGAAATGAAATTTATTTGTTGTATGTGTATCCCACATTTTCCCACCTATTTGCAGGCTCAATGTAATAGATTGGGAGGCAAGATTTCCCTTCACTAAATCCATGTTGGCTTTGTCTCATTAATCCATGTTTTTTTATATGCTCTGTAATTTTGTTCTTTATAACAGTCTCTACCATTTTGCCCGGCACCAACATCAGGCTCACCGGTCTATAATTTCCTGGATCTCCTCTGGAACCTTTTAAGAATATCAGCGTTACATCTGCTGTCATTTAGTATGGAGACAGAGTTTGAATTATATGAATATGTTTGAAAACTGATGTGTATGCATATAAACTAACCCTGAAAATGTGGACTTGTCAGGGATTCAGTATAAGTACATAGAGGTACTGGCGGGACCTCTTAAAGATTTCTTTAATAGATCTTTAGAGACGGGAGAGGTTCTGTGGGATTGGAGATGAGCGGAGGTGGTCCCTCTTCATAAAAGTGGGAAACTACAGACCGGTAAGTCTCATGTCGGTGGTAGGAAAGGTGCTGAAAGAAAGGATAGGACCCGAGGCAACATGGCTTTACCAAAGGAAAATCCTTCCGAATTAATCTTATTGAGTTCTTTGAGTGGATGACCAAAGAACTGGATGAAGGACGTGCACTAGATGTAATCTACTTGGATTTCAGCAAAGCCTATTCTGTTTAATATATTTGTGGGTGGTATTGTTGAAGGGTTGGAAGGAAAGATTTGCCTTTTTGCGGATGACATGAAAACAGCCAATAGAGTGGATAACAATATATATCCCTTTCAAACAAGACATCAAAGAAATCTCCAACGAAATCAATCAAAGCCTACACATCATGAACACATGGGCAGACACATTCTGTCTGAAATTAAATGCAGAAAAAACTCAATGCCTGGTACTCACCTCCCAATACAACACCAACGAATTCAACGTGATAAATACACCAAACCTAAACCTTCCAATCTCAGAAACGCTAAAAATCCTTGGAGTCACTATCGACCGCCACATAACACTTGAAACCCACACAAACAACACAACTAAGAAGATGTTCTACTGCATGTGGAAACTGAAAAGGATAAGACCACTCTTCCCAAGATTCGTCTTTCGTAACCTAGTGCAATCCCTCGTCCTCAGCCATCTGGATTACTGCAACTCATTATACGCAGGCTGCAAAGAGCAAACACTGAGGAAACTTCAAACAGCCCAGAACACAGCAGCCAGACTCATCTTCGGAAAACCAAAATATGAAAGGGCAACACCACTATGAGAGAAACTACACTGGCTTCCACTGAAGGAACGCATCACCTTTAAGGTATGCACACTAGTCCACAAAATCATTCACGGCGAAGCCCCAGCCTACATGTCCGAGTTGATTGACCTACCACCCAGAAATGCTAGGAGATCTTCCCGAACATACCTCAACCTCCATTTCCCTACTTTCAAGGGCGTGAAATACAAGACGCTACACGCGTCAACCTTTTCTCACAAGAGCACGCAGCTTTGGAACCCACTGCCATGCAACTTAAGAGCGATCCACGAACAAGCATCCTTCCGCAGATTACTGAAGACCCATCTGTTTGAGACAATTTACGGAAAAAACCAAAACACATAGAGTCCACACTCACTTACATCAATGCATCACACATCCACTTATGATCTCTCATCCCCCCTAATTCCACATTACTCATACATATACTTACAGGAATATGTACACCATGTGCCTCTGTGTCTTAACACTGCCCTTAAGCTTCCCATTGTCTCCTCTCAAAGTCTCCCTGTTGATGTCCCATTGTGATATTCCTAATGATAATTCGATTATCTCGCATAACTTGTACAATGTAACCCATAACCAATTTGTAACAACTGTATTCTCATTATTCATATCTTATTGTAAGCCACACTGAGCCCGCAAAGAGGTGGGAAAATGTGGGATACAAATGCAAACAATAAATAAATAAATACCCTGGAGGGAGTAAAAACGATGAGAAGGGATCTCCGAACGTTAGAAGAATGGTCGAGGGTCTGGCAGTTAAAATTTAATTGCCAAAGATCCATAAATGTCTGGAGCATCCCCCGGGTCATCTGATAGTCTCGGCAAGGGACTCCCTTCTGGAAAGAGCTTGCAAGCTGATTGATAAACATTTACAGCCCTGTTTAAGCACGGTCAAGTCCTACAGATATTACAGACAATGGAAGGGGAATTGGGTCCTGGATGGATACTAGTAACCATGGATGTTTATTCATTGTACACAAATATTCCACAGAAAGAGGCGTTGGATGTACTTTTTGAGTCTCTGGAACAGCGCCTGCGTCCACGTGATTCCATCTAGGTTTTTGGTACTAATGAGTGATATTGTGATGGGTTCCAACTACTTCATTGTTGAGGACCGTTTCTATCAGCAATTGTTGGGGATACTTTCAGTATGTGCGGTGCTGGAAGCACTTCATTGATGATATTTTCCGCATCTGCAAGGGTACAATGGACAGTTTGCAAGATTTTGCCAACTATTTAGATCGATGCCATCCACACATTAAATTTGATATAGTGCATAATTTCCAGCAGACCACCTTTTTAGATGTACGGGTGAGGAAGACTGAGCAGGGATTTTTGACCACGGTTTTTTCTAAACCGACGGATAGGAACTCTTTGTTGCACTTCTCTAGTATGCATCCTCCCCACATGAAGAGAAACATTCCTTTCGCACAGTTCTTGCGCTGCCGTCGGATTTGTTCGATGGATGAGGAATTCAATAAATGTACTGTGACTTTGAGCAAAAAAACTCACATCACGGGGCTATCCACAACACATTATAAAAAAGGCAGTGAAGCGGGCTTGGTGTAATCCCCGGGAGTCTTTACTGCAATATAAGGTTGCACAACAACAGGAGGATATTTTCCCATTTGTAATGAAGTATAATGGAGTTACCCCGAGGCTGTGTAAGACTATAAGGAGACACTTTGATCTTTTGAAGACGAATGCTAGATTTAAGGAGGCGTCGATTTTATTCTCCTATCAGAGGGGGTGTAATCTGGGTGACATGGAGGGGCATAATCGAATGGCATGCCCAAGTTTTCCTGAGGGCATTCTCGCAGGACGTCCGCGCAAAGGGGCGGGGAAACCCGTATTATTGAAACAAGATGGGCGGCCATCTTTCGTTTTGATAATACGGTCGGGGACGCCCAAATCTTAACATTTAGGTTGACTTTAGAGATGGCCGTCTCCGGTTTTCGGCGATAATGGAAACCGAGGATGCCCATCTCAAAAATGACCAAATCCAATTCATTTGGTTGTGGAAGAAGCCAGCATTCGTAGTGCACTGGTCCCCCTGACATGCCAGGACACCAACCAGTCACCCTAGGGGGCACTGCAGCGGACTAACTGATGCACTAACTGAAAGGAAAAAGCCCTTTCCTTACCGATCCTTTAGCGATTCGGAAAGGAACGGGCATGAATGAAGGAAATCGCATGCAAATGAGCTGCTCACTGTTAGCTCATTTGCACACGATTTCCTTCCTAAGGAGGGAAAGCCAGTGCACAGCAGCTAAGCATTATGCGTGGCTGCTCTGCGCATGCCAAAGACGGCTTCATACATGCAGACAAGCTGCGTGTATAATAGCCATCTACAACCTTAAATAAATTGCCGTCTACAACCTTTGAAAAATACAACCTATCCTACAACCTTAGAAAAATACAGGTGAAAACGTCCAAGTGCTCGTCAGGGATATCTTTTTTTTTTGTTGTTCAGAGTATGGGTGAAAGACGTCCTTCGCTATGCTTCCATCCCTGCGACGTCAGTTGAGGACGTCCTTCGATATGCCTCCGTCCCTGCGACGGCAGCTGAGGACATCCTTCGCTATGCCTCCATCCCTGCGACGGCAGTTAAGGACATCCTTCGCTATGCCTCCGTTCCTGCGATGGTAGTTGAGGACGTCCTTCGCTATGCCTCCGTCCCTGCGATGGCAGTTGAGGACGTCCAAAATGTGGATATTTCTGTGAGAAGGACGCCAATGCCTTTGCTATACCTCTGACACCCCCTTTATTTATTTGGATTTTGGATCACAAGTAGCAGTAGTGGGATTTGAACTGGCCACCTCCGGATTGCAAGACCAGTGCTCTAACCACTAGGCCACTCCTCTCCCTTGAAATCTGGCCACCCCCTGGGGGGGGGGGGCAGTTCAGGACGTCCAAAATGTTTGAAAGAAGGACGATCACAACTTCGCTATGCCTCCACAGACACACACATACCTCCCCCCGCCAGGGACCTGCATACTGCTGCGATGGACTTGAGTATGACATTTCAGGCTGGCCAAAAAAGTTTTTAAATTTGTTTTTGGGGTGGGAGGTGGTTAGTGACCACTGGGGGAGTCAGGGGAGGTCATCCCCGATTTCCTCAGGTGCTCATCTGGTCAGTTCGGGCACCTTTTTGAGGCTTGGCTGTAAGAAAAAATGGACTAAGTAAAGTTGCCCAAAAAGTGCTCGTCAGGGATGCCCTTCTTTTTTCCATTATCGCTCGAGGATGCCCATCTGTTAGGCAGGCCACAGTCCCGCCTTCGCTACGCCACCGAGAACTCTGGTCATCCCCGTGACAGGAAGCAGTTGGGGACGTTCAAAATTGGCTTTCGATTATGCCAATTTGGGCGACCCTGAGAGAAGGATGCCTGTCTCCCGATTTGTGTCAAAAGATGGGCACCCTTCTCTTTCGAAAATAAGCCTATTAGTGAGTTTGAATGATGTGTGGACACCTAGGAAGCTGCAGAACTCGGTGGGAAGCCATAAGAAATATGGCCATTGCTCTGTATGCCACATCATGCTGGAGGGAGATACATTCATCCACCAAAAATCGGGCAAAGGATGTAGGCTGAAAAGTAATACGACATGTGAATCCATGGGGGTAGTATATGTGATCAGATGCCCGTGTGATTTACTTTATGTTGGTCAGACATCTAGGAGTTTGAAGACCAGATCAATGGAGCATCGCTCATGTTTAAAGAATTTAAAGCGAGCAGCATCAATTTGAGTGTCTTCAATGTATAGTCATTGAGCAACTTCAACCATCGTTAAGGAGAGGCAATAAGAGTCAGGTCCTCAGACAAATGGAGCAGAAATGGATTTTTTTCTTCGAATCAGTGGAACCGGACGGGTTGAACGTCCGGGTGGAGTGGTCGGCGTTTTTTTTGACAATTTGTTTTCTGAAATTACATTTTCTGAAGAATCGTTTTTGTTCTTTTTTCTTTTTTGGTTTTTGGATGGCAGTTTGATGTTTGAATTCGTTGGGACATTCAGCCACGGTCAATGATGAGAATGACGTCAGGACCCCTGGGTTCATGGGATTGGAGGATTCAACCATGAAGGGGTGGAGCATTAGGTATATACAGAGAAGGAACGGCGTTTGTGGTCAGTTACCTGGCGTGTCTTCGACTCAGAAATTGGGATACAGGATTCTGATTTCTTTGTATTGTCTGCGAATAGATTTGGAGGAGAGAAGAATCAAGATGGCGATTTGAGCAGTGGTGTGGAAGCGACGCTCTGCAGGCTGTCGATTAATCTGCCGTGTGGGCTCCGTTTGCTATTCGAGAGATGGGTAAGCGGAAGGGGAAAACTGCGGCACCTACCTCCATGGTCCCGCACTTGACGCCATCTACCCGCCAGACGACCCTCGACAGCTTTGATATCGCTTCCCAGGTTCAGCGGGATCCCGCTTCGATCAGCGCTGCTCTTTCGGGAGCGGAGCGCAGCATAGAGGGAGTTTCGTTAAGTCCTCCCTCACTTACAGCGCCCCAGCAACCCGGCCTCGAATTTTCCCCATGGGGACCACAGAGAATGGAGGAGAACGCTACCATTACTGTGGAAGGAGGACCCAGGGGATCTTCAACCCCAGGAAGTGAAACGTCGGAACAGGGACAGAGTCAACCCTGTTCTTCTACTCCTGGGAGGTTAACGCCGGGGAATACTGGAGAAATTAGAAGACCAGCTGTAGTCACACTGGAGATCTTATGGGACGCAATACCGGGTGTAAGTACTGCATTACTACAGATGAATACTTTAATGAAAGATGAAATTTCCGAGTTAAAACAAGGACATCAGGATTTGCCTGTTACACTTCAAGAGCAAATTGGGAAAAATGATAAGTTTGAAGGGGAACTGCATAAATTACAAAATGTTACATCAGAATTAATTAGAGAAAGAGAGATCCAAGAAAGAAAAATTGAATATTTGGAAAACACCGCTCGTAGGAATAATTTAAGAATCTTAAATTTTCCAAAATGTCCACTGTTACCCGCAGTCGATATGCTCAAGAAATATTTTAGAGAAATACTGGAGATCCCAGAGGAGGGCTTTCCGCCCATAACGAGGGCCCAGTATTTATCAGGAATAAAGGGTTCCAAAGGATTAACTCAAAATAATCCTAATCTTAACCTAACAGATTTTTTGGAAAACTCTCTTGAGATTGTAACTGAAAGAACAATGTTACTTGTTACATTTGCCTTGGAACCAGACAAAAACAATATATTTCGACTATATTTTCGTCATTTAAATGACCTTTTTCTTGGGGGCAAGATTCAAATTTTTCCAGACATTGCAAGAAATACGCAAAAAAGGAGAAAAGCATTTCTTTTGTATAAATCCAGGATTTTGAATTTAGGTGGTCTCTTTGTGTTAAAATTTCCTTGCAGATGTTGTATATCTTTAGAATCTGTTAATTATGTATTTTATACCCCCCAAAAGTTGTTGGAATTCATTGAACTTAAAGAAAAAGGGAATAGACCCCTGGAAACAATCCCATAAGTAATATGCTGTAAAGTCGGCTGTCGGCTACTGTTGTCCCTAACTGCTCTGTAATTTGATTACCTTTTTTTTCCCTCTGTTGATTATCCTAGTATCTTGATTCAAGTTTTTGCTTTTGATATAGGGGACTAAATTAATAGTATATTTCAATAATATATTTACTATATGTAAAATATGTTATTTATATAATCCTTTATTTTCTTTCTGGATTTCCAAGACATTTATGTTTTAAATATGTAAATGTAAAAAATTAATAAATATGAAATAAAAAAAAAGAAATTGGGATACAGGAGAAGAACCCCTGAGGCAGTTTCTGGCGAAACGGGGACTCCCTGTCGGGTGAATTGGCCTCAACTCAGTGGTGAATTGGGCAGCACAGTGCTGGAGACATTGACAAGGATGAGTGGAGTGTCAGATAAGTGCTGAGGGGCTACGACACCTGAGCTGTATGATTGAATTTTGGCATTCTGTGTCCGCTTTATATGCACAGTTTGTCACTGGGACTCTTTAATATACACTCAAATACCTCTAATTTGTGGAGTTTTTTTTAGGCAAAATGATGGAACACCTAACCAATGCCTTATAGCTGTGTATGCAGGCTGGCTGGAAGGTATTACTGAAGCCTTTTTTCTCCACCTTGATGTGTGGGTGGGAGCATTTGTGGGTCTAAGTGGCATCGGGTGCATTGGCAAAATAGTAGTATAATTGCAGCCACGGAGGCTGCGTGTTTGGATATTCATAGTTAAAATTTAATGCCAAGAAGTGTAGAGTGATGCACTTGGGGTGCAGAAACCCGAAAGGGAGATACTGGATAGGAGGGGAGAGATTAGTATGCTTGACTCAGGAGAGAGACCTTGGGGTGTTGGTGTCTGAGGGTCTAAAGGTGAAGTAACAATGTGACAAGGCGACGGCCGTGGCCAGAAGGATGCTAGGCTGCATAGAGAGGGGTATAACTAGCAGAAGAAAGGAGGTGTTGATGCCCCTCTACAAGTCGTTCGTGAGGCCCCACGTGGAGTATTGTATTCAGTTTTGTAGGCCGTATCTAGCTAAGGATGTCAAAAAAGACTGGAAGCGGTGCAAAGAAAAGCTACAAAAATGGTATGAGATTTACATTACAAACCGTACGAGGAGAGACTTGCCGACCTGAACATGTATATACCTTAGAGAAAAGGAGAAACAGGGGTGACATGATACAGACGTTCAAATATTTGAAAAGTATTAATCTGCAAACAAACCTTTTCTGGAGATGGGAAGGTGGTAGAACTAGAGGACATGAATTGAGATTGAAGGGGGGCAGACTCATGAGTAATAACAGGAAGTATTTTTTCACAGAAAGGGTGGTAGATACGTGGAATGCCCTCCTGCAGGAGGTGGTGGAGATGAAAACGGTAATGGAATTCAAACATGCGTGGGATAAACACAAAGGAATCCTGTTTAGAAGGAATGGATCCACAGAATCTTAGCGGAGATTGGGTGGTGACGCTGGTAATTGGGAAGCGAAACTAGTGCTGGGCAGACTTCTACGGTCTACGCCCTGAATAGATAGGGATGGGCTTGAGCGTAAATTTTAAGGGGCTTCGACGTTAGCTTCAGAACTTTTAGAACGATAAGAGTGCTGGGCAGACTTATATGGTCTGTGCCCTGAGAATGGCAAGGACAAATCAAACTCGGGTATAGTTAGTAAAATGAGTTTATCTTGTTGGGCAGACTGGATGGACCGTACAGGTCTTTATCTGCCGTCATTTACTATGTTACTATGTAAAGGGCAATTAGGTATATATGTTAGCTTTGAAATCCAGCTAAGTCCAAACACTTAAAATTATGCTGCGTTCTCCTTACACATGTGCTCAGTTATAAAATTACCCCCTTCCCCAAGCATCTCTCTTTCATTGAAAACACAAATTCTCCAGGAGTTCATGAGCATGTACTTGTGGAAAGTTGCAAAACCCCAGAGCAGAAAACCCATCTTTCAAATTTCAGTTTTGGATTGCAGAAAGCTCCCTGGCAACTCTGTGGTGGTATGAACAGAAGAGCTGCAGGTTGGCAGACCACTCCGTGTGTCAGAAGTTGCAGTGAGATGCTTTGCACAGACCTTCACAGAAAACCTGTAGATCAATCAAGGAGTACACCGATCCTGCCTTTCATTTCCTGCCACACTCCCTAGAATTATGACTTGCCCACCTGGCAGAAATTCATGGGGACCCAGGTCAGATTTTTTTCACAAATTCTTCTCTTTGCAGTTTTACCACTCTTCAGGGTTGAGTCCTTCTTTTATTTTAACTAGAAAATACACCTCTTGCCCACTCATTCCAGGTGCTAACCGGAGAACAGGCCACATTCTTATCTAAATTATCATCAACTACTATAAACTCTACTTGCAAAACAATGGTTTCTCCAGGTTCCTGGACCATATGTCCTGATTTCTGACCATACTAAGCTCAGCTCATTTGAATTCTGTTGCCAGTGCATTATCATTACAGAAAACGACGAAGTCCGATTCCAGAATCTGCTCAAAACATTTTTTCCCAGAACTGGTTCTTGCAAAGAAGCCAGAATTTAATTCAAAAGAAATGTCCAATTATGCCGATTTGCTCGGCTAGTGGACATGTAGTGCTAGTGGAGTATTGCTTACTTTCACTGAAAAATTAGCTTCATTCTTTTGCCAGCAAAAATGTTAACAAATAGCAAACAAGTGCAGTTTTTAGAGGAACACTCTCATTCACTGGCAACGTTAACAAACAGGGGCGGCCTGAGGTGGATGCAGGGCCTCATCCTTCTTATCCCCTTTTCTGCCTTCCTCCATACCTCTGGTATCACCATCTTCCCTTCTCTAGCTGGCAAGAAGAATTTGACAAGCAGTGGACTTTGATCCTGGGGAACTGGGTTCAATTCCCACTGCAGCTCCTTGTGACTCTGGGCAAGTCACTTAACCCTCCATTGCCTCAAATACAAATAAGTACCTGTATATACTATGTAAACTGCTTTGAATGTAGTTGCAAAAACCACTGACAAAACGGTATATTAAGTCCCATTTCCCTTTCCTGCTGCACTCTTTTCCTCTGCAGGGTCCCCTAAGCCTTAAGAAGCCTGCTGGCCACTCCCTAAGTCTAATTTCAGAAGGAAGCTGGTAGAGGAGGTAAGCATGCTGCTCCCTGTCTCCCCCTGCTGGAATGAGGCCAGGATTAAGGGACAAGAGAGACAGCAAGCAATTGTGCTCTCGGCAGTGGCTCATCACCTTAAGGCCGCCTCCAATCTTCTGTCTTGGGCGTCCTTTAGGGCCGTGCCACCTTCCACCGGCAACGCTATTTTCTTAGTCACCGCAGTGATTAAAGAATCCACGGTAGGCCAAAGAAAGGCCTCCCGTTCACTTTCAGGTAAAGGATAGAGGCGGGACATAGCCCTAGCCACTTTGAGGCTCGCTTCCGGGACATCCCATTGAGCCGAAATTAAGGTGTGCATGGCATCATGCACGTGGAAGGTTCTAGGCGGGCGCTTCGTCCCCAGCATAATGGCGGAGCCAACAGGGGCTGAGGGAGAGACGTCCTCTGGAGAGGAAATCTTCAAAATGCTCATGGCCTGCACTAACAGGTTGGGCAAATCCTCTGAGTGAAAGATCCGCGCTGCAGAGGGGTCATCCGCTCCATCTGAGCGGGAATCCGTCTCCTCCAAGGAATCCCCAAAGGACCGTTGGGAGAACTCAGATACGCTGCCCTCATCTACATCAGAGGAGACAGTCCTCTAAGGCCTGGGAATCCACCCGAGGGCGTTTACTTCCGGGGGCCTCAACCCCTTTATCGGACAAGGGAGCAGGGGCAGTGTTTTGCATAAGGAAGGCCTGATGCAGCAGCAAAATAAACTCGGGGGAGAAACCCCCCAGACTGTGCACTTCAGCAGCCTGGGCCACAGCCCTAGACGCACCCTCAACCGGCGCTCGCAAGAGCGGGGGAGAAACATGCTGCGCATCCAAGATGGCGTCCGGCGCAACACTCCGCGAAGGAGCCGCGCGGGAAGAACGGCGCTTAACTTTAGCCGCTTTTTTGCCGTCGCCCAAATCAAGGGCGGCCATGGCATTAACGTCTCCCAGCTCAAGGGCGGCCCAAGAAGAAGCCGTCCGAGCAGAGTGGCCGGCCAAGATGGCGGAGGCGAGCAGCGGGGGATGGGCGTTTATGGCGGGAAAAACCGCTGCACCGGAGGAAGACCCGGGACACTGACCGGCCTCCAAACTGACACCCAACAAGGGCGAATCAGACTTTAAGACCCCCGCATCCCCGCTAGAAGCGCACACGCGGTCCGGGGAGCGATTCTTCGTGCCCTCACCCTCCGATGCCATAGGCAACGTGGAGAGCGATCGGGGAACCCCCTGCCCGCTATAAAAAGGTAAAAATTACCTGCTTCTCGCTCCGAGCTGTAACGAACTGGTGTCCCAGTGAGCAGCTGCAATAAACGTTTAAATAAACGTCGAAATAAACGCCCTTAAGGATGTCCAAAAATTTTTTTTTTTTTTTTTAATGGAGCCAGCGGGAGGGGGGAGAAAAGGAGGGACCTGGCGCCACCAGGTTTGCACTTGCTCAAGAAGAGCCCTCAACCCCAGGTACTCAACAAAACCTAAAAATTAGGCTTGGAGACCTAGCCAGAGCTGCTGCTGTGTGTGACCACCACCTGCTGAGATAGAGAACATACTGGGGAGTTTCCGGCAGCACATGACCACATATAGGGAGGCAAAAGGATTGCTCTCTATCTCCACCTGCTGGTAGATGGACACAACCCACCAGTCTATGGATTGATCAGCATGATGATATGGAATAAGAGGATAGATACGGGGGGGGGTGGGGGGTGAGAGACAGAGAGAGAGGATTGACGAAGTGGAAGAATGTGGGAGATATAGAGAGCAATACTGGACCATGGGTGGGGGAAAGAGGAAGGCATTCAGGCCCCAGAGTAGAAGTGCAGGAGGAAGGAAAGACAGAGAAGAGTGGAAGGTCAGGGAGAGCAAGAAGAGATGCAGGGCATGGAGAAAGCATAGGGAAAGGGACACACAGGGGCAATGCTGGACACAATGAGGTAGGGTGGGGAGGGACAAACAGGATGAAATGCAGGAAAGAGCAAGACAGAGGAAAGATGCTGAATGTAATGAGAGGACAGAGACACTGAGAGGGCAGATGGAACATAGGGACAGGGACACACAGAATGGAAATGCTGGACGGGACCAGTAGGGACACAGAGGGAAGATCAATGGTGGACAAGGCAGAACAAATGTCAAACGGACAGGGGATACTGCAAAAACAGGAAAAACAGAAAATAGACACTGGACCAGCATTACTACAAAACTAAAATGCTCCGACAACAAGGTAGAAAGAAGAATTTTATTCTGAATTTATTAATTGAAATATCAGCTTTTGGAAATGTGCATCTGTGATATGTTGCACGTAAGTTTCAATTTTTCTAGTATTGCTGCATGCCGAGTCTGACTTCTTGAGGTAACTTTCCAGTTTTGCCTTCGTATCTGTTGTGTCATGTGTTTTTCATGGGTGATCAAGATGCAGTATTCTGCTAGCGTGTAGTATTTGCCGGCATTTTGTTTTGTTTCACTAGGTTGTGTACTGGTGTTTTAGAGCCCGGTGTAATTATACTGCTGCCTTTCCACGCATAAGGTTGTAGCTCGTCCTGTCCTTGGAATTAGTGCTGTTATGATTTGGTAAGGTTATGAGTGTGTTTTTGCACAAGTTTGTGTATAGTGTTTTGCAGTGGATAGATTGTGTGTTACTGAGCCTTACTGAGGTGGCACCAAAACATCAGAAAGGGTGTAGAGCCTAAATCATGACACACTACCTCTTGAAGGATCTACATATGGTCGTTAATAAAAGGAGCTCATTGTGAACACTATCCACCCTAAAAGGGTGTTCTGTGGCTCTACATGAGAATTGTGATATTATGATCCCTTGTTTCATATTGTTGACGGTCTGCATTTTCCGTATGGGTGGTATATTGGTGTATTAGGGTCTTCCCAGTGTAATATTTATGGTAGAGTAAGGTTCTGAGTGTGTTTTTGCACAAAGTTGTGCATAGTGTTTTACAGTTGAGCGATTGTGGTTAGTATATGCTTTGAGCAACCACTTTATTCTTTGACATATGATATATATCTAATATCTAAATTTAATAAAAGGTATTAATTGTGACTTTTATTTTTTTTTCTGTGTGTTGTCAATTGTGGATATAAGCTCCGCCCCTGGCTCCACCCCAACCCCGCCCCCTTTAACCTCCCCAAACAGTTGGGCCACCCACCGCCTATGGCCAGATTTGTGGTCTTCTTTTACTCCAGTGGATGAGCAACAGGTGGCGTGTGGAGGAAAGGAGAAACAGGGGTGACATGATACAGACATTCACATTTGAAAGGTATTAATCCGCAAACAAACCTTTTCCGGAGACGAGAAGGCGGTAGAACAAGAGGACATGAATTGAGGTTGAAGGGGACAAGACTCAGGAGTAATGCCAGGAAGTATTTTTTCATGAAAAGGGTGGTAGATACAAGGAGTGCCCTCCCGCGGGAGGTGGTGGAGATGTAAAATGAGTTTATCTTGTTGGGCAGACTGGATGGACTGTAAAGGTCTTTATCTGCCGTCATTTACTATGTTATCGAATGCAGGGTGTCCTTTGAATGCATGTCCTACAGTGGTGATGAAGGCGATGAAACTAGAGATCTCTGGCACTATGACGTCACTTGTTAATAGAATATTTGATGAGGCCTTGGTGACCTCTAATTTGAAAAAAGCGGTGCTTCTGCATTTATTGAAGAGTCCTTCCTTAGATACTGATCAAGTTGCTCATTTTCATCCCATTTCAAATCTTTTTTTTTTTTTTCAAAAGTTTTGGAACAATTAGTGTTAGTTCAGTTGACTGATTTTGTGGAACAGCATTCCTTGTTACATTCTTGTCAATTTGGGTTTCGAAAGAAGCATAACACTGAAACTTTGTTATTGACTATGTTGGGTGATATTTGGTTGAGATTTGACCAGGGCGATCAATTCTTGTTTATCTTTTTAGATGTGGTGCAGCTTTTGATACGGTAAGACATGAGATACTGTTGCAAAGGTTAAGATCTTCTGAGGTTGCTGGTAAAGTCTTGGCCTGGTTTTGCTCATTTTTAGATGGTTGTTCTTTTCAAGTGGTTCAGAGGTCTTCCTCTTCCAGATGGATGATGGCTGCCACAGGTGTACCACAGGGTTCTTGTTTATCATCTGTTATTTAATTTATTTTTGGTTCCTGTAAGGTGCTGGCAGACTTGGGAGTGAGGAATCGCGTATATGCAGATGATATATAATTTTATTTTCCTGTTTCGGGTGACCTAGACGATGACAGACGTTTGGTTGAGTCCCAATTTAGATCAATGCAAGTTTGGTTACAAACCAATGGACTGACTTTAAGTGTT
This sequence comes from Microcaecilia unicolor, assembly GCF_901765095.1. NCBI lineage: Eukaryota > Metazoa > Chordata > Amphibia > Gymnophiona > Siphonopidae > Microcaecilia > Microcaecilia unicolor. The sequence goes on along the minus strand of NC_044031.1, from coordinate 766,893,346 downwards.
GCCAAGACACAAATTTTATAGTTGTCATGTTCTGGGGCATCATGACCTTTTACTAGTTTTTGTTTGGATTCGGTGTTGGTTCCAGTTGTTTCTTTGATCTGTAGTTTAGGAGTAATTTTAGATACTATATTATCTATTCAAGCTCATGTGGCATCAATAGTTCGTGCTGTGTTCTTTAAGTTGTGGTTGGTGACCAGGATATGGAATCTTCTTTCAGAGCGGAATTTTCGTACAGTAGTGCAAAGCTATGTGGTCTCTCATTTTGATTATTGTAATGCTTTGTTGTGCAGTCTACCACGTTACGTTGAAGGCTTTGCAGATAGCACAAAATTCTGCTGTGTGGTTGATCATATTTCTTCCCAATTGCAGGAATTGCACTGGTTGCCGATTGAGTGGCGTATTGAGCTTAAAATGTTGATACTGGTGTTTCAGGTGTTGCATGATGATGCTCCTTTTGAACTGAAGCCAAAATTAAAATTCTATCATCCTGGTTGGCAGCTGCGTTCTCAAAATCGAATGTTGTTGGATGTTCCCTCTGTATGTGAAGTTCGGTTGCAGTCAGTTCGGGCTAGGGTTTTTTCAGTTATTGGTCCACGATTGTGGAATGCTCTTCTGGATGCACTGACATAAATTCTAATTTTTCCGACGTTTCAGGGTATACACAAAAAGTAGCACATATGAGTTTATCTTGTTGGGCAGACTGGATGGACCGTGAAGGTCTTTTTCTGCCGTCATCTACTATGTTACTATGGTACTATGTTTCCAAATGGATACAGCTAAGGAGAAAGAAGATTCTGGAGTTTAGTAGAGGGCAGACTTATACGGTCTGTGCCAGAGCCGGTGATGGGAGGCGGGACTGGTGGTTGGGAGGCGGGAAATACTGCTGGGCAGACTTGTACGGTCTGTGCCCTGAAAAAGGCAGGTATAAATCAAGGTAAGGTATACACATATGAGTTTATCTTGTTGGGCAGACTGGATGGACCATGCAGGTCTTTTTCTGCCGTCATCTACTATGTTACTATGAAGCAACTGTCGTCTTATGGATTGTTTAGAAAACAGTTGAAGGCTTTTTTATTTGTTAAGGCTTTTGGTGAATTGAGTGGGTGGAGTGGGGATTAAAACTGCTTAGAAATATTGTGTGATTTTTTTAAATCATTATTATTATGTGCATTTATTACGCACATAATATTATTATTATGTATAGCTCGCTCAGATGGCTGGATGGGCAAGCTATACATATTGTTAAATAAATAAATAAATAATTTTAATACAATTAATAATTTCATGCCATACATTATTCGCTATGAGGCATCACTTCCGTTTTCATTATTTTCTATATGACATCACTTCCTCTTTCACTGAGCACAGATTATAAAAGAAAGCAAATGGCTGACACAGCTGCAACATTCTCTAAAACAGCTCGTGTTCTACCAATGTTCTTCACCGAGCCAGACTGCTGCATTAAAGACTCAGAAAGAATAGCTCTCGAGTTCAGACAATGAAAAACCTGCCTACAGCATGAATAGATACACTGGAATCTGACCTCAGCAGGTCACCGATATGATAAATGTGTAAATAATCCAATAACTTTCGTAATGCATTTTTACAGAAACTCAATTTAAGTATGATCTATTCTTTAACCTTGATCTATAAAATGTGTACAATTTTTTAAGGCTAGATTTACTCTCAACTGTGCCATTCATCCTGAAGGAGAAAACGAGGCTGGCTGGTGTTACATTACTCATGAAATTAAATGTAAAATGTACATGAGGATAGCACCTCCAGTACAGATAAAGCAGATGTGTCAATGGAACCTACTCTGGATTTCCACTAAATTGGGCAAAGAGGTTAATCCAATGGCATTCTGTGCTGCATCTCATTCCTGGGGCTGGCTTGGGTTTGGTAAGAACTTCCAGAAGGAACTTCCTCTCAGGTTTAGGAGGATGCTGTGAAGCCTGTACAACTTGAGAAGTAAGAGAAGAGAGACTCAAAGGCAGAAGGGGGGGGGGGGGGGGGGGGGGGGAGGGGAACAAACAGAAAACCAACTACACTTATTTTATCAGCTCAATGAAGGAGCAGATGAACCAAAAGGTTTTCCAAACAAAGAGCTTCAAATAAACCTAGATAATAAGGCGACTCAGGAATAATGTCAGGAAGTACTTTTTCACAGAGAGGGTGGTAGATACTTGGAATGCTCTCCCACAGGAGGTGGTGGAGATGAAAAACAGCAAAAATGCGTGGGATAAACACAAAGGAATTCTGTTTAGAAGGAATGGCTCCAAAGAAACTTAATGGTAATTATGTGGCAACACAGCATAATGTTGATAGATGGGTTTCAGTAATGAATTGTTTATACTGATTGTAACATTTATGATGTCTGTGATTTTATGCATTGTCAATGTATAACTGTGACCGCGTGGTGCTAACCGGGGCAGTAATCGGCAGTGTACGTGCACTGATGATTGCCATCCGGTTAACGCGCAAGACCTTACCACTAAGTCAATGGGTGGTGGTAAGGTCTCAGGCCCAAAATGGACGTGTGCCAATTAGCGTAGACTTAAACGATTAAGTCTGGCGGCAGCCAAAACGGTAATTGCTGCTCAATAGAAAAAAAAAAGACGGTCCATCGGTGCAGCATTGGATAAGAAAGCTGAAAACATTGACAGAACCTGAAAAGCTGACAGATAGAAAACATGGACATTATAATTCACATGCGAAAGAATGGACGATAGTGGACACATTATTGAATACAGGGAATGAAGAAGGATTATAAAGGATCAAGACATAACAGGACAGGATTCGGGGGGGGGGGGGCTAGAAAGGGCAAGGGGGGGGAATAGGGACTTACAATATAACAGTATATTATAAGAGTTTATAGAATATACAGAGACTGTACAACAGTTGTTTTATTGGCTGTATTTGAGATCAGCAAAGTTATTATTGTATCTGTTGAGTACTTTGTATTGATATTAAAACACTGAATAAAAAAAAAAAAAAGGCCCTTTTTCCAGGTGCACTGAAAAATGGACCTGCACATTGTAAGGAGTATGGTAAGGAGTCTGGAGAAAGAAAGGGGGTGGGGAGGAACCCCAGCTACCAAAAAGGGAAAGAAGACACGGTGGGGGTTACGATCCTGCCCAAAAGGGACATAAGAGTAGAACACTACAAGTCCCAGAAAGCCCCAGGAGAGCACCTGGTAAGGGGGAGAAATAGGGTGCACCTCCCAGAGGCTCCAAAAGGGGGCCAACCAAAAAGGGAGAAAGCTGAAGCTCTACCCTGGTGGAAAAGGTGGTGGTGGAAAAAAGGGGCGGAGAAAGAACAACCCCAGAACCCGGTTAATGAGGGAAAAGGGAATCAGCTGGAGGGGGGGAGGGGAGAGGAGAAAATGGACTGGGCTCCAGAGGAGTGGGGAGGAGAGGAGCCAGAGGCAATGGAACAAGGAGAGCCAGAGGAGGTCCCTGAGGAACCGATGGAGCTGTTGGCTCTGACTCAGTCAGAGCAGGAGGTATAGGGGGCGGTCCGGGTCATGCGGGAGGAGGTCAGGAGAAAAGGCTGACCAAGAGGGTGGGACCCGGAGGCTTTGAGCCCGCGCAAAGCCTTGCTGCTTTTTGAGACTGTGTTTGGAAAGCCAGGCTACATTTAGGGCTGTGTTTGGAAAAGCCCTGCTGCAAGTGGAACTGTGTTTAAAGGCCTTGCTACTTTTTGAGACTGTGTTTGAAAAGCCAGGCTACATTTAGGGCTGTGTTTGGAAAGGCCCTGCTGCAAGTGGAACTGTGTTTAAAAGCCTTGCTACTTTGTGATACTATGTTTGAAAAGCCTGGCTACATTTAGGGCTGTGTTTGGAAAAGCCCTGCTGCCAGTGGAACTGTGTTTAAAGGCCTTGCTACTTTTTGAGACTGTGTTTGGAAAGCCAGGCTACATTTAGGGCTGTGTTTGGAAAAGCCCTGCTGCAAGTGGAACTGTGTTTAAAGGCCTTGCTATTTTTTGAGACTGTGTTTGAAAAGCCAGGCTACCTTTTAGGGCTGTGTTTGGAAAGGCCCTGCTGCAAGTGGAACTGTGTTTAAAGCCTTGCTACTTTGTGATACTGTGTTTGAAAAGCCGAGCTACATTTAGGGCTGTGTTTGGAAAGGCCCTGCTGCAAGTGGAACTGTGTTTAAAAGCCTTGCTACTTTGTGATACTGTGTTGGAAACAGCCTGTCTCCCCAGGGAGCCGGGTTTTGGAGTTGAAAGATCCCTAAGGAAGTGGGACAACGGAGGAAAAGGGCTCTGAGCTGAGGACCAGCAGGTTCTTTTCTACAACATGTCCAATACATGTGTCAACACCAGCGCAGGCCACCTTTTGGTGCACTTTAGTAAAAAGATCCCTAAATAATTGGGAAGCAAAGCCAATGCTGGGCAGACTTCTACGGTCTGTGCCCTGATCATGGCAAGGACAAATCATGTATCGCTCCATGGTGCGACCGCACCTCGAATATTGTGTTCAATTCTGGTCGCCGCATCTCAAAAAAGATATAGTGGAATTAGAAAAGGTGCAGAGAAGGGCGAGGAAAATGATAAAGGGGATGAGATGACTTCCTTATGAGGAAAGGCTAAAGCGGCCAGGGCTCTTCAGCTTGGAAAAAAGGCGGCTGAGGGGAGATATGATACAAGTCTATAACATAATGAGTGGAGTTGAACGGGTAGATGTGAAGCCTCTGTTTACGCTTTCCAAAAATACTAGGACTAGGGGGCATGCGATGAAGCTACAAGGTAGTAAATTTAAAACGAATCTGAGAAAATGTTTCTTCACTCAACGTGTAATTAAACTCTGGAATTCGTTGCCAGAGAATGTGGTAAAGGCGGTTAGCTTAGCGGAGTTTAAAAAAGGTTTGGACGGCTTCCTAAAGGAAAAGTCCATAGACCGTTATTAAATGGACTTTGGGAAAATCCACTATTTCTGGGATATGCAGCATAAAATGCTTTGTACTTTTTTTTTGGATCTTGCCAGGTACTTGTGATCTGGATTGGCCACTGTTGGAAACAGGATGCTGGGCTTGATGGACCTTTGGTCTTTCCCAGTATGGCAATACTTATGTACTTATGCAAGATCAGGTATAAATATGAAGTTTACCATATACACACTCCTGAGGCAGGTGTTTCTCACCGAGTGCCTTGTTGAGTCTTATTTTCTACTATTAAAGGACATTTTTACTACTTATTTATTTTTTATTTTTGTTACATTTGTACCCTGCGCTTTCCCACTCATGGCAGGCTCAATGCGGCTTACATGGGGCAATGGAGGGTTAAGGGACTTGCCCAGAGTCACAAGGAGCTGCCTGTGCCTGAAGTGGGAATTAACTCAGTTCCTCAGTTCCCCAGGACCAAAGTCCACCACCCTAACCACTAGGCCACTCCTCCACTGTTGCTACTATTTGAGATTCTACATGGAATGTTGCTATTCCACTAGCAACATTCCATGTAGAAGTCGGCCCTTGCAGATCACCAATGTGGCCGCGCAGGCTTCTGCTTCTGTGAGTCTGAAGTCCTGCACGTACGTGCAGGACGTCAGACTCACAGAAACAGAAGCCTGTGCGCAGGACGTCAGACTCACAGAAACAGAAGCCTGCGCAGCCTTCTACATGGAATGTTGCTAGTGGAATAGCAACATTCCATGTAGAATCTCCAATAGTAGCAACATTCCATGTAGAATCTCCAATAGTATCTATTTTATTTTTGTTACATTTGTACCCTGCGCTTTCCCACTCATGGCAGGCTCAATGCGGCTTACATGGGGCAATGGAGGGTTAAGTGACTTGCCCAGAGTCACAAGGAGCTGCCTGTGCCTGAAGTGGGAATCAAACTCAGTTCCTCAGTTCCCCAGGACCAGAGTCCACCACCCTAACCACTAGGCCACTCTATTCTTCGTCTCCTTGGTCTTTTTGGGAGTGTCCTGTTGATTATGTTACTCATCTGCTTCTGTACTTCCCCTCGTAGCGGATCCAGTTTCTCCACTTGTGTGGCTGCATTTGGATAGATATGGAGTAGCACATCATACCTTATGCTTTGGGCAGATTGGATTGATCGTACAGGTCTTTATCTACCATCATTTACTATGTTACCTATTAGAGAGGGAATTCATCAAGCAGCGTTAGAGCCTTAAGTCACGTTATTTGACCATTAACACAAATTAAACAACCCTAACACCGCTTGACAAAAATATTGCAACGAAATGTAAGTTGCAATGGGTTAAATGGTAATGAGATGCAAATAAATGTTTTGCATCTTATTACTATGCAAATACCCTAACATGACTTGCAGTTGTAAGAAGTAAGATGCCCCCCAGAAGTCAGACGTGGGCCTGTGGCTTTGTCTGGTTCCGAGTTCCTTTCCTTGGTCCCGGAATCACTTCATAGGGGCAGGAGGGTTTTGTAGCACAATAATACAAAACACAAGGGTGGAATGGCAAAAGATATTTTATCTAGAAATAGGCTTAGGGCAGAAAGATAATACAGCACTGCTTCGGCACATCTGAGTGAATGAATGTCTGCGCTGTGCTGGGGGCTGTGTGTGCGGAATGGATGCAGGGAGCAGGGGGAGTAGGGATGTGTCTGAAGGTGTGTGTGTCCCTTTGTCCCTCTCTGGGGGTTTAAATACTGAATTCTTTCCCCACACACCGGCCTCCACTTATGGGATCTCAAATGGCCACACATGCGAGCAACCCATGTCAAAGGGCACACACTTGACCTCATCTCTCACAAATTGTCCACAGACCAAAACCTAATAATAACTGATACTAAATGGACAGAAACACCATGGACTGACCATTACAAACTAAATCTATCCATAAAATGGCAGAAGAAGGACTCACACTGTATACAAGAATACACAACCTACAACACAAGAGGCCAAATAGACTCGAAAACATTCTGGCAACAAATATACAAGAGCGAATGGACAACACAAACTGACTCCATACACTACCTCTCTAACTGGGACAAAAGATGTAGAAGCATACTAGATGAAATAGCACCCCTACAAACAAGAACATCACAAAGACATATCTCAATACCATGGTTCAACGACGAACTGAAAAAAATAAAAACACAATCCAGGAAACTCGAAAGAGCATGGAAAAAAAAATAAAAGATGAATACACGCTCAACGCTTGGAAACAAATACAAAGAAAATACAAATACGCAATAAGACAGGCCAAAAGATCATATTACAGAACCAAAATGGGTGTCGTCGTCGATAACACACTGAAACCTTCTGCTCAGTGTGCTGCTGCGGTGCGGAAAGCGAATAGAATGTTGGGTATTATTAGGAAAGGTATGGAAAACAGGTGTGAGGATGTTACAATGCCATTATATCGCTCCATGGTGCGACCGCACCTTGAGTATTGTGTTCAATTCTGGTCGCCGCATCTCAAGAAAGATATAGTAGAATTGGAAAAGGTGCAGCGAAGGGCGACTAAAATGATAGCGGGGATGGGACGACTTCCCTATGAAGAAAGACTAAGGAGGCTAGGGCTTTTCAGCTTGGAGAAGAGATGGCTGAGGGGAGACATGATAGAGGTATATAAAATAATGAGTGGAGTGGAATAGGTGGATGTGAAGCGTCTGTTCACGCTTTCCAAAAATACTAGGACTAGGGGGCATGCGATGAAACTACAGTGTAGTAAATTTAAAACAAATCGGAGAAAAGTTTTCTTCACCCAACGTGTAATTAAACTCTGGAATTCATTGCCGGAAAATGTGGTGAAGGTGGTTAGCTTAGCAGAGTTTAAAAAGGGGTTGGACGGTTTCCTAAAGGACAAGTCCATAAACCGCTACTAAACGGACTTGGAAAAATCCCAAATCCCAGGAATAACATGTATAGAATATTTGTACGTTTGGGAAGCTTGCCAGGTGCTCTTGGCCTGGATTGGCCGCTGTCGTGGACAAGATGCTGGGCTCGATGGACCCTTGGTCTTTTCCCAGTATGGCATTACTTATGTACTTATGTACTATAAATAGGACCAGACTACAAAAACACGAAGAAACTATACCAACTCGTAAACAAACTACTAGACACCACCTTGGTCACCACAACCAACAAAGACATCCCATCTGCAGACAAACTTGCTAAATATTTTAATGCAAAAATTGTAAATCTGCAATACACTTCCTCTTGACAATACTGATATCGAAAACTTCATCAACAATCTGGACCCAACCCCTGGAGAATACCCAGTGGACCAAATCTGGCCAAACTTTGCCCCCCTCACCACCGAAACAGTTACCCATGCGATTAATAAGTTTTCCGACACTCACTGCAAATTGGATATGTGCCCCAGCTACCTAATAAAATCCGCCCCTGACCGCTTCATAGCAGACCTCACATCCTACCTAAACTACTTGCTCCAACAAGGTCTCTTCCCTAAGGAAAATGGTAACATCCTACTCACCCCAATTCCAAAAGACCCCAAGAAAAAGACAAGTGAACTCACCAATTACCGCCCAGTAGCATCTATCCCACTAGCAGTCAAACTGATGGAAAGCATGGCAACCAAACAACTCGGTGATTACATAAACAAATTCTCATTCTTACATGAATCACAGTCAGGATTTTGCCCTCTCCATAGCATTGAAACAGTACTCATTACTCTCCTGGCCAAATTCAAGCAGTAAATAGCAACAGGTAAAAGCATACTTCTCCTTCAATTCGACATGTCTAGTGCATTCGACATGGTACATCATAATATACTACTAAGACTCCTAGATTACTTCGGTATTGGTGGAAACATACTTAGTTGGATCAAGGATTTCCTAACCACTAGAACATACCAAGGTGAAATCAAATTCAAACATATCATCACCGTGGAAAGCCGACTGCGGAGTACCTCAAGGATCACCACTATCACCAATCCTCTAACCTAATGATGACACCACTAGCCAAGTCCTTATCCAACCAAGGCCTCAACCCATTCATCTATGCAGACGATGTCACAATATACATACCTTACAAACATGACCTGACAGAAATCACCAACGAAATCAAGCTCAGCCTAAACATCATGGACTCATGGGCAAATGCATTTCAACTAAAACTCAACACAGATAAAACACACTGTCTCATCCTCTCATACCGACACAATACGAACAAACCCACAAATATAAACACCCCAGACTACACCCTCCCTATCTCAGATAGCCTGAAAATCCTCAGCGTTACTATCAATTGTAACCTTACACTTGAGAGCCAAGTTAAATCCACAACTAAGAAAATGTTCCACTCAATGTGGAAACTTAAACGCGTGAAACCATTCTTCCCGAGGGAAACATTTCGCAGCCTGATACAATCAATGGTACTAAGCCATGCAAACTACTGCAATGGAATTTACCCGGGATGCAAAGAACAACTCATAAAGAAACTTCAGACCGCTCAAAACACAGCAGCCAGGCTTATATTCGGAAAAACGCGATTCGAAAGCGCCAAACCCCTCCGACAAAAACTACACTGGCTACCAATCAAAGAACGTATTGCTTTCAAAATCTGCACCCTGGTCCACAAAATTATCTACGGTGAAGCCCCGGGATACATGACAGACCTCATAGACCTACCAACAAGAAACACAATCAGAATCACACGAACGCACCTAAATCTCCACTACCCAAGCTGCAAAGGACTCAAATACAAATCAACTTATGCATCCAGCTTCTCCTACATAATCACACAACTGTGGAATGCACTACCAAAAGCAGTGAAAACAACGTACCACCACCTAAACTTCCGGAAATCACTAAAAACCAACCTGTTCAAAAAGGCATACCCTATCGACCCAACTTAAGTGCCTAAACCCTGCAACACAACGAAACCAAAGCTTGTTATAGACGCTGCATAACTTCTTCCGCTCTACGATTCCCCAATTGTGCCTATAACACATGAACCTTATTCGACCACAACAACTCTTTGTATTTGTCTCTCTACCTTACCGGAGATGGCGAACGCCTCTATGGTACAATGTAAGCCACATTGAGCCTGCAAATAGGTGGGAAAATGTGGGACACAAATGTAATAAATAAATAAATAAATAAATGATATAATTTGATTTGTTTGATCCTATGTCTCCTGATTCACCAAGGAAGCGTGAATTCCTGTGAACCAGCACAGTTTATAGAGACAGTGGTTTCATTTCTATTGTTTTCCTGTGTAAATTCTGGTGTTTTATTGCTGGGAAGCACAGGTGTTAGGAGACATCCTGTCTTCTCCTGACATTCCCAGGGATCAGACTGAGGGGGGGGGGGGGGGGAGGAGAATGTCAGAGCTGCTCTCCCAGAGGCCTTAGGCTGACACAGAGTAGGCCCTGAAGTCTCAGTTACACTAACTCTTAGGGCCTTACACTGCATAAGGTAATGCTGACAGCGGTGATACACTGTAAGTCATATTAGGGTCCAAAAGTCATGGTAAAAATAAACCCTCCTTTTTTGCTGGGGTTATTTCACCAACCAAGAGCATAAGGCTGCAAAGTCATGTCTTGATGCTGCCAGGAAGCTACAGCATGGTACCCCCTGGCTTCTGCCCCCCCAAAAGTACAAGCCCCCTACCTTAACATCAATAGTGGTCTGGGGGAGGGTCTTTGGGCAGAAGCGATGCTTGGTTGCTCCTGCCTAGTCCGGTGCTGCATCCAAAATGGCGCAACTACAATTAGCAGTGAGACTACTGCTACGGCTGCCATTTTGGATGTAGCGCTGGACTGGGCATTGCCCCTGCCTGAAAATAACCCCCTAGCACTAACAATGATGTTAGGGTAGCCCTTTGAGGGGGACAAGAGCCATCTTTAAGGTGTGGGGTCTTGTATTTATAGGAGGTAGATGGGGCTTGAGTTAGGGAGGCTTAAGTTGGGGGGGGACGACGACCCTGCTTTTGTGGCCCAATGCTCCTCGTCATATAGACTCTTAAGCAGACTTATTTTCTTTTGTCATGGGATTCAGCAACCTGCAAAACCAGGAACCCGCAGGCTGCTTAATCCAGCGGAAAATCAAGATGCAGTAAAAGTCGAACTTTTGCAGCACCTCGATGAATTCCTCCCCTATAGATCTGCTGTTATTTTACATTTCCTTTAATAGGTGCCCCACCTGCAGGTCCACATGTTTGTCCATAACCACTTTAAGAGTTCCATGAATTGATATGAAACAGGTGATGTGTGGTTCTCATCCTCATCCTTCCCTCATGCTCCCCGTCTCATCAGTCCGCAACCTCGGAGTTATCTTCGACTCCTCCGTCTCCTTCTCTGCGCATATCCAGCAGACAGCCAAGACATGTCGCTTCTTTCTCTTTAACATCAGCAAAATTCGCCCTTTCCTCTCTGAGCACACCACCTGAACTCTCATCCTCTCTCTCATTACCTCTCGCCTTGACTACTGCAACCTACTCCTCACTGGCCTCCCACTTAACCATCTATCCCCCCTTCAATCCGTTCAGAACTCTGCTGCACGTCTTATATTCCGCCTGAACCAATATACTCATATCAACTCTCTCCTCAGGTCACTTCACTGGCTTCCGATCAAATACCGCATACAGTTCAAGCTTCTCCTTCTTACCTACAAATGCACTCAGTCTGCAGCCCCTCATTACCTCTCTACCCTCATCTCCCCTTACGTTCCCGCCCGAAACCTCCGCTCACAGGACAAATCTCTCCTCTCAGTACCCTTCTCCACCACCGCCAACTCCAGGCTCCGCCCATTCTGCCTCGCCTCACCCTATGCTTGGAATAAACTTCCTGAGCCCTTACGCCAAGCCCCCTTCCCTACCCATCTTCAAAGCCTTGCTCAAAGCCCACCTCTTCAATGTTGCTTTCGGCACCTAACCTTTTTACCTTTCAGGAAATCTTGACTGCCCCAATTTGATTGTCTGTACATTTGTCCTTTAGATTGTAAGCTCTTTGAGCAGGGACTGTCCTTCTATGTTAAATTGTACAGCGCTGCGTAACCCTAGTAGCCCTTTAGAAATGTTAAGTAGCAGTAGTTTTATTAAAGTGCATTATTTAATGCAGGCCCCTGGTGCAAAGTATTTATTTGCTGCATTTGTATCCCACATTTTCCCATCTATTTGCAGGCTCAATGTTGCTTACAATATTAGTAAATCTAGTCCTAAAGGTTTTTAAAAATTTGTTATGAATTAAGAAGCAAAGAATGATTCTTCACTAAGCAGATATGATAATACGAGCTCCTGAATAAAACGTCATCCTTAGATATGTGCAGGGGGTTTTTCTTTAATCCAATTTTTGTTTTTTTGTCCTAGCAGTGTCCTCCAGCCAAAAATCCCTGAATAGAACATGGTGAGAAGATCATGTTTGAGTGGGAATGATAAGAGGGTGTGCATGACGGTTCCCTGATGAGAGCTAGGGCAAAGAGAAAGGCTGTGCACAAGAGCATAGAATAACATGGCTTTACCATCCTGGGCTTTTAAAATCCATTTATCCAATCTAGTAAATTTTTTTTTTTAATTTGAAACAGATTTCTGTAATGTCTTTTTATAATTTTTATACAGATAATCTTGATTCTTTCCATGATGCCTGCCTGCCTGCATTTTATTCAAATAATTCTTTAAAATGGCTTAAAAAGCTGTTTGGAATAGCATCAAGCTTTCTGACATCAATCAAACCTTTAGAAAAAAAGGAAGAAGGGAGAATTCCGCTGGCACTTTCTCTATAAACATCAGATCAAGTCGGATGTCTTCAAGGGTTTCAGAGAGAATCATAAAAAACTCCATTAACTTCTGACAAAGAATGCAAATTAATCACAACATGGGGTGCGATGAAAATTAAAGGCTTTTTTCCTAATCAATGACAAGGCAGGATGAAATATCTTCCACACTTCAGAATGCTTGGATCTTGGCATGGTCTGTCCCCTTGCTCGCCACCATGCTCTCTGTGCAAGGCGTTGGAGCCCATTTACCTAAAGTTGCTGTTCTGACCTCCTCCTCTTTCTCCCTCCTGCCAGATCATCTTATATAAATAGCCCAGCCTCCAAAAACATACTAATCATCTCAATCTCAGGTGCATCCAATTTGCTATTCACACACGACTGTGCCAGCAGAGTACACAGAAAAGAAAAAAAAAAAAAAAAAGAGGGAGCCTGGCACAGACAGATGCACCAGGAACCTTAAATGACAGCTTTGGCCTCCGGAAGTGCGATCACTACAGCAAAATCTAGTACAGCCTCCAGGTGAAATGTCTGGAGCACCATATGGAGCAGGGAAAATTAACAGCAAGATGAGAATCAGCACAGCAGCAGGGAGCCCAAAGTTTTTCAAAGGGGGGGGAGGGGGGAAAAGAAATTTAAAGATGAAGAAAGAGAAGTCAGAAATTAATGAGGCGTGAACACATTCTGAGCTTTACAATACCACGGGCACTATTTGCTCAGGGATTTTTATATATACTTTTTTTTTTTTTTTTTTTACTTCAGGTCATTTTTATGTAATTTATTAAGCAGAAATCTTGTACTGTAGCCAACAGATGAAAAAGAAAATAAAGCCCTTGTACATACACACACTTGAGTACTGTACTTTAAATACATCTATATGATCTGGGTTTTACTGGAGACACAACACAGCTTTTCTTCATCTTTTGCTGTCATTTTAAAATGGAAGAATGGCATATGCTTGCACACACGCACTTTCTTCCCCGGTTTAAAAAGCAGTGTAATCGTGCAGACGCTTTATTACAGTCTATTTGGTTCACACTTTCTACTCATTTGAATACTTCTTTCCTGCTCTCCTGGCTCCTTACAGCAAATCAGAGCCCCTCTGTGACTGTCCCCACAGAGGGAGGGAAAGGGCTATTCCTGAAAGCCCGTTTTTCTCCAGGGAAGATCATTTTCATACCAGGCACTAACGTTATTTGTAATCCATTTAGAACTACTACTACTACTACTTAACATTTCTAGAGCGCTACTAGGGTAACGCAGCGCTGTACAGTTTAAAAATAAAGGACAGTCCCTGCTCTAAGGAGCTTACAATCTAAAGGACGAAATGTCAAGTTGGCAGTCTAGATTTCTTGAATAGAGGTAGAGTGGTTAGGTGCCAAAGGCGACATTGAAGAGGTGGGCTTTGAGGAAGGATTTGAAGATGGCCAGAGAGAGGGCCTGGCGTATGGGCTCAGGGAGTTTATTCCAAGCATGGGGTGAGGCGAGGCAGAATGGGCGGAGCCTGGAGTTGGCAGTGGTGGAGAAGGGTACTGAAAGGAGGGATTTGTCTTGAGAGCGGAGGTTACGGGTAGGAGCGTAAGGGGAGATGAGGGTAGAGAGGTAATGAGGGGCTGCAGATCGAGTGCATTTGTAGGTTAGTAGGAGAAGCTTGAACTGTATGCGGTACCTAATCGGAAGCCAGTGAAGTGACTTGAGGAGAGGGGTGATATGAGCATATCGGTCTAGGCGGAAGATAAGACGCGCAGTCGAGTTCTGAACGGATTGAAGGGGGAATAGATGGCTAAGTGGGAGGCCAGTGAGGAGTAGGTTGCAGTAGTCAAGGCTAGAGGTAATGAGAGAGTGGATGAGAGTTCGGGTGGTGTGCTCAGAGAGGAAAGGGCGAATTTTGCTGATGTTGTAGAGGAAGAAGCGACAGGTCTTGGCTATCTGCTGGATATGCGCAGAGAAGGAGAGGGAGGAGTCGAAGATGACTACCAGGCACTAACATTATTTGTAATCCATTTAGAACTGTGTACAGCTAGGCTATAAATACTGTCAAATACAGGAAAACAAAATGTGAGCACTTAAGATAAACTGATTTTAACAAGATAAGCAATATGCATACCGGACCTTTTAAAATGACCCCAGAGAAAGTGTCTGAGGCACCCCCAATTTCCCTGCATGTATTTTATAAGATAAGCACCTCAACTCTGCCCCGGATACAATGTATGCATGCAAGTGAAAAAAAGTAGTAACAGCAGTTAGCGTATCTGGGTTTAAAAAAAGTTTGGACAAGTTCCTGGAGGAAAAGTCCGCAGTCTGCTATTGAGACAAACATGGGGAAAGTCACTGCTTGCCCTGGGAATGCTATACTAATTGGGTTTCTGCCAGGTACTGGCCACTGTTGGAAGCAGGATACTGGGCTAGATGGACCACTGGTCTGACCCAGTATGGCTATTCTTATGTTCTTAAAGGAGTAAGGTAGGCTGAAACCACCAAAAAGGTGGTGGAACACTCAATTCCATATTTATTCATTTAATTAAAATGTTTATAAACCATGCTCTTTAACATTTCACAAATGTCCCATGCAACTTTATAAACATAAGTACAGTGCTGAGTAGCGCAGGTAACAGGACCTGGTGTGAAGCCTACTGGAGCCAGCCAAATCCCAGATTGGAGGGGAGGAGAGGGGAAATTTTAGGAAAGGAGTGAAGCCAAGCACAACACCAGCTCATAGAGTATGAGGGAATTTGTACTCTCTTTTTTGGTGCTTCACCATCTGGAAGGGGTATTCCAGAAAATGTGCCTGCAGACTCCATTAAAATGCTGTCTACGTGGGGCATCGATTGGCACATGGCCGGAATGCAGATTTGTACCCTAGTCAGGTAAGGAAGAATACAGACCAGAGTGACTGCAGGAGGCAGAAAACGAAGGGGTGAACCAGCTGAGTTGCCACGAATCCCTTAACAAGAACCAGTCAATTCACATCTTTTGATGGTGCATATTTCATGTCATTAAAACCAGTGAGCATCATCTAGTAACCAGTGAGTTGCACAGAAATATCAACACTACAATGTACAACCAGAATATGTAAAAACAAACCCAGCACATTATCTTACAGCCAAAGTACCACCACGCTTTGAAAAACAAATCTATACCATTAATTAGTCGAGATCAGGTGGCAGAGCTGGTGGTGGGAGGCAGGGCTGGTGGTTGGGAGGCGGGGATAGTCCTGGGCAGACTTATACGGTCTGTGCCAGAGCCGGTGGTGGGAGACGGGACTGATGGTTGGGAGGCGGGGATAGTCCTGGGCAGACTTATACGGTCTGTGCCAGAGCCGGTGGTGGGAGACGGGACTGATGGTTGGGAGGCGGGGATAATGCAGGGCAGACTTATACGGTCTGTGCCAGAGCCGGTGGTGGGAGGCGGGGCTGGTGGTTGGGAGGCGGGGATAGTGCAGGGCAGACTTATACGGTCTGTACCAGAGCCGGTGGTGGGAGGCGGGGATAGTGCTGGGCAGACTTATATGGTCTGTGCCAGAGCCGGTGGTAGGAGACGGGACTGATGGTTGGGAGGCGGGGATAGTCCTGGCAGACTTATACGGTCTGTGCCAGAGCGGTGGTGGGAGGCGGGGCTGGTGGTCGGGAGGCGGGGATAGTCCTGGGCAGACTTATACGGTCTGTGCCAGAGCCAGTGGTGGGAGACGGGACTGATGGTTGGGAGGCGGGGATAGTCCTGGGCAGACTTATACGGTCTGTACCAGAGCCGGTGGTGGGAGACGGGACTGATGGTTGGGAGGCGGGGATAATGCAGGGCAGACTTATACGGTCTGTGCCAGAGCCGGTGGTGGGAGGCGGGGCTGGTGGTTGGGAGGCGGGGATAGTCCTGGGCAGACTTATACAGTCTGTGCCAGAGCCGGTGGTGGGAGACGGGACTGATGGTTAGGAGGCGGGGATAGTCCTGGGCAGACTTATACGGTCTGTGCCAGAGCCGGTGGTGGGAGACGGGACTGATGGTTGGGAGGCGGGGATAGTGCAGGGCAGACTTATACGGTCTGTACCAGAGCCGGTGGTGGGAGGCGGGGATAGTCCTGGGCAGACTTATATGGTCTGTGCCAGAGCCGGTGGTGGGAGACGGGACTGATGGTTGGGAGGCGGGATAGTGCTGGCAGACTTATACGGTCTGTGCCAGAGCCGGTGGTGGGAGGCGGGGCTGGTGGTTGGGAGGCGGGGATAGTCCTGGGCAGACTTATACGGTCTGTGCCAGAGCTGGTGGTGGGAGACGGGACTGATGGTTGGGAGGCGGGGATAGTGCTGGGCAGACTTATACGGTCTGTGCCCTGAAAAGGAGAGGTACAAATCAAGGTAAGGTATACACAAAAAGTAGCACATATGAGTTTATCTTGTTGGGCAGACTGGATGGACCATGCAGGTCTTTTTCTGCCGTCATCTACTATGTTACTATGTAATTATAATGGATCTTTTCCCTGTTCTGCCCTTCTGCAGATAGTGGCATTTCTCTATCCCAGAGTTCTGAACCCAGTCCTCAGAACACACCTAGTCAGTCAGGGTTTCTGGATATCCACAATGAATATGCATGACATAAATTTCTATGCATACCTCTATTCTATGCAAATTTATCTCATGCATATTCATTGTAGGTATCCTGAAACCCTGACTGAGTTGAGAAGCCCTGCTCTATCCCGGGATGCCTTGTTTGGAATCAGGAATCAATGAAATGCTTTCCTGGTCACACCACTGGAAGACTTTAACCCTTTTGGTGCCTAAGTATGGGAAAAGTGATTCATTCATATGTATAACTACTAAAAGGGGATTCCAACAATGTCAGGGGCTGATGCAGAAAACTAATGCGGTTTCTTTGCGCACAATGCAGACGCTAACCCTGTGCTAGAGACCAGTGAACGTCCTATTAAAACGGATGGCAATCAGGGTATTGGTTATTCTGCCAACTGCTGCAGAAGACTTTAAGGTTAAGAGGCACAGAAGTGCTAGCTGCTGGAATACATAATAGCCTTATTACTCCCTGATCCCCTCTCCCAGAAAGGACTCCCCATCGTCCAATCCCTCACCCCCTGACCCCAGAAGGGAACCACCTCCCAAAGATGCCTCATCCCCATGGACACTACCCCCAAAATCCCTAGTAATCTAGTAGACCCTCACCCCCCCGATCGTCCTAAAATAAATAGTGAAGTGGACCCCAATCTCTACACCATGACACCCCCGAGACTGGAGGGATGCCCACTCATTCCTGTCTCTGCACCACCATCTTCCAAAATAGTAGCGCCTGACCCCACACAGTGCATGGTGGGATGCCTGATAAGGGAATTTACCCTTATTTGGTAGTCTGGGTAGAACCTACCAAATAAGGGAAACGTTTGGCAGACTGATTCTGCACAGTGTGTCTCAGGTGCTGCCACTTTGAAAGATACTGACAGAGAGGCATCACGTCTGCCTCTTGTTAAATGGTACCCAGGAAGTTACGGTGGGGCTCGGGGTCCACTGGACTACAAAAGATTTTTTGGGTCATGGTCGATGAATAATAAAATTGATTGGCATGTGTTTTACTAAACCACATGTCAATCCCGAACACCACGCCCCTCATACGTAGCTTTTTTTGAAAACAGCTGATCTAAATTGATCTATTTATAGAGCAGACGCGGCATATGACGCACCAGCGCCATTTTCGTTTGTGGAGTGTAATCTGAAAGTTAGTATACTGGAATCTTATCTTTCTAGAAAATTGCACCAATATTTGCAACACAAGTCCCTGAAGAAGCCACGAGAAGGAGAAACGGTGGCGCAGTTGGACTCAAGTGTTGCCTAAATTTCATTGGCGCTTTCTTTTGTAGATTGCATATTTGAGATTCATGTCTTTAAATGCTAACCATTAATCACAGCATTGAGCACTTTATAAAATTGATAAAATAAAACAAAAAGAAGAAGACGTCTTTATGAATCCCTATGATAGAGACTAATGAAATGTCCGTTGTTAACCTAAGACTTTGAGTCTGAGAGGTTTCTGAGGGATTCCCTTCTTCTTAAAAATTACACAGTAGTGGATTTGTTTCTTCTAGTGTCACTGTTGATTTTGTAAAGATTTGGGGCATCTCTGGGGCCTCGGTCCCTTCTGGGGCCCTGAAGTGGTAGATTAGGGTATTGGGGGGGGGGGGGGCAGATAGGGAAGGACTGAGGCAACCCAAAGCTGCATATGCTTTTAAAATGCCTCCCTTCCTGTCAATGCATGAGCCAATCACCACTTCTACAGTGACAGGAAGGGAAATTTTTTTTCTCTCTTCAGCAGCAATGGTTGCATAATTCTCTTCTGCTGTAAGCTTTTTTCTGTCACCACACTTTTTAACATGATGGTAATCTAAGAGCAAAAAGTGTGCCTTCAGCTTATATTGTTTTTGGAAGCCTCTTAGATATTTTGTTAGGTATATCACGATTGAACTTTCATCGAAGCTGTGCACTGAGCCATACGGTTCCAACACGAGCTTCAGGAAGCCGTTACCATCTATACAGAATACTGCCCTCCATCCGATTGACTCGCGGGAGGATTGTGAAAAATTACAAGAGGACCTTATGAGACTGGGCGTCTAAATGGCAGATGACGTTTAATGTGAGCAAGTGCAAAGTGATGCATGTGGGAAAGAGGAACCCGAATTATAGCTACGTCATGCAAGGTTCCACGTTAGGGGTCGCTGACCAAGAAAGGGATCTAGGTGTCGTCGTTGATGATACGTTGAAACCTTCTGCTCAGTGTGCTGCTGTGGCTAAGAAAGCAATAGAATGTTAGGTATTATTAGGAAAGGAATGGAAAACAAAAATGAGGATGTTATAAAGCCTTTGTATCGCTCCATGGTGAGAGTGCACCTCGAATATTGTGTTCAATTCTGGTCGCCACATCTCAAAAAAGATATAGTGGAATTAGAAAAGGTGCAGAGAAGGGTGATGAAAATGATAAAGGGGATGAGACGACTTCCCTATGAGGAAAGGCTAAAGCAGCTAGGACTCTTCAGCTTGGAGAAAAGGTGGCTGAGGGGAGATATGATAGAGGTCTATAAAATACTGAGTGAAGGCTGACGGGTAGATGTGAAGCGACTGTTCACGCTTTCCAAAAATACTAGGGATAGGAGGCATGCGATGAAGCTACAATGTAGTAAATTTAAAACGAATTGGAGAAACTTTTTCTTCACTCAATGTGTAATTAAACTCTGGAATTCGTTGCCAGAGAATGTGGTAAAGGCAGTTAGCTTAGCGGAGTTTTAAAAAGGTTTGGACAGCTTCCTAAAGGAAAAGTCCATAGACCGTTATTAAATGGACTTGGGGAAAATCCACTATTTCTGGGATAAGCGGTATAAAATGTTTTGTACTTTTTTGGGATCTTGCCAGCTAATCCTGGATTAGCCACTTGATGGACCTTTGGTCTTTCCCAGTATGGCAACACGTATGTACTTATGTACTTAAGAGCTGACACGGCCAGTGTTTCGGAGAATGCCTGCATCAGGGGTCTGTAGAAGTACAACAGATAGGAGTAATCCTCTCAGATTCTTCACTGTTTCAAACAGCAAATAGTGATTGAAGGTACCTGGATTATAAAGCTGGTGGTGCTGAATATTACCACTGTTGGGCGCTCTCTCCTGCTGTGGGGATTTGCCAGTCTGTGACATGAAATACAGCTCTCTCCAAAACCCCATGCAGGGCCGTGTCGGGTCTTGAAATAAATATAATTGTTTCCTGTACAACTTGGCTCTCCCTGAGATTCCATCTGTGACCGATTACACTCGTTTTTCTGCACTTTGTAAGAACATGAGACAGACATCTGACAAAAGCCCCCTCACCCCCCCTCAGGGCCTTCTTTCAACACCACTTTGGTTTGAAAGGCAGTATAACAAATCTATAAAATAAATAAAGTCCTCTGATGTTATCAGGCCTGACCTTGCCAGTTACCCACACTATATCTGAATTTGAACCAAACATGGAACATGGCAGAAGAGGCTTCTCTTCTAGTGACAGGACAGATTTTCTGAGAATTGGTATGTATGTTCAAATGTAATTCCTCTCAGAGAGCTGTGATTTTAATCTGTGCAGCAGAGAACTCTCTTTCTTTATCTCCTGCTGCAAAATCCACTCTTTCCACAGACTTGCTCTGCCTGTAGATGACCTGCGAACTTGAAAAATTCCCTTGCATTTCCTTCATTAGCAGAGAGTGGCTACAAAGGCTGTTATCTCTTGAACATCTCCCTCAGTCCAAGACTATAACAACATAACAGCATGGGAAATATGAGCTGCCTGTATTATTCAATAACCATGTTTGTCATGCATCTGCATAATCTAACCATGCATAAATTAGGATATGTAATACAACAATTATTTGCATAATAATAGTGAGTTAATAGATGCTTAAGGAGCACAGACCAACAGCACCTTGGCTTGTGTAGCTCTCACTGCCAGGAACCCACTATTCAGAGGGAAACGCGGGGATAATTCATTCATAACCCCAGTGGACAGTCTCTTTCATTTTTCCACAGAGGCGCATTCAGTTTTAGACTGGCTTTTACAGCCTCCTCGGTTTCTCGCAGAGACCTGCACTGCCCTGCCCTAGAGAGATGCTTGGGGAGAAGTCAGTTTTGTTTCTGTTCGAGATGAATTGCTCTTTCCAAAACCAATCCGTGCTTGCAAAAGGAAAATAGCTGGGCCTGACTTGGGTGCTTCACGTGGCAGACATGTAGCAGGTCCCCGGTTCAATTCCGAGCCAGGTCTTCTGCTCTCTGGATTGCTTGGAAAGGGGGGGGGGGGTGATATACATTAGGGAGCAAATCCCTTGACTGCTGCAAATGAGAGGTATGGTGTTCTGACTGAACTGGAAGTAAAAAGGAGAGAAGGAAAAACTGCTAAATCAGATGAAAAAAAATAAGAACCAAAGGCAAATGCCCACCCCTTCTGAAGGTCCTTGCAATCATAAGCAGAGAGGAAACGGATGGTCAGGTCTTTGAGGAAAACTGCTGTGTGCAGTGCAGGAGGAGAAAATCAGGATCAAACTTTCAGTCACCCGGCAGAGATTCCAAGAATTCATCAATCATCAATAACATTACCATGTCCGATACAAATGGGCCATTTTGTTGACCAGCACCATCAAGCAATAACGAAATGTCTTATTTCACCCGAAGCCTGCTGAAATATCCACTGCACCGTAAGTATGAGATAAAAGTAGGTCACTGCTGTTTACAGTGACGAAGGGCAGTCTATATATCACCTACAACATCAGCAGTCAAAAATCACCACAAGGAAAATCTAATTAAACACTGACAAATGGAAAATTATTTTCCTTTGATTGTGCAGTTATGTTTCTGCTGCCTAGCACTGCATGCTGCTTCCAGCCCGAGGAATCAGCAGCTCTTCGTTAGATGCAACTATTTCCTCCGTTGGAGTCCTAATCCAGACCATTTTGTCTAAATTAAGAATCTGCATGGTAGAGGAGAATCCTTAGAGTGTCAGGAAAATTATATTCCTGGGCGGTGTGGAAATAGTGGCAATAAAAATGAAGGAAACTATCTATCCAGTCTTCTGAAGAAATAGCAATATTTTGCTTAAAACATAAAATAAAACTCCATCCCTCCCCACTCCCTGCCATGAACTTAGTGCTTTGCCAGGTGTATGCACGGGTGGGTAGGTGGCGTGGCGTGGCGTGGTTTCCCTCTCCTTCACACATAGGGATGAGTTTTCTAGTGGTACAGCGTTTGGGAAGCAAAGCTAGTGCTGGGCAGACTTCTACGGTCTGTGCCCTGAAAACGGCAAGGACAAATCAAGGTCAGATAAATATATAAAGTAGCACATACGAGTTTATCTTGTTGGGCAGACTGGATAAGTACATAAGTACATAAGTAGTGCCATACTGGGAAAGACCAAAGGTCCATCTAGCCCAGCATCCTGTCACCGACAGTGGCCAATCCAGGTCAAGGGCACCTGGCACGCTCCCCAAACGTAAAAACATTCCAGACAAGTTATACCTAAAAATGCGGAATTTTTCCAAGTCCATTTAATAGCGGTCTATGGACTTGTCCTTTAGGAATCTATCTAACCCCTTTTTAAACTCCGTCAAGCTAACCGCCCGTACCACGTTCTCCGGCAACGAATTCCAGAGTCTAATTACACGTTGGGTGAAGAAAAATTTTCTCCGATTCGTTTTAAATTTACCACACTGTAGCTTCAACTCATGCCCTCTAGTCCTAGTATTTTTGGATAGCGTGAACAGTCGCTTCACATCCCACCCGATCCATTCCACTCATTATTTTATACACTTCTATCATATCTCCCCTCAGCCGTCTCTTCTCCAAGCTGAAAAGCCCTAGCCTTCTCAGCCTCTCTTCATAGGAAAGTCGTCCCATCCCCACTATCATTTTCGTCGCCCTTCGCTGTACCTTTTCCAATTCTACTATATCTTTTTTGAGATACGGATGTACAGGTCTTTATTTGCCACCATCTACTATGTTACATCGGTAATGAGCAATCTTACCTGAGGATAGGGAAACCTCCCAAGTGCGAGCTGGAAAAAAAATAATATTTATCTGTTTAGAGATTTGAATGCAACAAAAGAAACCATAAACATTTTCCACACTCACACCCTGCGAAATAGAAGAAACAGTAAGAAATGAAAATCTCCCTGAACTCATCTTCAGAGGATGAGGGAATCCCTAACCCACTATAAAAGCTCAATTAACCAGTTTGTCACAAGCACTAAACATGTCAGAGGTCAACATTGGCATCTTTTCAATACACATGAGCACATCCACTCTGAATTAGTTCTTGGATTTGCACAGAAGCTTTCTAACTAAAGACGCACTTATACTGGAAGAACAGGCTGACTACTTATAGAGACGGCAGATAAGGACGATTATCTAAATTTCCACAGACCTGTTAAGAGGGAATAGGCTTAGGAGTAACCTAAGGAAGTAGTATTTCACAGAAAAGGTGGTGGAGGTGGTGGAGTCGAGGACTGTTCATGGGATAAGCATGTGGGATCGCTTAGGAACAGGAAGAATTAGGGGTTACAGAGGATGGGCAGACTGGATGGGTCATATGGCCTTTATCTGCCGTCGTGTTTCTATGTTTCTAACTCCTGGTCCCCTCTTTTCCAATCCTTGTGAGGAAGGGTAGAAGCTATAAACATGGTACTGATACAAAATAAACTATTTTTTCAGTATGATCCCTTTCCCATTTTCAGATTCCTTCTATAAAAAAATTAGGTAAGCTCATTTCTATATATCTACGGCTCTCTTCTACTCCCCATAAATTGGGTGGAGTCAATCTTCCAGACTTTAAAAGCTATCATATGGCATTCCAGATCTTTCAAGTTAAATATTGGTATCAAACAAATCATGACCCTAATGTGTCTAAATGGGTAGTTTCTAAAGAAGACAAAATAGCCCCTACCCCATTAGGTCTCCAGCCATCCATGAACAAATTCCACTACACAGATGATTTATGTGTTCTGAAGTTCACGTCTCGTACAATTAACAATACTGTGTCTCTTTTAGGATACAGCAGATGTTTCCCCATGGTATATCTCCTCTTTTGGTAGTTGTAAATTTCCTCCTAAGATATGAAAACTATGGTGTGCTACTAATATATGGTCTCCTTCCCAGTCGCCAATGACAAAGTAGCCTCTTTTCAAGATACATGAGACCATGAGAAATACTGGAAACAACTGTCTCAGCTCATCGTTAATCACTACCATCTGCCTCTTCAAACATTTCAAATTTTTGCCAAAAATGACTACATGCTCCAAAATCTGCCTCTATAGTGTATAAATCTTTACTAACATCGAGGAACCAACTGTATTCTGGTCTAGTCACAAGCTGGGAGAAAGACTTGGACATCTCAATGTCCTCTATGGAATGGGACTTTACTTGAACAAATCTATACGTCCATCACTTCCGCTACACTGTTACAATCTTCACACTTTGTTATCCATAAAGCATACTGGACCCTAGTCAAACTGGCGAAACTACCTCAGATTCAATCAGACACCTGCTGGTCTTCTAACAAGGAATTTGGTACACATATGCTGTCCTAGTGCACCATCTTGAAGCCATATTGGCCCCAAATGTGAAATATAATTAATTTTCTTCCTCACGGATCATCTATCCTATAAAGTCATCATAATACGATCATCTAACTCCTGGTTTATTTATTAGCTCAAACTCTGCAAAGCTGTTAAACTTAATGATCGCTTTAGCCATCCGCATTCTTGTTTTAAACTGGAAAAACAACTTGAATGCCTCATACTATGAGTGGTGGAATATTTTATGTGCATTTTGAAAATACGAGGAGGCAGTGGCCTTCAAAAAAGGTTATTTAGTCTCCTTTTCAAATCATGGTCTCTCCTGGACAATCACTGCTCTAACACCTCCTAAATGTGAGATTGATCACCGAACGATCCCTTTTTCTTCACCCTCCATTTTATACATCATTCTACTGCAAATTAATCTGATCCTTATTTGTTCTGGTTATTGTAATCTTCTTGCTTTAGAAACTATTTGTACAATTTTGTATTATCTGTACTGTATTTATCATTATTATTATTGTTGTTAAAATTTTATAACCAAACTCGGGGAAAAAAAAGACCATGCAGGTTACCTTCTCTGTGCCTCTGTTTCAAGCATAAATAGAATTAGTCAGGGGAAGATAAAGAAAGACAACACAGAGAGGAAAATATTTAAAAAAAAGAATGCAATCGTGACAAAAACATTGTACTGTAAAAGAGAAGAGGGAAGCGATAAAACAGAGCAACTCAAACCGTGGCCAAAAACCCTACAAAATGTATTCGTAGACTATGTAGCAACTGGATGCTTTGGACATCTAAATCATCTTTGAGTCTATTTATAGTGGTTTCTTCTTCCCTGAGCTTGTCAAGGTATTTTAAATTAAGAAACTTAGAAGAGACTCTGTAATCTTGCCTGAAATAGCCTGGAGATATATCACTGTACTAAATGTGCTTCAGATTTAATGAAGCCTTAATGTCCTTTTTAATTTTGCCTGTTCTGTATCACCAGGGGTCGAGCAAGGCAATCAGCGCTCAAGAGGGAGGTTTCACTTAAAACTAGGAAAAAGCTCATTTGCTTATGAGTTGCACTGTATTTTCTTAATTAAATTTACTCAGTAAAATGGTTTAAGTTCAGCCAACCAATGACCTCTCTGTACAGATTTAGATTTATAAACAGGTTAACAGTTACATTAAAAAATAAAACAAACAGATTCCGTTTCTGCACTAATGGGAATTTTCTATCCTTTTATCATGTTTACAGAAGTCTGAGCTTAATATAAACACTGTCCTAACTATTAAGCCCAGGCAAACAGCTCATCTGTCTTCTCCCCATACTCCCCCCTTGCTCTTCTCCTGCTCAAGCCCCTCCTGAAGGTGGACATTATGGTCCCTCTCCTCAGTCACCGTGACAGCAGCAGTTCAAATGCTTTCTGCTCAAAAGCTTAGTTGTACAGTGCTGAGCACATCTAGAAATAATAAGAAGTAATAACAGAGTTTTAGACCTTCTAGGCCAGCCACGATTTTTTTTTTTTTAACTGGAAGAAGCTGAGGGAAAGCAGTTTTTTTTTTCTCAAGCATGACTGGAGATTTTCTTTGGACACGTTCAAAGGTAATGGCCTGGATCCTGAGATGAGAGAGAGCCGAGTGCTGATGACTTAAGCCTGGGGCTGAGGGTAGCGGACATCCACACCGGCCCAAAAAGGACACTCATGGGATCAGAATTGGAGACACAAGATCTGATCCTGGGGAACTGGGTTCGATTCCCACTGCAGCTCCTTGCGACTCTGGGCAAGTCACTTAACCCTCCATTGCCCCTGGTACAAAATAAGTACCTGAATATATGTAAACCGCTTTGAATGTAGTTGCAAAAACCTCAGAAAGGCTGTATATCAAGTCCCAGTTCCCTTTCCCTATAGTAGCAACAGAATCTCAATAGTAGCAACATTCCATTTAGAATCTCTTGATATACTGCCTTTCTGTGGTTTCTGCAAATATACTCAATGCGCTTTACACAGATACTTATTTTGTACCCGGGGCAATGGATGGTTATGTGACTTGCCTAGAGTCACGGGGAGCTGCAATAGGAATTGAACCAGTTCCCCTGGTTCTAAGGCCACTGCACTAACCATTAGGCTACTCATCTCATCACAGGCAATGGGGTAAAGACGTGGCAGCCAACAGAGGCCTTCCCTCTCATCACAGGAGATAAGAAATGGCACAGTCAGCTTACAGGGGCTCTGTCTCTCTTTCTTACTGCCGGAGATGAAGTACACATTAATTCAGTAAACGATGGCCTAGTGGTTAGAGCACCAGTCTTGACATCCAGAGGTGGATTGTTCAAATCCCACTGCTGCTCCTTGTGATCTTGGGTAAGTCACTAACCCTCCATTACATCAGGTACAAACTTAGATTGTGAGCACTCCAGGGACAGTGTACCTGAACGTAACTCACCTTGAGCTACTACTGAAAAGGTGTGAACAAAATCCAAATACAATGAATAAACTCCTGCACCCCACTTTATGTCTTTTTGAAAGTACAGTGTTATCATTTGACAGCTTTGCTGTGCATATTATCTCATTGCCGTATTTTCAGGTCCCAGGTGCCCTTTCTCTGGTCACCACTGATGCAGTACAGGAATGTCAGGATATAGGGGTCCTTCCTTCAATGGCTGGCATAGGATTATTCTCAGTTCAAAGCCAAAGTATGTGCACAAACCTTAAAAATTCAGTCATGGGATGAATGGAAATTTCAGAGAAAGCATTGACAACCCACAGAAAAATGGCCAATTCAGTTTGCTATCCCTTCCCCTCCCTTACAGATCCTATGTGCTTGTCCCAAGCTTTCTTGAATTTAGATCCCAGCAACAAAAGACTCAAGCATCAGAGATATCCTAAATTTCTAGGGAGTTTGAATGAATCTATTCATAAAGAGGGTTAATAAATCCTAATAATGAATTAAATAGGTAAATCAGAATTTGAGTTTAAGGCCAGCAGCTACGAAATGCCTGTTCACTCATTCCTGTCCATTTTCCCAAGGCCAAGCTTTCATTTCTGCTCTTACAGCTGATGACCGGGGACAGTCACAATATCCTTTCTTCCTATTGTTTTGCTTCGACTTTAGACCAGGTTTATGCAGGGTAACATTTCTTTTCTCTATGGTAGTGTTTGTTCCTAGCACACATATAACATGATAAAAATGTTTCAAGCACTATGTAGGAGCCGGTAAAAAAGGCTTACTGCCTGATGTTCAAAGTGATTTGCCCAGGTAAATCGTTTGTGGCCAACTAATCACTGATACTCAGCAGTATTTACATGGACAGGGCCGCTGGATATCTCCACAAACCGCCCTGCATGGTCCAGTAGCTCCATGGTATCTGTGGGTGGAGTCTGGGAAGAGCCAGGACTTAACTGGACAGCGCCGATATTCAGACCACTAATCAGTTTGGTTACATTTAGGGCAGCAACAAGGTGTGCCCTAACTTTAGGCATTGAACTAACTGGGAACCAGTCTGAATATTGCTGATGCCCAGTTACCTCCCAGTAGCAGCCTATGGGATTCCTGGAGCCCCCTTGCTCCACCCAATCGTAAACTCCTCCCTCCCCCTAAACCAGTAGGGTCCACACCAGGCCCTCTCCACCTGCACCCTTACCCCTCCCTCTCTGTAGGTCCTCCAGGCCCACTTTTTAATACCCCAGTGGTCTACCAGGGTCCAACAGGCAGGAGTGAAGTCCACTCGCTCCTGCCCATCGAGGCTCAAATTACAAAATGGCTACCGCAATCTCTCGTGGCACTCTCGCTGGTCTTCACCTACTGGCTTCATGGGGTGGGAGGGAACAGGAAAAGCAAACTTGATTAAACTTATGCAGGTTCCAGTCGATATCAATCAGGACCCACATAATCCCTGGCGGCTTCCATATCAACAATTAACCCTGTCTATCTCAGAACCACAATGCCCACTTTCTGCTTTCATCACCTCACTATCTCTTTTGTCTTCTCCCTTCTTCTCAGCACTCAAGCTTCAACATTTTCTTGCTTTTATTCAACCATTTCCATTCTGTCTGAGTGCATCTCATCTTTGTCACTGTCGTCATGCCTCTCCTACTCTTGCTCCTTCTGCTGCTCTCTGCTGTGGATATCAATCCCAATCCAAATCAGCTCTTACCCTACTCGTGCAGGTCATGCTGCAATGTCTCAAATCTAATTTCTGGTCCTCTCCTCTCCCCTTCTTCTCAGCCTTTCTCATGTGCCCTGTGGAATGCTTGCTCTGTGTCCAACAAGCTTTCCTACATGCACGACCTCTTTATTTCTCGTACTCTCCATCTGCTTGCCTAACTGAGACTTGGCTTTGCCCTGAAAACTCTGCTTCAGCTGCTGACCTGTGTCATGGAGGTTACTTTTTCTCCCAAACACCTCGCCAGGTTGGCCACAGAGGTGGTGTCAAACGACTACTCTCACCCTCTTGCAGCTTTCAACCTCTTCTTCCACTTCAGTCTCACTGCTTTTCTTCCTTCGAAGTCCACTCCTTCCATCTATTCACTCCTCTGAGTAGCAGTTATTTATCTACCTCCCTGATAAGTCCTTTTCTTCCTTTCTCACTGACTGACTACTGGCCTTCCTTCTTTCTCAAAACCTCATCTTCTTCCCTCATTCTTAGGGATTTTAACATTCATGCTCATGATCCATCTGACTCTTATGTCTCTCAGTTTTTTGCTTTAACATCCTCCTTCAATCTTCAGCTGTGCTCTACTCACCAGACTCGTCTTCTTTTCCAACTGCTAACTCAACAGTTTCTGCACCTCAGGTCTTCCCCTCTCTGATCATCTTCTGATAACCTTCTCACTTAGACACCATTCTCCCTCCAGTCCGGTCCAATCTCTACCTATACATTTAGGAATCATAGTAACATAGTAAATGACGGCAGAAAAAGACCTGCACGGTCCATCCAGTCTGCCCAACAAGACAAACTCATATGTGCTACTTTTTGTGTATACCCTACTTTGATTTGTACCTGTGCTCTTCAGGGCACAGACCGTATAAGTCTGCCCAGCACTATCCCCGCCTCCCAACCACCTGCCCCTCCTCCCAACCACTAGCTCTGGCACAGACCGTATAAGTCTGCCCAGCCCTATCCCCGCCTCCCGCCACCGGCTCTGCCACCCAATCTCGGCTAAGCTCCTTAGGATCCATTCCTTCTGAACAGGATTCCTTTATGTTTATCCCATGCGTGTTTGAATTCTGTTACCGTTTTCATTTCCACCACCTCCCGCGGGAGGGCATTCCAAGCATCCCCTATTCTCTCCGTGAAAAAATACTTCCTGACATTTTTCTTGAGTCTGCCCCCCTTCAATTTCATTTCATGTCCTCTCGTTTTACCGCCTTAGCACCTCCGGAAAGGTTCATTTGTGGATTAATACTTTTCAAATATTTGAACGTCTGTATCATATCACCCCTGTTTCTCCTTTCTTCCAGAGTATACATGTTCAGGTCATCAGGTCTCTCATCAAGTCAGGCTATTGACTCTCCACCAGTGTTTCATCCCTCTTCTCAACCATTAGGTCATCCATGTCTGTCAATGAGCTGTACAAGAACATAAGAGTAGCCAAACTGGTTCAGACCAATGGTCCATGTAGCCCAGTATCCTGTTTCCAACAGTGGCCAAGCCAGGTACCTGAAAGAACCCAAATCGTGTCAAAATTCTATGCTACCAATCCCATGTTGCTTCCCCCCATCTGTCTCAATAACAGATTATGGAGCTTTCCTCCAGGAACTTGTCCAAACCTTTTTTTAACCCGCTACACTAATCGTTGTTACCACATCCTCCAGCAAAGAGTTCCACAGCCTATTTGTTGAGTGAAAAAATATTTCCTCCTATTTGTTTTAAAAGTATTTCCATGTAACTTCCTTGAGTGCCTTTGTACTTTTGGAGCAAGTAAAAAAATAAAATTAAATTAATACATTTTGTAAAAAATCGATTCACTTCCACTCGTTCTACACCACTCAGAATTTTGTAGATCTCAATCAAATTTCCCCTAATCCGTCTCTTTTCCAAGTGGAAGAGCCTTAACCTCCTTAGCCTTTTCTCATGTGAGAGGAGTTCCATCCCCTTTATCATTTTGGTTGCTCTTCTTTGAACTTTTCTAATTCCGTCATATCTTTTTGGAGATATGGCAACCAGAACTAAATGCAATACTGAAAGTGAGGTCGCAACATGGAGCAATACAGAGGCATTATAGTATTTTCAGTCTTATTTATTTATTTATTGCATTTGTATCCCACATTTTCCCACCTATTTGCAGGCTCAATGTGGCCTGCATCCATATCCATATCCTAATAATTCCTAGCATCCTGTTTGCTTTTTTTGCCGCCCCTGCACATTGGGCAGAAAATTTCATCGTATTATTTACAACAACTAGATCATTTCTTGGGTGAGGACTCCCAAGGTGGACACTAGCCTCATAAGTATATAAGTGTTGCTATACTGGGACAGACCGAAGGTCCATCAAGCCCAGAATCCAGTTTCCAAAAGTGGCCAATCCAGGTTACAAGCAACTGGCAAGATCCCAAAACAGTACAATACATTTTATGCTACTTATCCTAAAAATAAGAAGGGAATTTCCCCCCCAAGTCCATCTTAATAATGGCTTGTGGACTTTTCTTTAGGAAGCTATCCAAACCTTTCTCACTTTCCTATCTAAGATACTTGAACATGCTATTCACTGCCGCTGTCTTGACTTTCTTTCTTCTGAAGCTATTCTTGATCCACTTCAATCTGGCTTCTGCCCTCTACATTCAATTGAAACAACCCTTGCTAAAGTCTCCTGTTCCTGGACAGATCCAAAGGTCTCTATTATATCCTTATCCATCTTGATCTATCTGCTGCTTTTGACACTGTTGATCACCACTTACTACTTGATATGCTGTCCTCACTTGGATTTCAGGGCTCAGATCTTTCCTGGTTGTCTTCTTATCTCTCCCATTGCATGTTCTAGTGGATCTTCCTCCACTTCTATCCCACTAGCACTTGGTGTACCTCAGGGCATTGTCTTGGGACCTCTTCTTTTCTCCATCTATACTTCTTCCCTTGGTGCTCTGATCTCATTCCATGGTTTTCAGTATCACCTTGATGCTGATGACTCTCAGATCTACCTCTCCACATCAGAAATTCCAGCAGGAATCCAGGCCCAGGTATCAGCCTGCCCTGTCTGACATTGCTGCCTGGATGTCTCACGGTCACCTGAAACTAAACATGACCAAAACTGAGCTTCTTATCTTTCCCCCTAACCCCACCTCTCCTCTTCCCCCATTATCTATCTCTGTGGATAGCACTTTCATCCTCCCTGTCTGTTATGGTCCTGTTGTGACTTGAGCAGTGAGCTCTTGTGCCCCGACTGAGCACGGTGGATGAGAGCCACGCCGCACTCGGTCAGGCAGCTGGACAACCCCTACCTTCACTTGGAAGCGACCACCATTCCTCAGGAGTTGAGCCCCCAGGTGCAGGTGGCCAACAGGACTTCGGGATCCGGACGGGGTTGGGCCGCCCAGACCAGACTAGGTGACAAGGCGGGCATAACTCTGAGAGTGAGCCAGTACAGTCCAGAGAGCAAGCAGGCAGCAATGCAATGGGTAATCAGGTGCAGTCTAAAAGGTCAGGGCAGGCAGCAAGCCACGGGTAATCAGGTACAGTCCAAAAGGTCAGGGCAGGCAGCAATCCACGGGTAATCGGGTCCAATCCAAAGGTCTAGTAACAGCTGACAGGAAAGGCAATGAAACGCACGAGATGAGCACCAAACTTCTATAAGCATAGAAGCCGAAGAAAAGTAGTCCCCACATTAGCTATAACTTTGCGCAGCTGGAGGGAACGCTCCAGATTGGTGCCTGCAAGGGAAAAGGTGGAGCCCCGGGATAGGTGTCCAATCCCGTGCAACCAGGCAAAGCAAACAACCCGCGCCGGAAACCGGCGCTGCTTCCGGAACGCTGCCAGACCACGTGGCCAACTTGGCCGCCCAACCAGTCATGGCTGACCCTGGCGACTGGGCAGGCCCGCGATCGCATCAGCCGGACTCGTGCCCCCAGCCGGAAGGCATGGCCAGCCAACCGAACCAGACCCAGCAAGACTGCTGCCGACGGCCACATGGCCGGCTATCGCCGCCGGGACGAGGCTCGGCGGCGATCCAGCCGTGCGGACCGCAACTCAGGTGAGGGACGTAACACTGTCTCATCAGTTCGTAACCTTGGGGTCATATTTGACTACTCTCTCTCTTTCTCTGCACATATCCAACAGACTGCTAAAACCTGTTGCTTTCTCTATAACATCACCAAAATTTGTCCTTTCCTTTCTGAGCACATTACCTTATCCACATTCTTGTCACCTCTTGCTTAGACTACTGCAATGTGCTTGTTTCAAGTCTCCCACTAAGCCATCTGTCTCCAATCTGTTCAAAACTAGTGTTGTCTGATTCAGTCAAAACATTTTCAATTCGGTACGATTCAATTCTTTCAAAAAAATTGTTTTTTTCAATTCGATTCGATTTAACTTGATTGACATAGTGAGGCCCAAATGCTAATATTATAACATACAGGGTAAAAAAAAATCCAAAACAAAAACAGGCAACAGCAATTGAACAAAGGCAAACTTTAGTGTGTGTGAGCACGCCATGCAGTGCTACATCATCTGAAAAGTGAAGTTTGGTTAAGTCCTACATCTTCCAGTTTTTATTAAGGTAAATCATTTTGTCCACTTTGGCTGGCTTCAGACAACTGCGTCTTACAGCTATAATTTGTCCAGCAGCAGAAAAAATTCTTTCTGAGAGCACAGAGGTGGCTGGCGTACACAGAAACATACTGTTCTCCAGCTGCAATTGTTGTGGCTTCCTCAAAAGCCTGTAAAACATCAACAAGTTTTGGGGCAAGATCATAGTCACGTTCGGCAGGTGAACCCTTCTTTGTGATTTTATTGCGGCTGCTCAAAGCTAAACCAACGAGTGGCTTACCCCTGAAACATGTTCAAAACAGAATAATCCATTTGTGTATCTAAAAGATAAACTTCTACAAAACAGATGAAGATATGCCCCAATGAAAGGAGAGTTTAATTCTACTTCCATTTAATTTCAATATATTCCATCATCTTTATAACACCAGGCTTCCCAAGGCAGATTACAACAACAGTTAAGATGAACCCATCGGAAACAGGATATCCTCACTGAAATTTGGCCATCTGTATTGTATAGAAAAAAGTGAAGAAAAATGGGCAAAGAGTTTATAATTGCGGTTTCTACCAGCTACAATAATTTTTAAAGCTGCTTTAGTGATATTCAATTGTTATTTATTTGTTGCATTTGTATCCCACATTTTCCCACCTATTTGCAGGCTCAATGTGGATTACATTGTTTCCGTCATGGCGATCGCCATTCCAGAGTGAAAGATACAATTGGTATTACATAAAGAACATGGGTGATATAGTGGAATTAAGCAATCAGCTATAAAGAGATCACATTCGGGGTAACAGATAAAGCAGTAATGCGTTAAAGTTCATATGATGGATCACTGTGGTATGCTTTGTTGAAGAGGTAAGTCTTCAGTGATTTCCGAAAGTTGATTAGGTCGTGCATTTTTTTCACGTCAAGTGGTAATGCATTCCACAGCTGCGTGCTTATGTAGGAAAAGCTGGATGCATGTGTTATTTTGTATTTTAGTCCTTTATTTTCTCTTCCACCTTTTAAGGCACTGCCTATCCAACTAAAACAGGTTTAGAGTTGTTACAGATGGACCAACAATAAAGAACGACATGGATGAAGAAGCTCATAGCTTTGCTTGCTTTGAGTGTATGGCAATGACGGCTGCGAGGGGGAGTGGAAACCGTGATTAACCAAATTGGCTTCCTTGCTTACAGTGGACTAGATAGGCTCACTTTTACTCCTGTCTATTAAACCTCCTCGCTTGACTCGGCTTCCGGTTCCGCCCCCTGATGTCAGTTCCTGTTCCGGCTGCGTACCAATAGACAGATTTCCTTGCCTGCTCTGTGCCAACAATAGAGACCCTGGACTAGAGAGTTGCACGGGGACAGAAATCTTACTCATCCTTGTCCGTCCGTGCTAGAATCTCACCCATCCCCACCCGTCCCAACTGGAATCTTACCCATCCCCGCAAAAATTTAACCCATCACAACCCGTCCCCACCCATCCCCGCAAGAATTTAAAGGCACATAAAAGAAAATTCTGGTCAGCTCCCTCAGTCTCTCTCTGGATTTGAGCCACATCACTGTAGGCAAGGAAGGAATGGAAGCTGAAACTTAGAAAACTCTGGTGTGCACATGTAAGATTTGTCTCTGATTTCTGGCACTGTGTGCTGAGAGGTCACCACATGCACGCACCAGTAGGTCAGGTATCAGACCTGAGGTCTGCGCATTAGCCCGGGAGCAAAGAGGATTAATTGTAACATAGTAAGTGACAGCAAATAAAGACCTGAACGGTCCATCCAGTCTGCCCAATAGTCACACTCATTATCAATTCATGATTAAATCAATGAGTGTGATATTATATACTTTCTTTCGTGTTTCTGGAACATAGACCATAG
Source organism: Microcaecilia unicolor (assembly GCF_901765095.1). Classification (NCBI taxonomy): domain Eukaryota; kingdom Metazoa; phylum Chordata; class Amphibia; order Gymnophiona; family Siphonopidae; genus Microcaecilia; species Microcaecilia unicolor. Next base: position 766,858,061 of record NC_044031.1, on the reverse strand, counting down.
AAGTCTATCTGGCCTATACTTATGTTCCAACTGCTGGAGTTCTCGCTGAAGCCCACTCCAGTCTATTCGTCTTCTCATTTGTGGGATACAGAACATAAAAATCTGTCCAGAACTGTCCTTATGTTCCAGCCACTGAAGTTGCTGTTTAAGCCCTTTCTAGCCCATCCTAAACCAGACTGCCATGTATGAGAGACAGACCATACAAGTCTGCCCGGTATCGGCCTAGTTAATCATAGCCAGAGTCGCCATCTAAGTATCAATTGACATATCCACACACATGCAGCCATTTAAGGTTAGGATTTTTATAACTTCCATTTTCTAATTAGAGATTCTCTGTGTTCATCCCAAGTCTTTTTGAATTCCATAATCATTTGTGTCTCTACCACCTCCTTAACGGAAGACTTTCCACATTTGTGCTGTTAAAGCAAGGAGGAAGAGGAGGAGGAGGAGACAGCACTCAAGGTACTCGGTAGATGAGAGGCTGATGCAGTGCAGCTTACACTTCCACAGGAACCCCGCAGAACTGCTTCCATCCCCACGGGAGCCCCGCAGGACCTGCTTCCGTCCCCGCGGGAACCCTGCAGAACTGCTTCCGTCCCCACGGGAACCCCGCAGAACTGCTTCCGTCCCTGCGGGAATCCCGCAGGTTCCGCGGGATTCCCGCAAACCCCGTTCCTGTGCAGCTCTCTACCTTGGACCCCCTGCTATAGTTAGTTTTTCTTCTCGTCACTGCTGCTGCTTCCCTTAGCAGCTGCAGTGGCTTGGGTGAAGGCAGGTGGGAGGGAGGGAGGTGGGGAAATCCTGAATCAGGACTCCCGATTTTTTTCCAAAACGAATCGAAGAATCGATTTGAATCGTGAATTGGACAGCACTATTCAAAACTCTGCTGCATGACTTATATTCCACCAGTGTCGCTATGCTCATATTAGCGCTTTCTTCAAGTCACTTCATTCTCCCTATCTGTTTCCATATACAGTTCAAACTCCTCTTATTGACTTACAAGTGCATCACTCTGCAACTCCTCAGTAACCTCTCCACTCTTATCTCTCCCTACACTCCTCCCCAGGAACTCTGTTCTTTTTGGTAAATCTCTGTACCCTTCTCCTCCACTGCCAACTCCAGACTCTGTTCCTTTTATCTTGCTGCACCATATACCTGGAATAGACTTCCTGAGTTAGTACGTCAAGCTCCAGCTCTGGCTGTCTTCAAATCTAGGCTAAAAGCCCACTTTTTTGAGGCTGCTTTTAAACTCCTAACTCCTATTCACTTGTACAGTATCCATGTCTGTTTTATCATTCCCACCTTAATTCCCTTATCCCTTATTTGTCCTGTTTGTCTGTCCTGATTAGACTATAAGCTCTGTCGAGCAGGGACTGTCTCTTCATGTCCATTGTACAGTACTGTGTACATCTAGTAGCGCTATAGAAATGATAAGCTAATGGAATGCGTCCCGTCTCGCCCGCTTGTACTTACCCTCCACTATCCAAACTGCACTGGAGTCAAGTACAAAACTGAATACGCCACCTCCTTCTCTTTCCTTGGGACTCAGTTTTGGAACTCTTTACCAAGGTCCATCAAAACCATTGCAGATCATCCGACATTCCGGAAATCACTGAAGACCATGTTATTCCGAAAAGCCTACCCTGCTGGCTCTCCCAGTGACTCCACTGCAGGAAGCCAACCAACCTGAAGACATTTGGACATATTCCCTTCCCTAACAGCTTGCCCTCCTATCGCCCCCTGCCTACCTATTTATTGGTTTAAGGTTGTATTTATATTCCCTTCCTTTATCTCTCTGTTCCTTCTACCCTCTCAGTTCTCATTGCATTTATTTTAATGGTTCATTGTAAGCCGCTTTGAGGCTGCAAAACTGCAGCAAAAGGCGGGGTATAAATGATCAAAATAAATAAATAAATTTTGGGGCTCGGGTATGGCCCAACGTTGAATATTCAAAGCTAATTTAGACAGAACAGTCAAAGTGTTTTGGGTTTTGTTTTTTTTAATGTTGACTGCTGCCAGATGACTATTGACTGGTTAACTACTGGATCACAAACAATTTGTCCAAACAAGATCTGAATCCAAGCAAAATACATAGAATGAGGCCTCAATGCTTAGACGGAAATGCGAGCACTAGAGGCCATTTGCTACCACTGAATGCTCAGAGCCGGCAAGTGCGTGAACCAATGAGCTCGCCGGCTCTGAGCGCAATGAACATGCAAATGCATGCTAATCTGGTCTCTCCCTATTCCTCCCCAAAGCTCAACGGACAGCGCATCAAACAAGGGCACTCTCTCCACTGTCAACCCTATGCCAGTTAGGGTTGTGAGCCATGGAGAGAAATGGGGAGACCAGAAAAAGAGGTGAAGGCACTGCCACTTCACGTTTGGGTGTAAGCGTGGACCCTCTGATCAGGCTACTATTCTTTTTGCCAGCCGCAGACACTCACCCGTTGTGCTTTCTCTGGTTCATTTCAAGAACCCGGAACTTGGCTGCCCCAAACTGCATCTGGTGTCCTTGGATTTTTCTACCCTTGGTTTTCCTGCTCTATTCTGCAAAATGGGATCCCCGGTCATCGACGCTGGGAGAGGAGCTCCTGCACGTGCTATCCTATTCAACTAGGCTCATGTGCATGTGCTGGGCATGTGCCCCCCCCTAACTTCACAATGCTCAGCACTAACAGCGCACATAAAATTTGCATTCCATTAGCGCTGAGCATTTGGAAGTTCTTTTGCCGCGCTGTAACGGCAGTATTTTCCGGCGCCGTTTTGTACAGCGTTGGAGTTTTGAGCAGCCTGGGCCTCATTGAGACTTCAGAGAGCACCTATTCCTTTAATGACAAAAGAAAGCAGAAGGCGCCTTCAGTGGTGGTGGTGGGGGGGAGGTTCTGCACAATATTAAGCCACTGTGCACCAAGCATACAGTTTAAGAGCACACAACATGATCAACCGATACTGTGGAATTACAGATCAACTCAAGAATGCTTTGTGGGGGGGGGGGGGGGGGGGGGGCAACTTTCAGAACTCCACAGGTAGTTGCAGAGTCTGCAGGCACCAAAATACACACTCATTTTCCCTTTCAGAACTATCCTGCGAAACGCGGTTTGCAGAGATTTACATCCGCTATTTCTGGGGATAGTTTTTCCCTGAAAAATGTATGTAGTCTAGAACATGCAAAACTCCATGCGTGGCCTCCTCCTTGATCTAACAGCTGGAAGTTTGTGCGTTGGTGATCCAATGCAGGGAGAGGAAGGAAAGATGGAAGAGAGAGAGACAGAGAAATTTTCAGGCAGCCTCTTCCCTAGATAAATGTTTTTTGAAAACTTCCCTCTAGTTCAGTATCTAGGCTCCAGTCCAGGAAGGTCAGGTGTTTTGAGAACAAATCAGACTATTCGACAGTAATACGTCACATGATTAGAACCACGGGGCGGGGGGAAGAGGGGGGCACTAGGTGACCTCTTGAAATGCCTTCCAATTTGATTGTTGTAAAAAAAGAAATGAGATAATGCAGGATTCTGCTACTGAGGAACCCAAACAAATACTGGATACTTCAACATTTCTCGCTCGCAACCGTTTGGTTTCTTACTTCTCATAAATTGACTGTCACTGCACAGCGAGAAAATCCGAAGGTCAAACTAGCAATTAAGCAGAATTAAAGTACTTCTAAGGGGCAAGTGACAAAGAGCAGAGCTCTGGCCCCCAGCACCTTGAAGTAGGGCTTCGATTACATGTGCAGGATCTAGCAATAGAGGGACAAAAAAGAATTACAAATTAATTTAATCTTCTGTCTATAGTTTGCAGCTGCACTCCAAAGTGTCTAGGGCTTAAGAACAAAGGCCTGAAAGGAAGGCTTCAATTTTTAATGCCCAGCGCCATTAGCTGATAAGTTGGAGGAGCCTGCGACCCCCGTGGAGGGGGGCAGAGGTGTGAGTAACAGAGACTTATGGAGAGAGACATTTGTTATTTGTAATACTGCCAGGCTTGAGAGAAACCTGCCCTAATAACCTCGGGGACACCACTAACTGTGAACAGATGAGTTCAGATCCAACAGCACAGAAAGAGATTACAACCAAACACAAGCTGCAATACTTCCAAGTCAAGGAACTGTTTGTCTCACTACCACCTCTGAACTTTAAACACTAAGAATATTTACACTGTCGGCCACAGACAGAGCCATTTGAACGGCTTAGCGAGGCCAAAAAGCTTTGAGAAGCTGAACACCTACATTCTCTTAAAGCATGAGCGGACACAATCCAAGCTTAGAAAAGAGACAAGACGTCCAGACCCCTTCCGATACTTCCATGAGCCCACCTGATCTTTTCCCCGTCCCTTCTTCACAGGCTGCCACGCAGTGCCGTTGACACTTATTCTGCAGGACAAGGCCGGGAGCACAGACGTGGCTTTCACCTTTGACACCCGATCTGAGGAAGAAGGGCAACCTTCGAGAGCTAATCAAGAAATGTATTAAGTTATGTCCAATAAAAAAGGTATCATCTTATTTTCTTTTCCATGTTTTATTTTGTTTGATTTCTATAGATTCTACATGGAATGTTGCTATTCCACTAGCAACATTCCATGTAGAAGTCGGCCCTTGTAGATCACCAATGTGGCCGCGCAGGCTTCTGCTTCTGTGAGTCTGACGTCCTGCACGTATGTGCAGGACGTCAGACTCACAGAAACAGAAGCCTGCGCAGCCTTCTACATGGAATGTTGCTAGTGGAATAGCAACATTCCATGTAGAATCTCCAATAGTAGCAACATTCCATGTAGGATCTCCAATGGTATCTATTTTACTGTCATAGTAATGCTTGAATGTTTTCACTTATATACACTGTCAGCTAGCACATTTGCTTATTTCCGATCTGAGGAAGAAGGGAAACCTTCGAAAGCTAATCAAGAAATGTATTAAGTTATGTCCAATAAAAAAGGTATCATCTTATTTTCTTTTCCATGTTTTATTTTGTTTGATTTCTATTGATTACCTTTGACACCCAAAAGCTAGTCCAATAGAGAGGTATTACCCACCCCATGTCTATGTAGCTTTGAAGCAAACAGCAAGAGTTAGCAAGTCAGGTGAAACATCTCAACACAGCCACAAAGGTTTCTGTGTAATTTAATAGGAGTATATTGCATTTCATTTGGACCCCAATAAAAGAGCAGCTCACAGAACCTTGATAAGATGCAGCACCACTCGCCTCTCTCTAATCCCTTCAAACCTATGATTGCAGAGGCATCCCTCCCTCCCAGCTGCAGAAATGTCAGCTCTGGTTAGAATTAGCACTGACTCTGCAAATAAATAGACCTGGGAAGGACCTGGGATACTGGCTCTTGTGCTTTCTTAGTGTGGAAACAATCACCTATCCACAACACGGTGGGTCGCAGCCTGGGCCAAGGCTTCTCCAGCACTAGGAGCGGATAAATCACCCAGCAATGCTACTCGGGGAAACTTTGGCTGTGACTGGCACATATGTGCTTGCGAGCCACTGAAGCAAAGGCCTATAAAATACACTAATTACTACAAGTTCTGGTCACTGGGTGATTGATAGTAGTCTGCCAGGCAACATCCTCATCCTCAGCGCTTGTGACAGGCTGGGGGAAGGGGGGATTCATCCGCTACAAAGCGATTATTAATTCATGATCCTGCCCTCGGGCTCTCCACTCCTTGTGCTGCAGCTCCCATCCAGTTTTGGGACACAGACACTCTTCTTCTCCCCCCACTGCTTGCAGAAAGAGGAAGGACGGCTTGGCGACTGCAGGCTGAACACTGCTGCTGTGATACAGAATCTCTAGATGGCTTGCCCTTCCCCATCTACAGCAATGGCACGGAGAAGGGGATAACTATAGAGATGGCAAGAGAAACCTGATTACTGGAAAGAAATGTTGCAGGTTTTGGAAATTGTTCACAGTCTGATCTATTTATCTTCTAGAACCACAATGATGTGCAAAGATAGGAAAAGACATCAACTAACATCATACACGCCGTCCAGGACTCTATGATGCACCCAACAGAATCCACTAGCAGTCCGCTGATCTCAGCAAATCCAATTTTATTTTCAGTGCCATTGGTCTGTCTGTATTTATTTGGATTTATTTACCGCCTTTTTGAAAGAATTCACTCAAGGCAGTGTACAGTAAGAATCAAGCACGAGCAATAGACAATTATAGCAGTAAAAATACTCAAAAACAATACAAAGTATGGCACGGTATACTATTTACAATGCAGTGGCGTAACAAGGGGGGGGGGAGGCCGCGGCGCGCGCCTGCTACGAGTTCGCTAAACTTCTTTGCTTGTTCGCTGCAGCTCCCTCTGCCCCGGAACAGGTTACTTCCTTTCCTTAGTTCTCTCTCCTGGGTGGCATATCAAGTCCGAATAAAACTTGAAACTACTGCCTCTCCCCTCACCCAAAGGTAAGCTAGGGACAGTCTATGGGTACTTTCTCTTTCAAAACAAGCTTGAGATCCCAAGGTTCAGACCACTGAAGTCTGTCATAAAGCTCATGGGCACAAAGATCTCAGAATGTATACTTTGGGAGAAAGGTGGGAAAGGTAAAATAGAGACATCTAAATACATCTATGGGCTTCTTTCAATTGAAACATGACCAAAACCGAGCTTCTCATTTTCCCCCCCAAACCCACCTCCCCACTCCCCCCGTTTTCTATTTCTGTTCATGGCTCTCTCATTCTCCCGGTCTCCTCAGCTCGAAACCTTGGGGTCATCTTTGACTCTTCTCTCTCCTTCTCTGCTCATATCCAGCAGATCGCCAAGACCTGTCGTTTCTTTCTTTACAACATCCGTGAAATCCGCCCCTTTCTTTTCGAGCACTCTACCAAAACCCTCATCAACACCCTTGTCACCTCTCGTTTAGACTACTGCAATCTGCTTCTTGCTGGCCTCCCACTTAGTCACCTCTCCCCTCTCCAATCGGTTCAAAACTCTGCTGCCCGTCTTGTCTTCCCCCAGGGTCGCTTTACTCATACTACCTCTCTCCTCAAGTCGCTTCACTGGCTCCCTATCCGTTTTCGTATCCTGTTCTAACTTCTTCTACTAACCTATAAATGTACTCACTCTGCTGCTCTCCAGTATCTCTCCACACTCGTCCTTCCCTACACCCCTTCCCGTGCACTCCGTTCCATGGATAAATCCTTCTTATCTGTTCCCTTCTCCACTACTGCCAACTCCAGACTTCGCGCCTTCTGTCTCGCTGCACCCTACGCCTGGAATAAACTTCCTGAGCCCCTACGTCTTGCCCCATCCTTGGCCACCTTTAAATCTAGACTGAAAGCCCACCTCTTTGACATTGCTTTTGACTCGTAACCACTTGTAACCACTCGCCTCCACCTACCCTCCTCTCCTCCTTCCTGTACACATTAATTAATTGATTTGATTTGCTTACTTTATTTTTTGTCTATTAGATTGTAAGCTCTTTGAGCAGGGACTGTCTTTCTTCTATGTTTGTACAGCGCTGCGTACGCCTTGTAGCGCTATAGAAATGCTAAATAGTAGTAGTAGTAAAGGAAGCTGTGGAATGAAGGTGAAAGGGGACAGACTCAGGAGTAAGCTAAGACTACTACTACTACTACTATTTAGCATTTCTATAGCGCGACAAGGCATACGCAGCGCTGCACAAACATAGAAGAAAGACAGTCCCTGCTCAAAGAGCTTACAATCTAATAGACAAAAAATAAATAAAGTAAGCAAATCAAATCAATTAATGTGAACAGGAAGGAAGAGAGGAGGGTAGGTGGAGGCGAGTGGTTATAAGTGGTTACGAGTCAAAAGCAATGTTAAAGAGGTGGGTTTTCAGTCTAGATTTAAAGGTGGCCAAGGATGGGGCAAGAGGTAGGGGCTCAGGAAGTTTATTCCAGGCATAGGGTGCAGCGAGACAGAAGACGCGAAGTCTGGAGTTGGCAGTAGTGGAGAAGGGAGCAGATAAGAAGGATTTATCCATGGAGCGAAGTGCATGGGAAGGGGTGTCGGGAAGGACGAGTGTGGAGAGATACTAGGGAGCAGCAGAGTGAGTACATTTATAGGTTAGTAGAAGAAGTTTGAACAGGATGTGAAAACGGATAGGGAGCCAGTGAAGGGCCTTGAGGAGAGGGGTAGTATGAGTAAAGCGACCCTGGTGGAAGATGAGACGGGCAGCAGAGTTTTGAACCGACTGGAGAGGGGGGAGGTGACTAAATGGGAGGCCAGCAAGAAGCAGATTGCAGTAGTCTAAATGAGAGGTGACAAGGGTATGGATGAGGGTTTTGGTAGAGTGCTCGGAAAGAAAGGGGCGGATTTTACGGATGTTGTAAAGAAAGAAACGACAGGTCTTGGCAATCTGCTGGATATGAGCAGAGAAGGAGAGAGAAGAGTCAAAGATGACCCCAAGGTTTCGAGTTGAGGAGACAGGGAGAATGAGAGAGCCATCAACAGAAATAGAAAACGGGGGGAGCGGGAGGTGGGTTTGGGGGGGAAAATGAGAAGCTCGGTTTTGGTCATGTTTAATTTCAGGTGGCGTTGAGACATCCAGACAGCAATGTCAGACAAGCATGCTGAAACTTTGGTTTGGATGCAAGGTGAGATATCAGGGGTAGAAAGGTAGATTTGGGAGTCATCAGCATAGAGATGGTAGGAAAAACCATGGGATGAGATTAATGAACCAAGGGAAGAAGTGTAGATAGAAAAGAGGAGGGGACCAAGAACAGAATCCTGAGGTACGCCGACAGGCAGAGGGATAGAAGTAGAAGAGGATCCACCAGAGTGAACACTAAAGGTGCGGAGGGAGAGGTAGGAAGAGAACCAGGAAAGGACAGAGCCCTGGAATCCAAGTGAGGACAGGGTATTGAGAAGTATGCTGTGATCGACAGTGTCAAAAGCAGCGGAAAGATCAAGAAGGATGAGGATGGAATAGAGACCTCTGGATTTAGCCAGTAATAGGTCATTGGAGACTTTAGTAAGCGCAGTTTCGGTTGAGTGGAGAGGGCGAAAACCAGATTGGAGTGGGTCAAGAATAGCATGTGAGGAGAGAAAATCAAGGCAGCGGCGGTGAACAGCACGCTCAAGTAATTTGGAGAGAAAAGGAAGGAGGGACATGGGTCGGTAATTAGAGGGACAAGTAGGGTCGAGTGAAGGCTTCTTAAGGAGAGGTGTGACCGCAGCATGTTTAAAGGCAGAAGGCACAGTTGCAGTGGAAAGTGAGAGGTTGAGAATGTGACAGATAAAAGGAATAAGAGCAGGAGAGATGGCATTAAGAAGGTGGGTGGGAATGGGATCAGAGGAACAGGTGGTACATTTTGAGGAAGAAAGGAGAAGTGTAGTTTCCTCAATAGTAACTTCAGGAAAGGAGGAAAGGGAATGAGGGGAAGGAGAGAGAGGGGAACGGACTACTGGAGGGAGAGGTGGTGAGGTAGAGAAAGCAAGGTTTATCTTTTGAACCTTGTTGTGAAAGAATTCAGCAAGGGTCTGAGGAGATAATGAAGGGGGAGTTGGGGGAGGGGGCACACATTCTTAGGGCGGTGGATGTGTGCAACTGACTCTTGATGAAGGTGGTGGAGATGAATACTATGAAGTCAACAAAGGATAAGAACATAAGAGTAGCCATACTGGATCAGACCAGTAGTCCATCTAACCCAGTATCCTGTTTTCCAAAAAGTGGCCAAGCCAGGTCACAAGTACCTGGCAGAAACCCAAATTATGGCAACACTCTGTACTACAAACCTCAGGGCAAACAGTTACTTCCCATGTCTGTCTCAATAGCAGACTATGGACTTTTCCTCCACGAATTTGTCCAAACCTTTTTTTAAACCCAGATACACTAACCGCTGTTACCACATCCTCCAGCAAAGAGTTCCAAAGCTTAACTATTCATTGAGTGAAAAAGTATTTCCTATTTGTTTTAAAAGTATTCCCATGTAACTTCTTTGAGTACCCCCTAGTCTTTGTACTTTTGGATCGAGTAAAAAATCAATTTACTTCTACTCGTGGGACAAGGACAGAAGATCCCTAAGAAGGAGAAAGGGATAGTAAATATTAGTAGATGGTATGGATGGGAAGAGTGGATAGGCCATGCAGTCATTATTTATTTATTCATGACATTTATACCCTACATTAGCCCGAAATAGACTCAAGTTCAATGTGGCTCACAAATAAGTGAATAAAACATAATAATGTACAGAATATAACAACTTACAATAAGTTCAAGAAGCAAATGAATACATGCGCAATAAGTAAACAGGGATTTAGACTATTTCAAGGACAAACAAATAATTAAGGGTGGGTAAGTGAGTGAATAATTTAACGGAGCCAGCGGGAGGGGGGAGAAAAGGAGGGACCTGGCGCCACCAGGTTTGCACTTGCTCACGAAGAGCCCTCAACCCCAGGTACTCAACAAAACCTAAGAATTAGGCTTGGAGGCCTAGCCAGAGCTGCTGCTGTGTGTGACCACCACCTGCTGAGATAGAGAACATACTGAGGAGTTTCCGGCAGCACATGACCACATATAGGGAGGCAAAAGTTTGCTCTCTATCTCCACCTGCTGGTAGATGGACACAACCCACCAGTCTATGGATTGATCGGCTTGATGATAGGGAAATGTGTTTTTAGAAGACTTCTAAAAGTTAGGTAATCATCTGTAAACTTGATTGATTTAGGAAGAGAATTCCAAATGTTAGTGCCTTGATAGGAGAAATTAGCAGAGTGAATTCTTACAGATTATCTTATCTGCTATCATTTTTATGTTTAAGGATTTTGGAAACTGCCCCCTTTAAGAGAGTTTTTAAAGAGCAAACCATTTTCTCTTTCTGTGTATCTACCAATTTATAAAAAGATACAACATATTACTATGGCAGCAATGCTGTAAATTGAAGCTTCACTGTAGGCGCTACCAAGAGGACTGCGTTAACACCAACACTATAATGCCTTAAGAGTGTGCCTAAACCATTAGTGCAAAACCAGACAAGGGAAAATGAACTCCTGGCCAACCTGTAGATTTTGTTTTTTACATTTAGACTTTTTTTCTGCATTTTTTTTTGAAATACATTAAAGAGGCTTATTTTCAAAGCACTTAGCCTCCCAAAGTTCCATAGAAACATATGGAACTTAGCCTCCCAAAGTGCTTTGAAAATATGCCTCAAAGTCAACCTCCTTCATCAGCTGCCAAACACTGCAAAGACAACACTGTCGTAATCCTGTGTCAGTTCCTCTCCTCTCCTCATGCTGCTACTTCAATTTCACTCCTTCAGACACCGACAATTAATTGTCATCAGAGGAACAGAAAATAAATGGGAAATCTTCCCTCCCACAGATGCTAAGGGACCTTTCAGAGATCCTACTGCATCGAAAGGAAAATAAAACCACTTATGAGAGAGCAATGAGGGGGGTGTTAACAGATCCTCCTCCTGCATGGCCTAAACTGAATAACTGAATGCCCAGCCACAGCTTCTGAACAGACCCTTTTGCAACAATTACCATGCAGTAAAATCCAAGGGATCCTTTTATTAAGCTGTGGTAAAAAGTGACTGTAGTGCAACACTTATGCAGGTTTTACTCAAGCACTAAGAAAATCGGGCGTTTTACTGCTGCGGTAAAAATGGCCTATTTTTTCTATTAATGGCCATGCACCAGTGTCGCCATTAAAAACAATTATCACGTGAGCACTTACCATTACCTATACTGCAGGCGGTAAGGGCTCAACGGTAATCCTGCGCTAATCAGTTAGCCCACGTTAATGCAGCTGCTCTGATTAGTGCAGAAATGCCCACTTTCTACCCCCCACCCCCTCAGGAAAATTACAAATTATTTTTTAGCACGTGGGTGGCATGTGCTGATCCCAAACTTACCACAGGATGCCCAAGCGAATCTCGCAGCTTAGTAAAAGGACCCCCAAGTTTCCGGGGACGCTTGTCCCCTCCCCACCCCCAGCCAAAGCTCCAAAGCGTCTTTTCTCTTTCCAGTACTGCCCAAGAAATTGAGGCTTATCTGTATTGCGTAAAGCCAGCAGAAATGAATCTGTACTATGCAATGCAAGCCACAGATCAGTTGTTCGATTCGGTGCTTCCTCTTGTTAACCAACTAAGTCGTCTCCCCCAAAGTAAATCACGTAGTGTTTTAAAATCACGCCATGCTACAATCAGCATGCTTCACATTAAGCTCATTGACTCCCAGCCCACTTGCTATAAAGAGAGAGCACTGCAGCAAGATTCTCTGCTGTTATCCTCACGTAACATCAATTCATAGGCTAATTAGTCTCAATTTATTTCTCATAAAACCAAATTCACCTCTAGGTCTACTCCACTCAGGGTAGATTGCAAAGTAAGATTGAAATAAATTACCCAAAATTCCACCACATAATTAAGAACTGATATATCAGAAACTTATTTTTCATGTTTAATTTCAGATGCATGAGCACATTTTTGTTAAAGGTCCCCAGGGTGTGTACACAAGAAGAATTCATTGTATTGCAAGATCGTAGCAATCTACCCTCAGCCATTTCAGGAGGAGAGTGTGCTGGAAGCTGCACTGACACACCTACCAGAGAAATGCTGCACCTCCCAGTAACATCTGAATGAAAGAGGCAACAACCCTGCAGTGCAGAACAGCAGCTCAACTCAGGAGCAGCCTAAGTTCAGCCCACTGCCTTGAGTCGCTTGCTATGCTTTCAGACCCACATGCACAAAGGTCCTGGGAAAGAATGGCTCTGTTTTTCTGGAAACCTATCACACAGCTCTGTTCATTGTGGTACCATGCTTTGGGACACCAGGAGTCCCCCAGTCCAGCTGCGAAACTTGAAACTTTACAAACGGCCTTTTCATTTGAAGGTAAGGCACACGTCATCAAGGGACCCTTGCACTCTTAATACAAATCATCAGGTTTCGTGCTCTTTATATATGCTGAAAAGATGTCTCTCAGAGCCAGAAATGCTAGACACCTTAGAATAAGGCCTGGCTACTACAGGAAAGGAAGTGATTATGCAACTATACAGTCTTTGGGGAGATCTCTTCTGGAGTATCGTGTACAGTTATGAAGAGAGTAACTCTGAAAGAATATATAGTTTTGGTTGTCCAAACAGAAGCTACCAATATGGTGTAGTCTGCTCTGAAAGCTCTCTAAGATGAGGCTGAGGGACCTTATTGAAATACCTGGAGCTCTCAGAGAAGGGTTAGGATGGCTGTTGTAGTTAGTGATTTGATTATTAGGCAAGTAGATAGCTGGGTGGCTGGTGGACATGAGCATCGGATAGTCACTTGCCTGCCTGGTGCGAAGGTGGTGGACCTCACATGTCACCTAGATAGGATTTTAGATAGTGCTGGGGAGGAGCCGGTTGTCTTGGTACATGTGGGTACCAATGACGTAGGAAAATGTGGGAGAGAGGTTCTGGAAGCCAAATTTAGGCTCTTAGGTAGAAAGCTAAAATACAGAACCTCTTTTTCTTAAGTGCTCCCCGTTTCACATGCAGGGCCTAAGAGAGAGGCTGAGCTCTGGAGTGTCAATGCGTGGATGAATCAATCGTGCAGGGAGGAGAGTTTTAGATCTGTAAGGAACTGGGCAATATTCTGTGGAAGGAGGCACCTATTCCGGAAGGATGGGCTCCACCTTAACCAGGGTAGAACCAGGCTGCTGGCATCGGCATTTAAAAAGGAGATAGAGCAGCTTTTAAACTAGAAACGGGGGGAAAGCTGACAGTTATTCAAAAACACATGGATCGGAACAAGGTATCTCATCACCAAAACGGGAAGATAGAGTATCCCAATAGCGAGGTTGCAATAGAGACAATAGTTGACCAAGTGTCTTTAAATAAAAGGCAGACAAAATAGATTGCAAATAGATTACATTAGGTAATCGGAGAACGGAAGAGTTGTGTTATGTCCATTACTTGAACATCTGTGCCCGTTTTGACCCATTGATATTTTGAGATGTTTGTCTAAATTGGATATTCATTGCTCACATAACCAGCACCTAAACCTCCATTTCTCCATGTATTTTAGAAAGGGCATTACATCAGCAAATTCTGGTCTCTAAGAGATCCTTTTACTAAGCAGTGGTAAGCCCAACGCGGGCTTACTACTCGCCATGGGCGTAGTTTCGGGGGGCAAGGGGGGCATTGCTCCCTCTCCCAAACAGCTTGCAAGGCAGCATCTCTCTCTCTCTCTCCTTCCAACCCCTCCCTGCAGGATCCGGTGCCATTCCTCCTCCTCTCCGCTCCTGCTGCAGCCTTTCCACCTTCCAGGCTGCCGGCAGCATTAGCAATGTAAGCACGTTGCCTTTGCCCGGCCTGGAAGCCTTCTCTCTGTTGCGACTTCCTGTTTCTGCGTAGGCAGGTCGCTTGCTAGAGAGAGAAGGCTTCCAGGCCAAGCAAAGGCAACGTGGTTACATTGCTAATGCTGCCAATGGTGAAGATGGAAAGACTGCAGCTGGGGGGGGGGGGGGGCAAGGAGGGGAAAGAGAGCGTGACACCGGCAGGGGTAGGGAGAGTGCATGACATGGGATGTGGCGGCGGTGGTTGCGGTGGCAGCACCACCAGGGGGGGGGGGGGAGGGATGGAGGGAGAGCAAGTGAGCGAGAGACACCAGACTTGTAGGGGAGGGAAGGAGGAAGGATGACACTGGACCTTGTGGGAAAGGCGGGAGAGAGCAAGGGTGAGTGACACCGACCCTGTGGGTGGGAGGGAGGAAGAGTGGAAGCGCAAGACCGAACTTGTGGGGGGGGGGGGGGGGGGTGGAGGGAGGGAAAGTAAACACCAGACTTTGTGGAGGGAAAGCGACCGTGCCGTCATTTCCAGAGCTACAAAATGTATTTATTTTTGTAGCGCTGGAGTGTACCCGGCAGTAATCTACTACTACTACTACTTAACATTCTAGAGCGCTACTAGGGTTACGCAGCGCTGGACAAATTAACAAAGAAGGACGGTCCCTGCTCAAAGGAGCTTACAATCTAAAGGACGAAATGTCAAGTTGGGGTAGTCTAGATTTCCTGAGTAGAGGTGTAGTGGTTAGGTGCCAAAGGCGACATTGAAGAGGTGGGCTTTTGAGCAATGATTTGAAGATGGGCAGGGAGGGGGCCATGGCATATGGGCTCAGGGAGTTTGTTCCAAGAATGGGGTGAGGCGAGGCAGACAAGGGCGGAGCCTGGATGTTGGCGGTGGTGGAGAAGGTAATGAAAGGAGTGCCACCCCGCTGGGTTAACACGGGAGTCCTTACTGCCACCTCAATGGGACAAACCAAGCTCAGATCAATTTTACCATCATAGCCTAATCTAACTAGACATGGTACAGGCCTCTCGGGATCTTGTGCAGCCTGCTAGAGACTGCAGTTTTGCTAGGACTTCCAGTTATTATTGTGCCTGCAAACTGTTAGACACACCCACCTGCAAGAGTTGACTGCAGCTCCTCTAGGACTTTTGACATTTCAAATGTACTTTCTCATAACTCAGAAACTAGTTGGTGAATTATTTGAGCAGAGCCCTAAAATGTCCTTCCAGAGGAGGTGGTGGAACAAAACACTAACACAATTCAAAAAAAGCATGGGACAAACAGAGGATCCCTGTTGGTAACATAGTAGATGATGGCAGTTAAAGACCTGCACAGTCCATTCAGTCTGCCCAACAACATAAACTCTTAGCATAAAGTATGATGTGATACTACAAATGCACACTTGATCTTGATTTGACCTTGTCCTAGTAGTAAGAGAATGGAAATAGTAACATAAACAGACTGTATGTGGGGTAACGTGCACAGAATGCCAGTTGTAATCCTAAAAGCCACCAGAGGGGCACAAGGAAAGAGGGGTGGGTTCCATATGGGAATTTGCATTTGCTCTTACCTGAAGTGGATAAATGCTGCTGAGCAGATTTGCCTTTACCATCATCTACTATGTTACTTTAAACAAGGTCAGTGGGGGGTGGGGGTGGGGGTGGGATCATTTAATCTCAGTAGTACTTCGCTCTCTCATCACTTTCCTAAGGAGAAGTCATTTTAAGTGGCTAGTTAAAATTCATTACTATTTTAGCCTCTACAATCCTCCTAGTGTGACATTCCATGCATCCATCACCCTTTCCATGAAAAAATATTCCTGATATTGCTACTCCATCAACTCTAATAATAAGAGAATTTGTGATTTCATCACTCATGGAACACCACTAAAGCAATTTTCTATTTGTCAATGGAGAAAATATAAATTTTTAGGTAAAAAGGACCTCGGAACACGCTCCATGATCACACTATCATACCAACAGAATGACTGTAATGTGAGTATCATGAGCCACATGGTAGAGACTATTATAAAGAACAAAATTACAGAGCATATTCAAAAGCATGGATTAATGAGACAAAGTCAACATGGATTAAGTGAAGGGAAATCTTGCCTCACCAATTTATTACATTTCCTTGAAGGGGTGAACAAACATGTGGATAAAGGGGAGCCAGTCAATATTGTGTATCTGGATTTTCAAAAGGAGTTTGACAAAGTACCTCATGAACGACCCCAGAGGAAACTGAAGAGTCATGGGATAGGAGGAACTGTCCTATTGTGGATTAAAAACTGGTTAAAAGATAGAAAACAGAGAGTAGGGTTAAATGGTCAGTATTCTCAATGGAGAAGGGTAGTTAGTGGGGTTCCCCAGGGGTCTGTGCTGGGACCGCTGCTTTTTAACATATTTATAAATGACCTAGAGATGGGAGTAACTAAGGAGGTAATTAAATTTGCTGATGACACAAAGTTATTCAAAGTCATTAAATCGCGGGAGGATTGTGAAAAATTACAAGAGAACCTTACGTTACTGGGAGACTGGGCTTCTAAATGGTAAATGATGTTTATGTGAGCAAGTGTGAAGTGATGCATGTGGGAAAGAGGAACCTGAACTATAGCTATGTAATGCAAGGTTCCACATTAGGAGTTACCGACCAGGAAAGGGATCTAGGCGTCATTGTTGAAGATACGTTGAAACCTTCTACTCAGTGTGCGGAGGCAGCTAAGAAAGCAAAAAGAATGTTAGGTGTTCTTAGGAAAGGAATGGAAAACAAAAACAAGGACGTTATAATGCCTTTGTATCGCTCCATGGTTTGACCAAACCAAGAATAGTGTGTTCAATTCTGGTCACCGCATCTCAAAAAAGATGTGGAGGGGCATTTTTGAAAGAACCGTCTAATCAGAATTTGGGACGTTTTACAAAGATGTCCAATTCTGAACCGGGAAGAAGGTCCATTTTCGAAAAAGATGGATGTCCATCTTTTGTGTTCAAAATATCACTGACGTCCTGTGATTTGGATGTCTTTGATTTTCAGCCATTTTCGAAAAAAACCCCCAAAAAACGTCTAAGTGTAAAACATCCATAATCAAGCTATTGGGACATAGGAGGAGCCAGCATTTTTAGTAGACTGGTCCCCCTGACATCCCAGAACAGCAATCGGGCACCCCTAGGGGGCACTGCAGTGGACTTCATAACAATGCACCCCAGGTACACAGTCTCACCATTACGTACCTTACCCTTGTGTGCTGAGCCCTCCAAAAACCCATTACTCCCAACTGTACACCACTACCATAGCCCTTACGGGTGAAGGGGGCATCTATATGTGGGTACAGTGAGTTTCTGGTGAGTTTTGGAGGGCTCACAATTTCCTCCACAAGTGAACACGTAGTGGGGGTACTGGGCCTGGGTCCACCTGTCTGAAGTGTACTGCACCAACTACCTAAACTACTCCAGGGACCTGCATGCTGCTGTCATGGACCTGAGTATGACATCTGAGGCTGGAAAGTAATGTTCTTCAACACACTTTTTTGGGGTGGGAGGGGGTTAGTGACTACTAGGGGAAGTAAGGGGAGGTCATCCCTGATTCCCTCCAGTGGTCATCTGGTCATTTGGGGCACCTTTTTGTGACTTATTCGTAATAAAAACAGGTCTAGCTCAAAAAGTCTGTTTTTGGTTTGTTCCAATATGGCTGAAAGACGTCCAAGTCTTAGGAACACCCAAGTCTCGCCTTGGCATGCCCCTTGAAATTTGGATGTTTCTGTGAGATGGACGTCCAAATGCCGTCACTTTTTGGATGTCTATCTCTTTCGAAAATGAGCCTGACAGTAGAATTAGAAAAGGTACAGAACAGGGTTATGTCTAATTTATTTAATTGTTACATTTATACCCCGCTCGATAGCAGGTTCAGTGCGGCTTACACAATATGAGTTACAAAGTATCACAGAAAGAACACAGCTATAGAATAGTAGAGTTATGATGCGGTTTGTATTAAGTAGGGACAAGAAGGTCGAGATGTACAAGGGAGGAGGGAGGTAGAGTTATTAGTGGTGTGGAATAGGCTCGTAAATTAAGTCGGGTCAATTAGGATAGGCTTGTTTGAAGAGGTAAGTTTTCAGCAACTTTCGGAAGGGTAGATGGTCGGCTGGTTGTTTGGATGGATCTTGGTATGGCACTTCCAGAGTTGGCTGCCTATAACGGAGAAGTTGGATGCGTAGTAGGTTTTGTACTGAGACCTTTGCAATTGGGAAGTGTTGAAGGTTTGAGATATGTTCTGAGAATGATTTTGACCCGTTTCTAGCTGGAAGGTCGATCAGATTGGTCATGTAACTTGGAGATTCTCCGTGGATAATCTTGTGAATCAGTGTGGACTTTGAAGTTATCATTCGTTCTTGGATAGGGAGCCAATGGAGTGTTTCACGGAGGTAGGGTGTTGCGCTTTCGAATTGTGATTTACCAAAAATGAGTCTGGCTGCCGTTGTTTTGGGTGGTCTGGAGTTTTTTCAGGATTTGGGCTTTACATCCAATGAAGATGGCTGTTGCAGTAGTCAGCGTCGGGTGAGTACAGTGGATTGTACCAGGTTGCGGAAAGTTTTTAGGGGAAGGTATGGGTTTCACTCTTTTCAGTGCCCACATCATGTTGAACATCTTTTCGTCATGGCTTTTGCGTGAGTTTCTAGAGTTAGGTGGTTTCTAAAGTTACTCCTAGGATTTTTAGATTGTCGGATATTGGGATTGTGACATCAGGGGTGATCAGGGTAGTTGGGAGGAGAGTAGAGTGTTGTGATGAGAGGATTAGGCATTGAGTTTTTTCTTTATTCATTTTCATCTTGAAAGCGTTAGCCCAGGAGGCTAAGATGTTCATGCCAGTGATATTTTAATCGGAGATTTCTGCTAGGTTGGATTGGAAAGGGATGAATATAGTAACGTCATCTGCGTAGATGAAGGGGTTTAGACCAAATTTGGATAGGGATTTGGCCAGGGGAATCACCATAAGATTGAAGAGGATCGGGGATAGAGGTGATCCTTGAGGGACTCCGCATTTTGATGACCACGCAGACGAGATTGTTGTGGTTGATTTGACTTGGTGGGATCTAGTGGTGACGAAACGTTTATCCATTTAATGATTTTCCGCCGATCCCTAGTTTGTCCAGTAGTTTTGTAAGACTATCATGGTTTACCATGTCAAATGCGCTGGATAGGTCGAACTGCAGAAGTATGTTGTTTCCAAATGATATTTCTTGTTTGAACTTGGATATTAAGGTGAGTAATACAGTTTCTGTGCTGTGTGCAGGCCGAAAGCCCGATTGTGACTTATGTAGTATGGAGAATTTTTGTATAAATTCGTTGAGTTGGGAGGTTACTCTGTTTTCCATTAGTTTGGTCAAAAGAGGGATGGAGGCCACAGGTCAGTAATTGGTGATGTCGTTTGCTGGTTTCTTGGGGTTTTTTGGTATTGGTGTGAGTAGTATGTTACCGTGTTCGGTGGGGAAGGAGCCTTGTTGAAGTAGGAAATTTAAATGGGTGGTGAGATCTGTAATGAATCGTGCTAGCGCATTTTTCATTTACACGCTGAGTGAAGAAATATCTTCTCCAATTCGTTTACAATTTACTACTTTCTAGTTTCATTGCGTGCCCCCTAGTCCTAGTATTTTTAGAAAGAATAAGCAAGCGATTCACGTTTACCCATTTCACTCCACTCATTATTTTGTAGACCTCTATCTTATCTCTGCTCAGCCATCTTTTCACCAAGCTGAAGAGCCCTAGCTACTTCAGCCTTTCCTCATAGGGAAGTCGTCCCATCCCCTTTATCATTTTCGTCACTCTTCTCTGTACCTTTTCTAATTCCACTATATCTTTTTTGAGATGCAGTGACTAGAATTGAACACAATATTTGAGGTGTGGACGCAACATGAATTTATTTATTTATAGCATTTATACCCGCTCTTTCCCGCTCGATAGCAGGTTCAGTGCGGCTTACAATAAATGGGAAGAATGTGTAACAGAGATACACAATGTATGGATACATTATTTTACAGAGATAAGTTTGTATAGAGAATGAAAAGATGAAGGGATATGGGGCAGGATAAGGTGTGGTTAATGTTAGTGGTTTCGATTAGTGATGTGGTTTGGGTACTTAGATTAAGTTGGGTCGTTCGAATAGGCTCGTTTGAAGAGGTATGTTTTCAGCAACTTTCGGAAGGGTAGAAGTTCGTTGGTTGTTCTAAGATTGATTAGATTTATACACTTGATACATCACTTTGTACAACAGAGTTTAAAAACTAAAATACAAAATCAAGTAATTTACGTTGAATGAAAATACAATATTCAAAATATTCATGTACATCATGACGAGAACTAAAGGCAGCTGAGTTAGCTAAGGGTACCACAGTTTCTTTCAAAGAGCAGGTTTTCACAGCAAAGCACAGGTCTCCAACTTACGCGCTTTGCATGGTGCACGGCGGGCGCATCCATTTACACCTGCCACTGACAGCGCCTACATTCACTTTTACGCTGGTATTCTATAATGGCATGCTGGCATTGATGTGTCTAAATGGAGCTGACAAGTTAGAGCATTGCCCCAATATTACTGTGACCCACTGAGCAAAGGCACCAGAAGTTGGGGTATGTGAGTATTAATACCACAAGGTAGACGGATATCAACCGCATAACCCTGCTGAATTTCAGCCTTAAGTATGGACTAATGACATCTTTCAAAGATAAGAAACATTTATCAATAAAAAAACAAAATCACAAAGCCCACTTTTTTAGGCTGTGTAACATCTGCATAGTCCCATTCTACTGACCCTACAGTACACAAAACTTTCAAAATGAAAATTGCTCCCCCAAACTTTTATAGCCTTTATCTCTTTTATTGGCCCACATTTGTACTTTTTCACTCAGCGGGTCATAGCTTACAATAGTCTGATCTCATTATTGTGCCTTAAGTGGTGGTACCCACCTCCATGAAAGAAATTCCCAAGCTCCAGACATCAGAATGAATCCCGTACTGCTCACCTGAAATTCGCTCAGGCTGAAGAAAGAAAGAAAGAAAAGAAAGAGAGCAAGAACTAATTACCTTCTTGTAACCATTGTTCGCCATAGGTACTACTGACCAGAGCTCCTCCCAGGGGCAACATCTCCAACCTGGGTTAATTTACACATACCATAAACAGTAACGAGCCTTATCCTAAACCAGAATATGAGCAGTGTGATCTGGCTTTCTTCGGGAGTTCATAAAAGTTAACATGTATAATCCCGCCAATAAAATGGGAAATACTTCGGCATCTTTCTGTCACATTGTCTTGGCCTCTACCTGCGTTTCTTGAGGATCTTTCTCACTCTACACAATTCACCAAATAATCATCTCTTTCATCAATGACATTCGGGTGGTTCCCTCTTCACCACTAGGTCTGATTTCCTCACATCTAAATATTTATGTCCCAGGTGATCAGAACCTCCTTTAATCTCCACAATTCTCTTCAGGTCATGGATCCCGTTGCTTTTCCAGCACAACAATGCTCTAATGTTTACAGTTTCCAATGGATGAGATGTGCCACGTATAGAAATTTTCTGCCATCAAACTTTGCAGCCAGGTAGGAGATGTGTAACAATTTTCAGCTGTTTTTTTTTTTTTTTTACAGACTCTACAGATATCTACTTTGCCAGGCTTTTTTTTTTTCTGTTTGCTCTGAACTCTGTCGCTATAATTCACTGTCCTGGGCTGTAGCTATCAATCACTTATCCTTCGGTTTCAATTCACCTCTCCTTAAACCATTCACATGTCTGGCTTTGATCAATGAATGGTTCCTCAAGTAACGCTTTGTATTTCCACCGTTTTTATGCTATAGGATTACTGCACTGCGTCGATGGCCAGACCCTCACATCAGGCACCCATTCCATTTCAGCCTAAACTGGGGTGTGGAGTGGAAAGTGGGAATCCATGCAAACACTAGGCTTGGAGAACAATTCCTGGAAGTAATGAACCTGTCTTCTAGGATATGTTTTTAATACATTCACACTGATGGTAATCAGCATCTTATAGAATAGCTGCAAAAACTCATAAGAACATAAGCATTGGCATAGTGGGACAGACCGAAGGTCCATCACGCCCAGTATCCTGTTTCCTACAGTGGCCAATCCAGGTCACAAGTACCTGGGAAGATCCCAAGAGTAAAACAGATTTTAAGCTGCTTATCCTAGAAATACCAGTGGATTTCCTATCCATCTTAATAACAGCTTATGGACTTTTAGGAAATTATCCAAAACTTTTTTTAAACCCTGCTAAGCTAACAGCTTTTAAATGTACTACTTTGTAGCTTCATTACTTGCCCCATAGTCCTAGTATTCTTGGAAAGAGTAAACTCAATATTAAAAATGAAGGACTTGCAATTTAGGAAGGCACATAAACCACCAAAACAACCTAAACGTTCAATGGCTTATACTTCCACATATAATTCAGAAGGTAGGAAGGTAAATGGGAGAATCAAATCATCACAGTTCAGACGTTAAAAGCACTTTCACAAATGGTAAAATGATAACAGGGACCATTAGAAGAGAAATTAGTACTTAAAGGAGAACTGATAACGTTGTAAGATCATTACTGCAAATGCCCCATGGAGGTACAATCCTCAGGGGCTTAATGCTACCATTGTACCAATGGATAACTGTTCAATATCACTGGCCCACTAACCACATTAAGGGCTCTACTAAGCAGCGGTAAGCCCAACGCGGGCTTACCGCTCGCAATTTAGGAAGTACCGGCGGGCTAACACAGTAGCCTGGCAGTACTTCCCCCCCCCCCCCCCGCGACATCATTTCAGCGCTACACAAATTTGTAGTGCTGGATACTACCAGGCGGTAATTGGGCAGTGCCAAGAGCTGCCTGGTTACCATGGGAGCCCTTACCGCCACCTCAATGGGTAGCAGTAAGGGCTCCCTCCCACCCCCCCCCCCCCCTCCGAAATGGCCGCGCGGCAAGCGATTTACTTGCCACCCGGCCATTTCCTGAAGGAAAGCGAGACTGGCCCCTTTTACCAGCTGCAGTAAAAGGGGGACTCAGCGAACATGTAAACACGCACCGATACCAACGCAGGCCCCCTTTTGCCACAACTTGGTAAAAGGAGGGCTAGCTGCCAAAATGCCCCGGCTATGTGGGTAAGTTCCCTGAAAATCAAGCTGGAAAATCAGAAGCCTTGATCCCAATTAAAGAAAGAATGATGAAGGCCGGCAGAAAAACAGGGCCACCATCTACTGGATCAGTACAGTTTTAAAGCTTTACTTTTCAATTAATCTAATCTAATATCAGCCTTTAACAACAAAATATAAAACCTCATTTCTTTAATGTACACCTGGGAGGCTGAACTGTAATCTGGATTTCCACATGTACACAATTTCATTAGTTAAGTTACTTGACAGCGTCCTGACTGCAGAATCCCAAAGCCTTTGAGCTTTCCTTTGAATGTCTTCAGGGAAGGTAGGGGCTGCATTTATGCGATACCTTGTTGGTGGCCTTTTACTTCCACTGGTCACGGACCCTGTACAAGAGCTCTAAAGGAAGTGCCTACCACCTTGAGCTGTTCCTTGGTGGGATCCCATTATGGGTTAGAGGACAAGAGGAAGGGTCACTGCAAATGCTGCCGTCCCTAAGACTTGAATTTGGTCAAGATTTTTGTATTTTCTCTTGAAGCTGACACGTGAAACTGTGATATCTGGGGTTCTATGCGTGTTCCTGGTCAGATTGCCTTCCTTTCCCTGATCAGAATCTCTCCCTTAGCAGAAGCATGGACAACGGATCAGCTCTGAATTGGTTCTCACTGCTAACATACCATCCTATTGTCTCATCTAACAGAAGAACACAGCCTGAGCCAAGTAATCCATACTCACTGAGCAGTAAAATGTAAATGTGACTGGAACTCCTGATCAGAGCAATACAGGGAGACAGTAGCCTGGTGTTCAGTCTTCATCCTTTTCTCCCCTGTAGTCTTATCCTGGTCCTAGAATGACACTGGTCACCCTAGCAGGCCTAAGGACTGGAAGCGTGTCCCCCACCCAGTGAGGTGGCATAGTAGGAACATTTTAAAGGGAATCTCTCTCTTCTTGTCAGACATGGTGTGTTCTCTTCTCACATTTGTACAGTATGTCATATTACTCCTTACTCACTTCAGCAGGTTCCCTGTGCTTCTCTGGGCAGGTTTTTATTTATTTTTATATTATATTTGTACCCCTACAGCTTTCCCACTCATGGCAGGCTCAATGCGGCTTACATGGGGCAATGGAGGGTTAAGTGACTTGCCCAGAGTCACAAGGAGCTGCCTGTGCCTGAAGCGGGAATCGAACTCAGTTCCTCAGGACCAAAGTCCACCACCCTAACCACTAGGCCACTCCTCCACTGTTGCTACTATTTGAGATTCTATTCCACTAGCAACATTCCATGTAGAAGTCAGCCCTTGCAGATCACCAATGTGGCCGCGCAGGCTTCTGCTTCTGTGAGTCTGACGTCCTGCACGTACGTGCAGGACGTCAGACTCACAGAAACAGAAGCCTACGCAGCCTTCTACATGGAATGTTGCTAGTGGAATAGCAACATTCCATGTGGAATCTCAAATAGTAACAACATTCCATGTAGAATCTCCAATATTCCATGTGGAATCTCCAATAGTATCTATTTTATTTTTGTTACATTTGTACCCTGCGCTTTCCCACTCATGGCAGGCTCAATGCGGCTTACATGGGGCAATGGAGGGTTAAGTGACTTACCCAGAGTCACAAGGAGCTGCCTGTGCCTGAAGTGGGAATCGAACTCAGTTCCTCAGGACCAAAGTCCACCACCCTAACCACTAGGCCACTCCTCCACTGTTGCTACTGTTTGAGATTCTACATGGAATGTTGCTATTCCACTAGCAACATTCCATGTAGAAGTCGGCCCTTGCAGATCACCAATGTGGCCGGGAATCGAACTCAGTTCCTCAGTTCCCCAGGACCAAAGTCCACCACCCTAACCACTAGGTCACTTTTTGCACAGTCCTGTTAATCTTCAGTAATCTGGGGGCTCTCACTACTCTTAACCAAAATCGGAATGAATGTAAACACACTGGTGCTGCCCCAGAACAGCAGAGGTCGCTCCAACAAGGGGGGGGGAGGGGCTTTCTTTCTCTCTCGTCTCCTTGCTCCTGGGTATCAGAACATCATCTTCAGGTTGCAACTGGCTCTCAACAAACAGAAGGATTTGAGTGTGGGCCTGTCACGCTGCGGCTCAGCAAACTCCAAAGCGAGTTAAAGTGAAATATAAAATACATCAGTTGTTACAGGCGATTCGGGCCAATATCTCAATGTTTTTTTTAAACAATGACTGCCACCGGCAAAGTCAGACCTGGATATTAATTGCCAGGTCATGTCCAGACACTTGTATTGAACATCTGGGTCAGTAGTAGGTATGGCTGATATTCACGGCTGTACTCACTAAGTGATTTAAGCAGTCCTACTTGCCTGGTTAGCTATGCGGGTACCAGCGCTGATACTTCCAGGACTGCCTCGGCTCTGCTCGTACTGTAGGGTCACAACTTATTTGGCTTTTCTGTGTGCATCTGAGGCCTGAACAGAAGCATCATGGATTCCCTGCTGCAATGCACTCTGGACTTGCAGCTACAGTTAAAGACCTGCTGCCAGAGTGTGAAGAATGAATATAGACTAAGTGAACGTGGTACTAAGGACTTTATCAGCTTACAAATTTAGCTCAGATGACCTTGAGCAGCAACAATGTGGCCATCGTTGTTAGCGAGCCCAGGTACCACCGCATTCCTCATCTGTGGTTTCCAGTGCGCAGAGATTTGCGCATAGGACTGATGGATGACTTGCAGAGGAAACTAAAAGATGAGACAAAGAAGTGTGCTCTTTGCCAACTTTTCTTCCACAGGACTTGGGGAAAATCCACTATTTCTGGCATAAGCAGTATAAAATGTATTGAACTTTTTTGGGATCTTGCCAGGTATTGTGACCTGGATTGGCCACTGTTGGAAACAGGATGCTGGGCTTGATGGACCTTTGCTCTGTCCCAGTATGACAATACTTATGTACTTATGTAAAGTAAGTTGAGAAAGGACATGAAATAGAGTAGGGGGTGAGTGGAGAAGCTACAGTGCAGAGCTGCAGAACCTGGTGTCATCTGCCAGCAAAGTTACATAACACCCTGGTACCAA
Organism: Microcaecilia unicolor; assembly: GCF_901765095.1. Taxonomy (NCBI): domain Eukaryota; kingdom Metazoa; phylum Chordata; class Amphibia; order Gymnophiona; family Siphonopidae; genus Microcaecilia; species Microcaecilia unicolor. Next base: position 766,831,644 of record NC_044031.1, on the reverse strand, counting down.
GGGGGTCAGTACTTGCTGCACCAGTGCAGCGCGTCACAATTTAGCTTTTAATGCACCGATACCGTATGCATAAGCTGTGCATTAAACATGTGCAAGACTTAGTCTCTGCTTCGTGGGTAAGTCACTAATCTCCTTTCTAATTAGTTCCCTGCTTTTAAAAATATTGTATTTTAGTTTAGAAAACACCAGCAGACAAAGCTACATGCAAATGGGATCTGTAACGCTGTTCACTTACCGCCATGTACGCATTTGTTCCAACATATGTCTTGGCTATAGAATTGACCAGCTACAGGACAGAGGGGGCATGCAAATAAAACAAAACAAATATTTCTTAGTTAACACAAAAGCTGGATCCTAATCTAGCAATGAAAATTATGGAATATTAAAACTAAAAGAAAAGAAAGATGGCAAGGTTTATCCCAGTGGCGTTCCTAGCCTCGACGGCACCCGGGGCGGATCGCTGATGCGCCGCCCCCCCCCCCCCCCCCCGCGAAATGACACCCCCCCCCCCCCACGTGCGGTTACTTCCTGTTCCAGGGCAGAGGGAGGGAGCTGCAGCGAACGAGAGAATTTAATGAGCGTAGCGAACTGGGAGCAGACAGGCACGCGCTGCGGCACCCCCCCAGCGGCGTGCACCCGGGGCGGAACGCCCCCACCCCCTTGGTACGCCACTGGTTTATCCATGAAGATGAAACCTCAATTTAAACATTATGACTTATAGCAGAGAACCTTAAACAAGTAGCAACAACACATGAGAAACACAAGCAGGAAGAGGGGGGCATTTCAGTATGAGAACACTGCCACGTGTCAAGTGCTGACTACAGCACAGGAAGGGAAGGGGGCTGGCAACTCTCAATGCCACGCTGACCTTCTCTTTTGGTTTTCATGTTTGGCTGAGAGGAAAGGTGGCTGTGATTCAAGTCGACACCACTGCAAGCTCCCGGGTCATCGTTACAAAGGTCCTCCAGGGAGGCCCCAAATGGAAATTAATTAAAATTTGTGCTGTGTGTTCTGAAGGCCTCGGCACCATTGTTGTGTGCAATATTAATTTTTTTATTGTAGGCCAGTCAGGCTCCCCAGACGATGGTCCCACTCTGCCCTTCCCTTTTGTCTGGCCAAAACACATTCCCAGCAAGGCTGCATATCAATGAAGTCTGCTATTCCTATGTAGTAATTACAATATCAGCACTTTTTACTGTCATTAAACAATGAACAATCATATTCTGATGAAGAGAAAGTCACTACAAGATTAAAAAGGCTCCAAAGCCAGTTGTCCTGGGGGAGGGGGGGGGGGGTCGCATTCTAAGGCTCCAGGAGTACCAGTTATAGAAAGGGCAGCGTGCAGGGTTTGAAAAGGACCTACCTGGGTGCTGACCCCAAAATCACAAAGCTTGACCTGTCCTCGTGTGTTCACCAGCATGTTAGAGGGTTTCACATCTGCAAAAAAGGACAAAGAACAAACATCCAACCAAACTTGCCAAAAGACTGGGGGAAAATAACAGATTCACAATGCAATGCAGAAGCACAAAGATCCCCCCCCCCCCTAAAGTCCTGAGGACATTTAGTCAGATTTTATGGTTGTCACTGGACATGTCATTTCCAGAATCACTAAAGTCCAGCAATCATGTGGCCATGCACTAGTGAACATGGTGGTCAAATGAGTTTAGATTGCCAGTTGGCCAATGGACTTTTGGCACATGCGTCTTCACTTTGACCAGGCTCTACCCCCGCCCTCCCCCGCCCCGGGCATGACAGCTTGGTGGAAATACTTGCATAGAGGCTACTGCAGTATAATGAGTGGAGGAGTAACCTAGTGGTTAGTGCAGTGGACTTTGATCCGGGGGAATTGAGTTCGATTCCCACTGCAGCTCCTTCTGACTCTGGGCAAGTCACTTAACCCTCCATTGCCCCATAAAATAAGTACCTGAATATATGTAAACTGCTTTGAATGTAGTTGCAAAAACCTCAGAAAGGCAGTATATCAAGTCCTATTTCCCATAATGAGCAGGATGGGAACTTCTACCCTGTTTCACCTAGAAAATCCACGCTGAGCATATCCACTTGTCAAACTGACCTACGTTTCATGTGTGTATCAGCAGTGCATTTATTGGGCTTACGTCTCACCCACTGCATGCTTAGAACTGTATGCCTTTTGCATCTGCAGTTCCTACAGAGAGGTCTCCTTAAAAACACCCATTGGAGTCCCTTCACTGTCTGGTTAATAATTGCTGGGAGAGTTAATATCTAAACAGTATGGGCTAAGGAACTCCCAGGACACACCTTAGTCTTACCAAAGAAATCCAAATCCAGAAACTGATGGGTTAAAATAAATAGCAGAACTGCCCTAGATGAAAGCAAATAAAGTTGCCACACAGACAGCAGTACCATTGTCTCCTCTTTTTGTTTCTTTCCCTTTTCCAGCTCTCTAGGGGGCAATTTCTGAAAAGGCTTCAGGGACAGGCCTGTGTGATTGAAATGTTTGTGTTGTAGAGAGCTACACTCTTATAAAAACAGAACAGCAGCCCATTCCGTGCTTTCTCCCTCCACTCTGCCCACCTTCATTTCCTTCTTATTTCATGGTGTGCCCAGGGCTGGTCCTGAGACTCTGAGCTGACTGGATGCTGCAAGATCGCATCTCCTTACGTGCACGAATTCACTAGCTTATCTATCGTAAAGGAGAAGAAGCCACAAGTCTCCAGGAGCGCCATCAAACTGGTACAATTAATAGAACCTGAAATAGTTCAAAGTTTTAAAATGTTTTAGGTTTGAGCACAGGGCACTTCATGTTAAGTATGTTAAGTTTTGGAAAATACCTCTACACTAAGACAAATAAGCAACAGTAGGGAAGTGGAATCTTGAGACTTCCTTTATCTCCTTCTCATGTCTTGGCTCAATTAGTGATCCTGATAATGGAATGATTAGGACGGATGGGCCACTCTTCAGCTTTGAGTTCGTGAATTTCAGATCAGGTTCCTCTCCAAGGTAGGCTTTGCTCCCCATTTGGCTGGGAGGAGGTAGCGTGGCCTGCTTTGAGTGGGACTTTTGGGTTTCAGCTTGAATGAGGGCCACAGGCCGCTTTCTCAGCTACCTTCCTCTTCCTTTCTAAGCATCAGGGCTGCTGCTTGGTGCAGATGGACGACAATGGGCCCCAGGAGAATTCTGGCTGCTTCATCATTAACTTAAGCTTTTGTTCAACAGCTGTTTCCTGAGTATTATTTTATTTTTTTATTATTTATTGTATTTGTACCCCCACATTTTCACACCTTTTTGCAGGCTCAATGTGGCTTACAGAGTATGGAAATGAGAACGTCATTACATGATTTAAGAAAACAGTCGATCATAAGCTGAAGAGAAAGAGGAATTTAGGTAGAAGGTGTTAGGTAAGGTCGTGTGAGAGGTGTTTTGGTGTACTTGGGTGGTTTACTGAAGCTGGCCTGATTTAGCTGCCATATTAAGTGCATAACTTGGACCAACAAACCGATTTCTATTCTTTTCCTGCAATACAAAATCAGGTTAGAAAGACAGCCAGCTCAAGGAAATCCTCAGACCAAACCTCTCATCTCAGTGCATCCAGGACTACAGGAACCACAGTGCAACAGGACATAAAGGTAGAAGCCAGAGTGACCAAGAGAACTTGACCCCAACACGCCCTGGGTATTCAGAATATCTACAGTGAAAATCTGCAAGATAAATTTGCAAGTAATGGAGGCAGTGCACTCAAATCCATCTCATGCAAATTCATTATAGATTCCTTAAAACTAATAGGCTGAGGGTCTTCCTCCTTCCCCCAAGCCTAGAGTCTTCCTTCTGAAAGCAGCTAGCTGTGAATCTGTGAGCCTGACTGTGGAGCGATGAGATCCAGTGACCTGGACAAAGCAAACTCAAGAAATGTTCATTTACAGCAGGAGTTCTCCTCAACCCAGTCCGAGATATTCACTACGAATATGCAGATAAAAAGGAAGGTGATCTAAGAATCAGAACTTCCCAGAGCTCCCACTGCCAGATTCTTTCATCATCTTTAAAACGGGTCAGCGTATGTTTCCTGAAATATCATCCATGGATTAATTTTTTGTTTCTGAATTACAGATATGTTTTATATAAAAACGGTTTATAGTTTCTTCTAAGGACTGAGACATTTTTTCATTCTTAAAGTATTCTGAAGAGCTCCATGGTTGCATTTGAGCAGAGGCTAATAATGGTTTCTACTAGAAGAATTTTATAGGAATGGGAATATATCTATATCTATAAAAGACATTTTCCAAAGAAATTGTGGGCTGGTCAGGCCGGCTGAAGGCAAAAGCCAGGTGAGGGTGCTAGCTCAGGGATACCAAAGCTCAAGGGTGCAAAACCCAAGTGGCTCACACACTTTCCAGCAGTAAGAATCATGCTTCTTTGCTGTTTCCTCTGTGCTCTCATCCCTCGCTGCCACTGGCCCCTGATCTCACATTTAAACCTGCAGCAGAGCCAGGAGCATTGCAGGGAAGAGCACAGCAGGGAGAGCAAAGCAATGCACTCCAGCTGCAAAAAAAGACAAGGTAAGAAGCTGGCTGGAAGAGAGCTGATGTGGATGGGGAAGGGGGAACTGATTGGAAGAGAGCTGATGTGGATGGGGAAGGGGGAACTGATTGGAAGAGAGCTGATGGGGAAGGGGGAACTGATTGGAAGAGAGCTGATGGGGAAGGGGGAACTGATTGGAATTCCAGAGAGCTGATGTGGATGGGGGAACTGATTGGAAGAGAGCTGTGGATGGGGGAACTGATTGGAAGAGAGCTGATGGGGAAGGGGGACCTGATTGGAAGAGAGCTGATGTGGATGGGGGAACTTATTGGAAGAGAGCTGTGGATGGGGGAACTGATTGGAAGAGAGCTGATGTGGATGGGGAAGGGGGAACTGATTGGAAGAGAACTGTGGAAGGGGGAACTGATTGGAAGAGAGCTGATGTGGATGGGGAAAGGGGGAACTGAGTGGAAGAGAGCTGATGTGGATGGGGAAGGGGGAACTGAGTGGAAGAGAGCTGATGTGGCTTGGGAAGGGGGAACTGATTGGAAGAGAGCTGATGTGGCTGGGGAAGGGGGAACTGAGTGGAAGAGAGCTGATGTGGCTGGGGAGGGGGGGACTGATTGAAGAGAGCTGATGTGGCTGGGGAAGGGGGAACTGAGTGGAAGAGAGCTGATGTGGATGGGGAAGGGGGGAACTGATTGGAAGAGAGCTGATGTGGCTGGGGAAGGGGGAACTGAGTGGAAGAGAGCTGATGTGGATGGGGAACTGATTGGAAGAGAGCTGATGTGGATGGGAAGGGGGAACTTATTGGAAGAGAGCTGTGGATGGGGGAACTGATTGGAAGAGAGCTGATGTGGATGTGGGAACTTATTGGAAGAGAACTGTGGATGGGGGAACTGATTGGAAGAGAGCTGATTTGGCTGGGGAAGGGGGAACTGATTGGAAGAGAGCTGATGTGGCTGGGGAAGGGGGAACTGATTGGAAGAGAGCTGATGTGGATGGGGAAGGGGTAACTGAGTGGAAGAGAGCTGATGTGGATGGGGAAGGGGGAATTGATTGGAAGACAGCTGATGTGGCTGGGGAAGGGGAACTGATTGGAAGACAGCTGATGTGGCTGGGGAAGGGGGAACTGATTGGAAGACAGCTGATGTGGCTGGGGAAGGGGGAACTGATTGGAAGGCTGGAGATGGGGACAATGGGTCTGCGACAAGGAGACTAAAAGTGGGGGGAGGGTGGGAAAAAGGGGCAGATGCTGGGAGAGATAAGGGAGAGAAGAACAGATACTCTGGGAGGAGGAAGAAGCAAAGATATACTCATGGAAAGGTGGTGAGGATGGATACAGGGGTAAAGAAGAGAAAAGACAGATCAGTGAATACTGGAGGAGATAGGGACATGGGGATGAAGGAGGGAAGGCACTCAGATGTATGAAGACACTGGGTGGGAGGCCACATGATGGCAGTCTCTAACTTGGCTTGCTACTGGGAGTACAAATGGGGACACAGGGCTTGGATGAGATTATAAGTAGGGACTGGGTAGGGTGGTAGAGAAGGGGATTATGTGGGGGGGGGGGGGGGGGTAAAGGGGACTAATAAACTGAACAGGAATAAAGAAGACAACAGGGACTAGGTGATTGGGTGACAGTCATTACAGGGTCAAGAAACTACAGAAAAATGGGGGGAACAATTTGAAGAACTTTGACAGTTTTGGGGAGGGGGCTGGGAGGCAGCTAGAAGGGGCAGAGGACTATGGAGAGGGTGAGAGACAAAGGAAGGAGGCAGGCCGCTGATAGAGGATGAAAATAGAGGAGGCACAAGGAGGAATTGGGAGACGGGATAGGGTGTAAGACATAAGAAAGGAACTAGAGGTGAAGAGATGACAAGTAATAGGGAAGGAGCTGGGAATGTTGAGGGATGAGACACAAGGAAGATGAGGCTGGGGAATGAATTCAAGAGAATGGAGACGTGAAAGTGAGTGAAGGATGTAGGGGAATAAGGACTAGGGAAGGAATAGAGTCAGGTGGGGAATAGGAAGACTAGGGATGTAAGAATAGGAAATAGAAAGTTGATAAGTAGCTAAAGATGAAAAGAGGGAAACTGAAGACGAGAAACACAAGGAGGAAGAATTAAATCTAGCTATAGGTAGATAAAAAAGATGAAAATGAAGGATCAACATCAGAGACAGTCATAGGGCATAAAGGGAAGATGACAGGGAGAGTGAAGAAACAGAAATTAGATCCTGGAAGGACATAACACCAATAAGAGGAAGAAAGAGACCAGGACCAACCCAGTAGGAAAAATAAAATGATCAGATAAAAGGTACCAAAAATATTATTTTCAGTTTTTAGAGAATGAATATATCACCTTTGACAAAGTGCATCAGTGCGAGGTGGGGGGGGGGGGGGGGGGGGGGGGGCTGCTTGCGGTAGTCAGGTTCTGCCCTGGGCCCGGCTATTTCTCTCGGCGGCTCTGACATTTTGTTCCATAAAGGAGGAAATACATGTGTTTTCTTCTTGACAGTCTGGGTTCTTCGGTTTTCTGTTTTGTTTTTTGTCTATACATTCATTTCTAATTTGCAGTCTCTTATTCTTTACATATAACTACAGTGAATGATTCTGTGTAGGAATCTGTACCAGTCCGGCTTGTTCTCTTTTCCCAACTGGACCTGGTGCTGGTATGGTAAGGTAGGCTTCCCAATGTCTGCTTGCAGAGTTTCGTGTTGCTTTTCACTGTGTCTATGACAAGAAGAATAGAGTTTGTGTTGCTGTCACTAATGTGACACCAGAATTTGAATAGTACATTTTTCTTTTATGCTGCGTTGTAAAGTGAAACATCCTACTTTTCCTTGACACCCTATGTTGGCATAGTTGTACTGGTTGGTCTAAGAATGCTGCATATGAATAATTCCATTCCGTAAGGTTTATATTTAAAATGTTATGTTAAAATGGCATTAAATTATTTTAGTGGGTGCCTGAAACTGGCTGGGGATGGGATATAATCAGAAGTGCAGAAAAGAAAAGCAGACCCACGTGGTGAAATAAAGCAAAATTTATTCAACGCAGATACATAAAATCAGCTTATAACTTTCCTCTAACTGCCCAACATGACCATGTTTCACCCTAAGAAACCAGCAGGAACAGTCCAATGTTTTCCCTGTCTGGTTAGTACAATGTGCCTGTTAGTCCGACTGTGAGGCCGAAGAATTATTTTGCACCTTTTTAAAAAAGTTTACATATAAGGCAAAATGTGAACCGATCTCCGTTTAGAAAACAGCCTAATCGGAAGCTCCCCGCAAAATTACAACTTCTTCAAGGCAAGAGTAACTGTGTGGGAATGTGTCAGTACAAATGGCACATATTTCAAGCAGCTTGGATCTTAACGGGCTTTTTTGAAAAGTTCTGATTCTGAAGCAGTCGGCCGTTGCTAAGATTACGCCAGCTTCGTTTTTCCATAAGATCATGATCGTGTTTTACGTAAGAGCATAAGAGTAGCCAATAGTCCCATCTAGCCCAGTATCCTGTTTTCCAAACAGTGGCCAAGCCAGGTCACAAGTACCTGCCAGAAACCCAAATCATGGCAACACTCCATTCTACATACAGTTGGATTGTATTTCAAGTTAACAGTGATAACTTATGGGCCATAAGGTTTAGGTTTTTCTGGATCTTACTAAATCAACTCAAGTGAGATGGAAGACGTTTTCTTGGCATTTTGACAACGAGTCCAGTCCATGGGGGGCAACTTTTCGGCTTCGATATGTGGTTATTCTGGCAATTAGATATGTGTTTATGATCCGGACCACTTGAGGTTTTTGGTAGAAGCTAAATAATTGAAGTAATTGTTAATGCAGATATAGATTTCTTTGAGTGGAGAATAATAACTCCTGTGGAAGTTATGTAGTGTGGTCCGACTTCACCTCTCATTTTACTTTAGTATTTCATTATTCTTTCCTGTTGCTTTAAGGGAGTAGTTCTTATCTTGGATCTCCTAATCTGTTGACTAAGTAGCACCTGGCTTAAAGTGCATTTAATGCTTTTCTTATCTGTATTTGCTTTTTGTGCTTTATTGTCAAGTGTTTTGCTTGTTTATTAAATACTACTACTACTACTTGACATTTCTAAAGCGCTACTAGGGTTACGCAGCGCTGTACAATTTAACATAGAAGGACAGTCCCTGCTCAAAGGAGCTTACAATCTGAAGGACAAATGTACAGTCAGTCAAATAGGGGCAGTCTAGATTTCCTGAAAGGTATAAAGGTTAGGTGCCAAAAGCAACATTGAAGAGGTGGGCTTTGAGCAAGGATTTGAAGATGGGTAGGGAGGGGGCTTGGCGTAAGGGCTCAGGAAGTTGATTCCAAGCATAGGGGTGAGGCGAGGCAGAAAGGGCGGAGCCTGGAGTTGGCGGTGGTGGAGAAGGGTACTGAGAAGAGGGATTTGTCCTGTGATAAATAGTACATGCAAATTAAAAAAAAAAAAGAAATTGGCATATATGTATTTATTTTATGTGCTGATTTTGTTCTGCTCCCGGGAATATCTACATCTACATCTTCTAAAAGCAGGTGCCATTAACTCGTGGAGGTTCCCAAGGTCCATCCTGGCTCCTCTGGAAAAGGCAGTTATTTTTCTGCAGACAAGATTCAGACAGATGGACACAATCTCAGAACCTGGATGACGCTCTACACCCTGTATCTAACTGGTTAGTTTCTCACAGGCTAAAGCTGAGCTTCCAGATCTCAGAAGGTCTTTGGTTTAACAAGAAACCACCAGCACCAAAGCTACTGCCCTCTACCATTCCCTGGGAGGGGCCGCCAAGCAGCTGCTTATGAGTCTTTATAAAATCACAAGTAACGTGAACCTGTGTAACGTCTGCACATATTTATAACCACCACAACGAAAAGGGAAGGAGAGTAGCAGTGATGGGGGTTGCAAGCACTGTCCCCCTGGCCAGAATGAACAAATGATGACATGCTAACAAATTCAGCAACACAACAGCAGCAATCCAAAAAATAACAAAGGAAGGGAGATATATATCTGTGTGATACAGTGCTTAATAACGTATTGACACAGAGGTCAGGACACCTTTCTTTCTAAGCATAAAAACTTAATAGTGAAGCAGAAGCTTCAAAACCCCACATCCCATCAAGGTAACCTGGGATCTATCAGTGGAACCGACACGCCAAGGCTCAAAAATACAAAGGGAATATCAAAAGAAAAAACAATATATGTATATGGAGAAAGACCACTGCTAAAAAAAAAACCAACCTCCAAATATACAACCAATGGAGAAAAACACTAGCGGTAAAGTAACTCCACACAATGGACTAAATTCAATAAATGGCTCAGAAAAAATAGCGCTTAGTGATATTCCAAAAACAGGACTCAAAGCTAGGCACTATTTCCAGAATGGCCCTTAGCGCTGGGAACCACAAATACTTATTCTTTTTTGTTACATTTGTACCCTGCGCTTTCCCACTCATGGCAGGCTCAATTTGCTTACATGGGGCAATGGAGGGTTAAGTGACTTGCCCAGAGTCACAAGGAGCTGCCTGTGCCAGGAATTGAACTCAGTTCCTCAGGACCAAAGTCCACCACCCTAACCACTAGGCCACTCCTCCACTCCACTTAAACCAACGAAACCCTTTTATTCCATAACAGCGCACATAAATTGTGAGAATGCCCCCCAAACCGCCCACGACCCTCCCATGGTTGCACCCTCTTTTTGGATCCGCAAGTCAATTTTAATTAATGCTGATTGGTAGGGCCTAATTATCATGCTAATTGACTCTTTATTCAATTAAGTTACTGGCGCAAATTGGGCACACACCCAAATTTGCATGCGCAATTTTTAGCGCCATTTATAGAATTCGGGGGGAATCTGGCCAATCGGTAACAATATGAAAGCAGAGAGCCTCAAAATACACAAAACAGAAAATCTCTTCGCTGCAGGGAACCATCATTCAATTCTCAAAAATATCATTCCAATAGGGAAGGGTATCTTCAAAACAAGTCTTCTCACTAAAGAAAAGCCTCATGATGGTATATAAACCAGCAGATTTCCACAACTAAACTAGAAGATCCCAACAAAGGCCATCTGTTTCACCATCGGTTGTTACATTGGGGATTGTCCTAAATTCTTCTCTTAGTTTTCCCGCCACTGGGTCCCGGGATCCGTCTCTCTCCTGCTCCTATCAGGAACTGGCTCCGGCACAATGGAGCACGTGAGACACAGACCAGGATCTGGTGGCTGCCCGAGAGAGAGTGAGGGGCAGCAGTGGCGGTTGTGTTCCAGGTTGGGCCTGGAGCCGTGTCTTGAGTGTGAATGAGGGAGCCCAGCGGTTGCATCCCGAGTGGGGTGGGGGGGTGGGGGGACTTGGTGGCTGCGTCCCTGCCCCAGGCTTAGCTCTTCTGTTGATGGCCCTGCCTGGGGACACACCAAGCCAGTCAAGTTTTGCAGGATACTATAATGAATATGCATGAAATAAATGTCCATGCACTACCTCCACTGTAAGCAAATCTATTCCATGCCTACTCATTGTGGGTATCCTGAAAATCTGACTGGGTTGAGAACCCCTGTGCTATACAGATCCTTTACTTATACAACTCTATGCCTTCCCACCTGTGGTCAGAGTGTAATCTTCTCTCCAAGACGGCTTGGAAGATTTTGGCTATTTGCTCAAGCTTTTAATTATTAGTTCTGCCCTCTAATTACAGATTCAAGTCCTGTTTCGCAGTTGGTCCAACCCTTATGCCTGGTCTTCACTGGTCCTCTTGAATTAACTCAAGCACGTACAGCTGTCCTATCACCAACTCCCCTCTTATTCTCCTCTCCTTTATATCCTTTGCACATTTTATTTGTAGGTACATTTTATAACGTACATGTGGACTTTGAAAAAAGTATCTTAAAGGTTTGCATCTACAGTTCCTGTGGGTACATTTTTTTCTGTCTATTTATTTATTTATTAGGATTTATTTACCGCCTTTTTGAAGGAACTCTCTCAAAGCAGTCTACAGTAAGATTAGATCAAACATGAGCAATAGACAATAACAGAAGTAAAAATATTCAAAAACAATACAAAGTATGATATAATATACTACTTACAATGACAACACAATACGTAATAGAACATTGGGTCAGGCAAAGATGTAACAAGATGTCTAAACTCCTATTCCCCAGTATGATCGCTTTATAACAGCAGAGACACCGTTAAAGAGGATGTAGCCTTAAAATGACTGCAACCTTACACCCCTCCAGATCTCAACTTTCTATAGAAGTATATGGAGCGGAGAGGAGTCCTGAGCATCCCATGCTATCACAGAAGAAACCAAATGGAGTGGAGGAGCAGCCTAGCGGATAGTGCAGTGGACTTTGATCCTGGGGAACTGGGTTCAATTCCCACTGCAGCTCCTTGTGGCTCTGGGCAAGTCACTTAATCCTCCATTGCCCCTGGTACAGAATAAGTATCTGAATATATGTAAACCGCTTTGAATGTAGTTGCAAAAAACCTCAGAAAGGCAGTATATATCAAGTCCCATTTCCCTTCCCCTTTATAAATGGGGCACATCATCTAAAAATGCCAAAACTAGCTTCAGGAGATGAAACAATTCCTGTGGCAAGATGAATTCAAATCTCATTTTATAACAGCTCTCTGTAAAGAACTACATACACATGCCCACATACTGCACTGGAAATACACTGCCTAATACATCCCTAGCAGCAACGAGAACAGAATTACAACTTGGGGCATTAGACATAACATGTCACAGAAAATGTAAAATGTCCCTTGGTCAGGGCCTGCACCACCTTCACAAGCTCTAGTCAGTATTTTACTCACAGACATCCCTGAAAGGGTGCAGGCATGGTTTCCAAGAGAGTGAATATGTGAGGGAAACAAGTAAGTGTTTATGATGAGAAGCAATTAATAAACGCATCAGCGATGACCTCGATTCTACAATACTCCTGAGCCGCAGAAACAGCTGAACATCTGGAGATATTTGGCTCCCGGCGATTTTCCCTCATGCTGCAGAACCCGATACCTCACTTCTGTCCAGCACTTTTACTATATCCCCTTAGAATTTCACAGAACTGAAGGCTCTGCATTTCAAGGTTCGTTTTCCGAAAGATGCAATGAAAAGAAAAAAGAACTCTTCTCCACTAGACTCAATTGATGTGAATTTGCAAACGCATTGCAGGCAGGCACTGTGTGGTGCTGAGTGACCGGTCTGTGTTTTCAGCAGCGCGCGAGGGGTGTGCCAGCAGGCCTCTTAGCTGAGCCGCTGTGAATCGCAGCACAATAGCCCACGAGTCCCACCATTAACCCCTATTCATTATCTTTAATTATCTTATGAAAATATGCCAACCAATCTATCTGTCTAGTTATTCCCCCTGCACTGGATTTTAATGAGGGAAGCAGCAGGTATGATTAAATATACAGATTATGCTGACATTGTGGGGTAGAAATTTGGCTGCTCTCAATAGGGTGCACTGAAAGGAGGGAAAAGGAGAGCTGTATCTGACACAGTCTGCAGGCTGAGTCCTAGCAGAAGGCAAGAGCAAACTGTAGCTATTTTCCAAGTTTGGAAGTTTCACTATTTCATCCGACTGGGACAGCAAGTCCCTTTACTACTGACACTGCCCAAGTTTCACCCTGGAAAAAGTCTCTGCTTGAACACCAGCGTTTCCCTCACCTAGGTTTTACCCGGAAATGTCTTTTTTTTTTAGGACACGGCTGGGCATCTGGGCGGGTTTTGTCAGCCTGCCCATTTGTCCGGATTTGCGGACGAACGGGCAGGCTGGCAGGAGGACGGGAGGGCCTCAGGGTGTCCTACCTTCCCCTCCCCTCCTTTACTTCTGTGTGGTGCCCTAACCTCTTTGGGGGGGGGGGGGGGGAGAGCTCCTCTTTTCTGCCCATCGTGTCTGCAGACTGTCTTATATAGTAACATAGTAGATGACGGCAGAAAAAGACCTGCATGGTCCATCCAGTCTGCCCACAAAAGATAAACTTATATCTGCTACTTTATGTGTACACCTTACCTTGATTTGTATCTGCCATTTTCAGGGCACAGACCGTATAAGTCTGCCCAGCACTAGCCCCGCCTCCCACCACCGGCTCTGCCACCCAATCTCAGCTAAGCTTCTGAGGATCCATTCCCTCAGAACAAGATTTCTTTATGTTTATCCCATGCATGTTTGAATTCTGGTGCCACTTCAAAATGGCTGCAGAGAGTTCAAGCGGCAACCTTGCGAGACTTCCGCAGAAGCAAGGTTATCCTGCTTCAACGTACTGTAAAACACCAAGTTGTTGAGTGAAAAAAATACTTCCTCCTATTTGTTTTAAAAGTATTTTCATGTAACTTCCTCGAGTGTCCCCATGTCTTTGTACTTTTGGAAAGAGTAAAAAAAATCGATTCACTTCTACTCGTTCTATATCACTCAGGATTTTGTAGACCTCAATCATGTCTCACCTTATCTGTCTCTTTTCCAAACAGAAGAGCTCTAACCTCTTTAGCCTTTCATCATACGAGAGGAGATCCATCGTCTTTATCATTTTGGTCGCTCTTCTTTGAACCTTTTCTAATTCCGTGATATCTTTTTTCAGATAAAGCGACCAGAACTGAACGCAAGTGCTCAAGGAAACGGTTCGTTCCATGGAGTGATACAAAGGCATTATAGTATTTTCAGTCTTATTCACCATCCTTTTCCTAATAATTCCTAGCATCCTGTTTGCTTTTTTGGCCGCCTCCGCACACCGAGCAGAAGATTTCAGAGTATTATCTACAATGACACCTAGATCTTTTCTTGAGCACTGACCCCCAAGGTGGAACCTAGCATCAAGTAACTATGATTCATATTATTCTTTCCAATGTGCATCACCTTGCATTTGTCCACATTAAATTTCATCTGCCATTTGGAAGCCCACTCTTCCAATTTCCTAAGGTCTTCCTGCAATATTTCACAGTCCGCTCGTGTTTTAACAACCTTGAATAGTTTTGTATCATCTGCAAATTTAATCACCTCAGTCATCATTCCAATTTCCATATAATTTATAAATATGTTAAATAGCACCGGTCCCAATAAAGATACCTGCGGCACTCCACTGATCACCCTCCTCCATTAAGAGAAATGACCTTTAACCCTACCCTCTGTTTTCGATCCAATAATCAATTCTAATCCACCCCAGAACCTTGCCTCCTATCCCATGACTCTAATGTTCTCAGGAGTCTCTCATGAGGAACTTTATCAAAAGCTTTCTGAAAATCTAGATACATTACATCAACCAGCTCACCTTTATCCACATGCTTATTCACGCCTTCAAAGAAATGAAGCAAATTGATGAGACAAGACTTCCCTTGGCTGAACCCATGCTGACTCTGTCCCATTAAATCATGTTTGTCTATGTGTTCTGTAATTTTATTCTTTATAATGGTTTCCACTATTTTGCCCAGCACCAATGTCAGGCTTACCAGTTTATAATTTCCCAGATCACCCCTAGAACTCTTTTTAAAAATTGGCATCACATAGACAACCCTCCAATCTTCAGGTACTACAGACAATCTTAATGACAGGTTATACATTACTAACAGCAGATCTGCGATTTCATGCTTGAGTTCTTTGAGTACCTTGGATATATGCCATCTGGTCCAGGTGATTTACTACTTTTAATTTGTCAATTTAGCTCAGTACATCTTCCAGGTTCACTGAGATTTCTTTCAGTTCCTCCGCATCATCATCCTTGAAAACCAATTCCGGTATAGGTAGATCTCTTACATCTTCTTCCATAAAGACAGAAGCAAAGAATTCATTCAGTTTCTCCGCTATGGCCTTGTCCTCCCTCAGTGCCCCCCTTTGCTCCTTCATGATCTAACGGTCCCACTGATTCCCTTCTGCTTCTGAAGTACCTGAAAATGTTGTTACTGTGAGTTTTAGCCTCTGCAGTAAGTTTCTTTTCACATTCTCTTTTAGCCTTCTTTATTGATGCTTTGCATCTAACTTGCCAGTACTTATGTTTTTATTTTCGTCATTTGGATCCTTTTTCCATTATTTGAAGGAGAATCTTTTGGCTGTAATTGCCTCTTTTCTTCACCTTTTAACCATGCTGGCTGTCGTTTTCTCCTCTTTCCACCTTTGCAAATATGTGGAATGCATCTGGATTGGGCTTCCAAAACGGTATTTTTGAATAACATCCATGCCTGATTTAGTGTCCTAACCTTAGCCAATCCTGAAGATACCAGAGTGTTTCTCCCAAGCATAATGGACCCAAGACAGACAACTCTTTCATTCCCATAAACAGGCTGTGCCATTTAGCCCATTGTGGCACTGCCCTTTTGAACAAGTATTTAGTACTGATCGAAAAAGCCAACAGCTAAACTGGTCATAGCTGAACACTACAACTTTGTTGGACCTCCGCTTTAAACTCCTCAAGTGTATACCAAAGGAGCAGCAAAGTAATGTCTGGAAAGATGCGCGGAGTCTAGTGTCACGTGGTGAAACAGATGCTGAAACTGAAACATCCACCGAACCACCAAAAAAAGAAGATTTGCTTATATGCAGAGTATTCATTCGATCCTGAAGATGATCCGTTACTACAACCAACATCTGGCAACAAAGCTGTTGACCGTTACATTGCTAAATTTCAGACAGATCAAGAGTTATGCCCACTTCAGTGGTGGAAGATACATGAAGTGTCACATCCAGTCATGGCTAGACTGGCTATGAAAGGAACACTAGTAACAGTTATCCGTTGTAAGCGCTAATTTTCATAAAGTCAAAAACGTGCAGGTCTTTCTCCAGGTAACGTTGATAAACTTGTGTGCCACAGTAGCTGGCTAAAACAGTAAGACAATATATGTTTACTTTCCATATGCTAAATGCATTTCTTGGCTGTTCTTATGGTTTATAAGAACATATGTGTTGCCATACTGGGACAGATCAAAGGTCCATCAAGCCCAGTATCCTGTTTCCAACAGTGGACAACTCAGGTTACACGTACCTGGCAAGATCCCAAAACAGTACAATACATTTTATGCTGCTTATTCTAGAAATAAGTGGTGGATTTTCCCCAAGTCCATTTTAATAATAGCTTATGGACTTCTCTTTTAGGAAGCTACCCAAACCTTTTTTAAACCCCACTAAGGTAACTGCTTTTACCACATTCTCTGGCATTGAATTCCAGAGTTTAATTATACGTTGAGTGAAGAAATATTTTCGATTTATTTTAAATTTATTACTTTGTAGCTTCATCACGTGCCCCCTAGTCCTAGTATTTTTGGAATTCCACTCCACTCATTATTTTATAGACCTCTATCATATCTGCCCTCAGCCATCTTTTCTCCAAGCTGAAAAGCTCTAGCCATTTCAGCCTTTCCTCATAGGGAATTCATCCCATCCCCTTTATCATTTTCGTCGCCTTTCTCAAACAGTGTTGTAGTTTCTTCTGGATAACCACCTTCTTTTTGAGAGTACATACATACCTGCTCGTCCTTTTAGAGTGCCCTGGATAATCATGTCAAAGCAATGCCGAAATAAATTTATTTGTTGCATTTGTATCCCACATTTTCCCACCTTTTTGCAGGCTCAATGTGGCTTACATTATGTCGTAATGGCGATCGCCATTTCCGGAATGAGAAATACAAAGTGGTATTGCATTAAAGTTAAATGCAAAATCAGATGATGTATTGTTCATCTCTATCTTTCAATGCCAATATTTATTTCAAAAACAGGTCACCACATTTGAAAACTGACAAATAATTGCAGTATGCCTGTGTAACCTGTGTACTGCTTTTTAATTAGCAAGCAGGACTCTATGATGGCAATAAAGCATAGGTGGAAGAATTGTTTACAAAAAAAAAAGCAATTTGAGTATTCACTTGCAGTGCTAGTGGTCTTCAATAACAGCACAAAGTTCCTTCTCTATAGAGTTTACATCTTAAGAATGAACATAGGGAAATTAAAGGGCAATGCATTCGCAAACTGAGACCTCGCTGCTCCACGCTCCCAGCAGGCCACAGGCATGGCCCTACTTTCAGCAATGTACTCAGTTTGGATGTGCCACGTTTCTACAGGGTTATCAGTGAGAAGGTAAAAGCCCAAGAGGCTGGGACAGAGAGATATTACCAGGCTCTGTGATCTCAATCAAATCAGATAGGAAATCTGTGACAACAGCTAGAGGGGCTGCTCTACACCACTGTGTGGGAAACATCTGGAGTTCAAATAATTTGCAAATTTTATCTTCCAATCTGAGTGTTGTGGAAATTGTGATCACGGAGAAACAAGAAAGAAGAGCGATTCCAAAAAAAGTAGCTTCTTAGTATCTTCAAAAATGATAGAGGTGGGTCATCTAAGTCCAGCCAAAACCCCCTACCCCAAATGTACACCACTATAATAGCCCTTTTGGGTGAAGGAGGAACCTATCTGTGGGTACAGTGGGTTTCTGGTGAGTTTTCAAGGGCTCACAGTTTCCACCACAAATGTAACAGGTAGGGGGAGGTATGGGTCTGAGTCCACCTGTCTGCAGTGCACTGCACCCACCACTAGACTACTCCAGGGAGCTGCAGGCTGCTCTAACGGACCTGAGTATTACATTTGAGGCTGCCATAGAGGCCGGTAAGTAATGTTTTTATTCACATTTTTTTGGGGGGGTGGGAGGAGGTTAGTGACCAGTGGTCATCTTGTGGAGGAGTGGCCTAATAAAACAGGTGTAGACCAAAACGTCCAACTGAATGTTTTGTTCCATTATGGCAGAAAAAGGTCCAAGTGTTAGGAACGCCCAGACCTCGCCCTTAACACGCCCAGATTTATGCCACTTTTTGGACGTTTTTCTCTTTTTGATAATGAGCCCTAGAGTGTGCTATGAGCAACTAAATAAGTTACACATGTGCAAAGTCATGGTCATTGGGAGCTGATGACATCACTGTATGTCAAATGAAGGAGAGTAATGTCACTTGAATCCTACTGGGCACTGCTCCTTCTCCACCTACAAAAGATTACTCCAGTTCTCCTAACACAATGATGGGTGAGGGGCTTTAGGAGGAACCCTGGCATCACTTTCTTGTTTGAATACATAAAACCCAACTTAGACGTTCGCGTAAGAGAATGACACACATCAGCGTGGCAACGTCACAGAAATACATGCATCACTCACCTCTGTGTAAAATTTTCAAACTCCACAGATAGTTAAGGCCATTAACAACCTGCAGAAAAGAAAAAAAATAAAAAACCTATAATAAGCATATCAGCATGTTGTGAGCCTCAACAAATAAGCAAAAACAATTTATTCTCCGAGATACACACATTGATTTTTATGCTTTAGCCACGGCTCTAAACTCAAAATCATTTATATCATGAGGTTTGAGGGATCCTGACTAATCATTCTATTCTACCATCTAAATTTCAGGAAATCTCTTAAGACCATGTTATTTGGAAAAGCCTACCCCAAGGACTCAGCATGTGTCTCCACTGCTTGATACACATCAATCTAATGACAATTTTGGACACATCCCACCCTTCCCTCCTTCTCCCTGGTTCCCTGTTCCTTTCGTTCCTTCCCCATCCTCTCCATCATTTCTTATGTAGGTTTTATGTTGTATTAGCTTAATTTACTGCATTGGTGTCCGCCTCTGCGGTGTGATGTAAGCCACATTGAGCCTGATGCTGTTGGGAGAATGTAGGGGATAAATGAGATAAATAAATAAATTCTCCGAATCTATCATTCAGTGGTATGAGGAGGGGATTTCTAAGATGTCTGACTCTATTGGGCATTATGGTATCCTTAGAGAGGTAACGTCAACACCAATTCTTAAATACTCTCAGCTTGACTCCCTGATCAACTCTTTCCACCTGCTCAATTGTCCAAAAAACCCCCCAAGAATATTAAAAAAAAACCCTTCTCCCCTGAAACTCCCTCACAATAACATCTGTAAAGTGTTTCCCTGATGGTACTTCCTCGCTCCCCCTTGAATCTCCAATCCTTCCCCCAGAATCAGCCATTACAATACAGAGGGTTTCTAGCTTAAACAGCAGCAAGGGCAAGAGAACTGCTCACTACTGAATGGCGCCCCCTACCACAGGTTCAGCATTATACACGTCTTTCAGTGATGGGAAATTTTATTTCATGTGATCGGATGAAAGGAGGAGGGATTAGAAAGGTTCTTTAACATTGGACAGGTGGAGTAGGGATTAGGGAGATGAGTTTATTTATTTTTATTTTTTTTTAACTTTGGGCAGCTTGGAGGAGATATTGCAAAACTACATTTAATGTCAGGTGGAACAGAAGAACATAACGCGTTGCTATACTGGGACAGATCGAAGGCCCATCAAGCCCAGCATCCTGTTTCCAACAGTGGCCAATCCAGGACATAAATTCCTGGCAAGATCCCAAAACAGTACAGTACATTTTATGCTGCTTATCCTAGAAATAAGCAGTGGATTTTCCCCAACTCCATTTTAATAATGGCTTATGG
Organism: Microcaecilia unicolor; assembly: GCF_901765095.1. Lineage (NCBI taxonomy): Eukaryota > Metazoa > Chordata > Amphibia > Gymnophiona > Siphonopidae > Microcaecilia > Microcaecilia unicolor. The sequence continues at coordinate 766,811,696 of NC_044031.1, read as the reverse complement.
ACTTTTCCTATAGGAAGTTATCCAAAGTAGGGGTTTTGCTGATTCAAGGCACAGACATAGCAGCTACACTGAAATCTGTTGCCACTGCACCCAGGTTTGGCCAGATATTCTGCATTGTGGTTGGATCTTCAGAAGATATATCATAAAGCCCTCATGAGACCCTCATCCGGAAATATAAATATAATTGGAAAGATGTTTCATGAAAAGGGTGGAGGGGTGATGCTTGAAACATCATCCTGGAGAAGGTCAGGGAGACAAAAATTGTGTCAGAATTCAATAAAAATAAAAAGTCTAAACTTTAAAAAAACAGCCTGGGATTAACAGAGGATCCCTACTAGCAAGAAAATATATTCAGCCCAAAACAATAGTAAAGCGACTGCACTGTTCTTCCAGAAGACACAGGGTAACCTGTACATAGTGACACTTACAACCCAAGGACATGGGGGGGGGGGGGGGGGGGGGGTATCTTTTGCTACATTGCCTTCTTGGCCTTCTGAAGATTTTCTTGCTAATTTAAACAGAAACCCTTCTAAATCTATCTGGAAGAATGAGTAACCAGTCCTACAAGATGTGTTTTACAGACCACTTTTGGAGGGGTGTTGGATCTTCTCACTTCAAACGTTGACTTTGGGTGGAATAATTAATACCGTTTTATTTCAGCGACTTCTTTTCTGTCTTATTTTGATTTTTTAATAGTAATGATGTAACACTTTTTATTTTGTTATTGGAACTATTTTGCTTGTAAACCACTCGGATTTATTCAATGGGCTGTATATCAAATGTGAATAAACCATAAACTGGAAACGCATCTGCTGGGGTTTTGAGAGCCCGAACACCAATGCCAATGGTTTATTGTTTATTAATCTGAAATAATGTCTATAAAGTAGGATTACCTAGGCAATTTTCCATTACAGAATTAATAAAAAATAGGGAAAGATAAGGAGGGAAAGGAGGCTTATGTTGCAATAGTGATACAAATTATTCAAATATAATCTGGAGTGGAGGAGTGGCCTAATGGTCAGTATAGTTGCTTGTGGACCTGGGGAACTGGGTTCGATTCCTGCTGCTGCTGCCTGATGGTCAGCAGTGGGTTGAGATCCTGGGGAACTAGGTGTGACCTTGGAAAGTCCCTTAACCCCTCCCTTGCCCAGGTACAACTGTAGCACAATGTCCTACTTAGACTGTGAGCCCTATAAGATGAAAACTGTTAACTGCTTAGGTCTAAGTGGTATATAAATACTTAAATGAATAAAATACATTAGAAAAATTACAATGTAGATTAACTAAAAATGAGATGACTGCTACTAGGACTCAAATGACAGTAAAAGAGGAAGCAATATAAATGAGCTGGGTAAAATTGAGATTATGAAAACCAAACGTGGAGAGCAGTTGCACACCTACACAGTAAAGTGTTGCCATAAAAGCTTTTTAAATGATTCTTGACTAAAATAACAAAAAACCCGATACGGGCCTAGTTTCGGACTAATGGCCTGCATCAGGAGTCCAAAATATATCTGTGAAAGCCAATTTGATGTTTAATATTATTATGCCAAACAGAGTGAGATCCCTATGAAACTTCGGAAGTATTGAAAAATCTCGTGTGAGATTTCTCACAGCTAAGTCCCTTCTTCCACCAGTCCGACTCGCCTTGCCTTACACTCCGCTCTATGTTTGTCTGGCCACCATGGCAAGCACCGAACATAGTTTATTCCAGTGGAAAAGCCAGAGAAAATATGTCTTCAGAGCTTTTTTTCACTTTACAGAGGATCGCTCTTCTCAACGTAGATTGGAGATGATTCCAGAGAGTGGGGGCTGCTATGCTAAAGCAGTTAAATCGAGCTCATCTGACCACATCTGTCAATGAGTGAGAATGACCAAAACGTTTTCTAAAGTTGAGCAAAGAGAATGGGACAATTTATGAAGTGTGAAAAGATTAAATAAGAATAGTGGGAAACCAGAGTAAAAAGTGGTGGCAATTATAAGGATTTTGAAGGAAAGGAGACAGCTAATAGGGAGTCAATGGTCAGCTATAAGAAGAAGAGTGACATTGTAGAGCCATTTCATCAAGGTGTTCTGCACTAACTAAAGATCTTAATTTGAGTGTTAGGTAGACCTAGGAATACAGAATTACAGTAGTCAAAGCATAATATTACCAGAGTGAATCAGAAGACAGAGTGCAAAGCGATTCAATAATGGACATGTGGCAAGTACTTGCCTCGGGGTATAAAATGATTTATTTTTAACACATTTTGAAATATGTTTGTGGAACTTAAGTTGGCTATTAAGAGTAACTCCCAGGACCTCGACATGATCTTTAAGGGGAGCAACTCTGAAGTGAAAGCAGTACTACTAGATGTTGAGTTGTGTTCCACGTGTAACCCTGGTCTCACCACACAACACAATTCGGGCGCCAGGTAGCTCGTCGCAGGTCAGCACATGAGACCATGGCCACAAAACCAAAATAATGTTTCATAATCACTTCTGACTCACTGAGCTGGGCGCAGGCCACAGCCGGATAAAAATCTGGAAGGCTGTAGGGTTATAAGCTGGGGCTTTATTTCACTTTACTCTCGTCTCTCCTTTACCAGTCTGAGAGTACATGAATTTCACTCTTACTCAAAGACAAAACTCCAGTCCAGAGAGTAATGCAAAATAACCAACTTTACTGAATATTCTGCAACAGACAGTTCAAACCTTGAAAACAAACAGATCAATTTATAACAAGATGGCCACACAGCAAACAGCTCCAGAGTGAGCTCCGCGTTCCCGAACTGACCCAAAAGGCCTGAGAGGCGGACTGACCCCTTGTCTGTCAGCCTCGGAAGGGTGAGAAGGTGGCAAGGGCCCAGATCAAACCTTGGAGCCCTTGGGTGGTCCGGGTGGACACGCCGAGAAGGGTAAACAAACATGTGAACAAAGGGGACTTTTCAAAGGCGTTTGACAAGGTACCCCATGAAAGGCTACAGGAAATTGGAGGGTCATGGGATAGGAGGAAAAGTCCTATTGTGGATTAAAAACTGGTTGAAGGATAGGAAACAGAGAGTGGGGTTAAATGGGCAGTATTCACAATGGAGAGGGTAGTTAGTGGGGTTCCTCAGGGGGTCTGTGCTAGGACCGCTGCTTTTTAATATGTTTATAAATGATTTAGAGATGGGAGTAACTAGCGAGGTAATTAAATTTGCTGATGACACAAAGTTATTCAAAGTTGTAACTTCGTGACAGGATTGTGAAAAATACAGAAGGACCTTACAGACTGGGAGACTAGGCGGCTAAATGGCAGATGACGTTTCATGTGAGCAAGTGCAAGGTGAGGCATGTGGGAAAAAAGAACCGAATTATAGGTACGTTCATGCAAGGTTCCACCTTAGGAGTCAAGAAAGGGATCTGGGTGTTGTCATCAAGAATACACTGAAACCCTCTGCTCAGTGTGCTGCTGCGGCTAGGAAAGCGAATAGAATGTTGGGTATTATTAGGAAAGGTATGGAAAACAGGTGTTGAGGATGTTATAATGCCGTTGTATAGCTCCATGGTGCGACTGCACCTTGAGTATTGTGTTCAATTCTGGTCGCCGCATCTCAAGAAAGATAAGGAGGGGCATAATCTACGCGAATGCCCATCTCCATGGGCGCCTATCTCCGAGGACGGGTCCGCGAAAGGCGGGACAGAACGTATTTTCAAAAAAGATGGGCGCCATCTTTTTGTTTCGATAATACGGTTGGTGCCGGGCAAATGCATCACGATTTGTGCGGATTTGAGCTGGGCAGTATCGGTTTTCAGCGATAATGGAAATCGAAGGCACCCAGCTCAAAAACGAACAACTCCAAGGCATTTGGTGTGGGAGGGGCCAGGATTCGTAGTGAACTGGTCCCCCTCACATGCCAGGACACCAACCGGGGCACCCTAGGGGGCACTTGTAAACAGTAAAAAAAAAAATTAAAGTATCTCCCAAGTCCATAGCTCCCTTACCTTGGGAGCTGAGCCCCCCAAATCCCCCCCCCCCAAAACCCACACCCCACAACTCTACACCATTACCATAGCACTTATGGGTGAAGGGGGGCACCTAGATGTGGGTACAGTGGGTTTTGGGGGCGGTTTGAAGGGCTCCCATTTACCAGCACAAGTGTAACAGGTGGGGGGGATGGGCCTGGGTCCACCTGCCTGAAGTCCACTGCACCCACTAACAACTGCTCCAGGGACCTGCATACTGCTATGATGGAGCTGAGTATGACATTTGAGGCTGGCATACACGCTGGAAAAAAAAAGTTTTTGAAGTTCTTTTTTTTGGTGGGAGGGGGTTAGTGACCACTGGGGAGTCAGGGGAGGTCATCCCCGATTCCCTCCGGTGGTCATCTGGGCAGTTGGGGCACTTTTGGGGGACTTGCTCGTGAAAAAAGGGTAAAAAAAAAAGCAGCCCAAATTCTCGCTTCTGCCACCCTTCTTTTTTCCATTATCGGCTGAGCGCGCCCATTGTCAGGTCTATCACAATAGTCAGGAATGGTGAGTCCTTGGGCCACTACCGATAACCGGCAGGAGAACCACCCAAACACCAGAGACAAGGCAGAACTCAAACAGAAATCACTAGCCTTCACCTGCGCTTGACCGCCTTTCACCAGGAGTTGAGCCCCTGGCTGCAGGCGGCCGGCAGGACTTACCGGATAACGCAGGAACTGGATACCAACTAGGCTGGACAGGAACTGAGGGTCAGAGGGATAAGGAATGCACAAGGGCAGCAAGGCAGGCGAGCAGGAACCAGGGCCAACCGCAGACAGCAGAACAAACCGGATCTTAGGCAGGCAGCAGGTGGTAGAATACACCAGGAGACAACCCGGGTCTAAGGCAGGCAGTAGACAGGCGAATAAACCAGGAGACAAACCGGGTCTTAGGCAGGCAGTAGACAGGCGAATAAACCAGGAGACAAGCTGGGTCTTTAGGCAGGCAGCAGACAGTCGAATAAAACTAGGAGACAAGCCGGGTCTAAGCTGAAACTGGAAATAGCACAAAAGCACAGCAACAAACCCTCACCAACGGAACTTCCTCCGAGGACCTCTGTTGCAAGGCAAAGCAGAAAGTTTCCAGGTGGTTAATAAGGCAGCATACAAGGGAGTTCACCAGGTAAGGGTGCTGCTAAGTTCCAAAAAATCCCCAAGACAAACTGGACAGATGGAAGATCTGGACTGGACCAGAACATCTTCTGGAACATGGAAAACAGCAAGCAGTCAGTCCATAGCAGCCTCCCCGTCTTGCCACCAGGTGGCAAGATGAACGAGAGCATGAAACATGGCCCAAAACGCGACACCCATCTCTCCTCGGCCGATAAACACGCCCCAGTCCCGCCTTCATCACGCCTCCGACACGCTCCCGTCAACTTTGTTCGTTCCCGTGACAGACTGCAGTTGGAGGCGCCCAAAATCGCCTTTCGATTATACCGATTTGGGCGCCCATGAGAGAAAGGCGCCCATCTCCCGATTTGGGTTGAAATATGGGCACATCTTTCTCTTTCGAAAATAAGCTGGATAGTAGAATTAGAAAAGGTGCAGCGAAGGGCGACTAAAATGATAGCGGGGATGAGACAACTTCTCTATGAAGAAAGACTAAGGAGGCTAGGGCTTTTCAGCTTGGAGAAGAGACGGCTGAGGGGAGACATGATAGAGGCATATAAAATAATGAGTGGAGTGGAACAGGTGGATGTGAAGCGTCTGTTCACGCTTTCCAAAAATACTAGGACTAGGGGGCATGTGATGAAACTACAGTGTAGTAAATTTAAAACAAATCAGAGAAATTTTTTCTTCACCCAACGTGAGAACGTGGTGAAGGCGGTTAGCTTAGCAGAGTTTAAAAAGGGGTTAGACGGTTTCCTAAAGGACAAGTCCATAAACTACTACTAAATGGACTTGGAAAAAATCCACAATTCCAGGAATAACATGTATAGAATGTTTGTACGTTTGGGAAGCTTGCCAGGTGCCCTTGGCCTGGATTGGCCGCTGTTGTGGACAGGATGCTGGGCTCGATGGACCCTTGGTCTTTTCCCAGTGTGGCATTACTTATGTAGTTATGTACTGTTGGAAACAGGATGCTGGGCTTGATAGACCTTTGGTCTTTCCCAGTATGGCAATACTTATGTACGTCAAGCTCCATCTCTGGCTGTCTTCAAATCTAAGCTAAAGCCCACCTTTTTGATGCTGTTTTGAACTCCTAACCCCTATTCACTTGTTCAGTACCCATGTCCTGTTTTAGTCTTTCCCACTATAGTATTCCCTTATCCCTTATTTGTCCTGTTTGTCTGTCCTGATTAGATTGTAAGGGGACTGTCTCTTTATGTGACGTGGACAGCGCTGCAAATGTCTAGTAGCGCTATACAACTGATAATAAGTAGTAGTAGTAGTAGCAGTATTAATGAAGGGGGTTGAAAACTACTGAGATTAACTAAGTGCAGAGGGTGTGGACCTGAAGAAGAGATAACGATGAAAACCTGTCAGGACCAGGAGAAGAAGAAAGAGAAGATAGACAAAGTGATGAAGTGAAGAGATTTTTTTTTGTTGAGAGGAATACAACCAGTCCTGTTAACAATGATGAAAGTTCAAAGAGGAGGGAAAAGTAGTAAGTCTATTACAGAGTTTATAAAGCCATGATTAGGTATCTTCCTTTTCTATTAAGGCAGCATACTGCTTTTTAGCTAACTGGATTTTATGTATAGGAAACTTCTTTGAATGCACTGAGGCTCAGTGGAGTACGAGTCTTACACCAGTGTTTCCCAAGTTCAGTCCTAGAGTACCCCTTGCCAGGTCAGGCTTTCAGGATATGCACTGCCTCTATTAGATGCAAATCTCTTTCATGCATATTCTTTGTGGATATCCTGAAAATCTGGACTCTAGGACTGTGAAGGAGTGGAACGCCGGGTACTTACCTGAATACTACTGAGCAACAGGACAACCTCATGTTTTGTGCCTACTGATGGACTTTTACTTATGCACTCTACCTCTGCCTTTGGCTATTTGGCCTCACCTTATTACTGCACTGGACATTTGTGCCTTATCCAGTTTTACTGTTACTAACACAAGAAGTTTGCTGTTTACTAACGTACAGACAGAATGCAGGGGCTATTAGACATATAGCTTGTAACAGTAGTTTGCAAGGCCCTATACAAGACAGCTTGCACCGTAGCAACGCCATCTGAGTAGGCGACCTTGGAGGGTGCTAACACCCCCCTGCATTCCTGAGCCGCACCTTATCTCCTGTGCTAGAAGGAGCATGTGTGTGTACAGAATAAGCTGCTAAGTTTCGTTTTTCTTGTCAGTATCATTTTAGTGTTATGACGTGTGTACGTACTGGGACTACAATTTTGTACTGTAAGATACTACAAATGTTTACTGCGCATGACAGTTGTGACGTGTAAGGGCCAATGCGCAGGCCCAGTAGGGAAGTATAAATTTAAGCGTCAGATGATTATGACACACAGTGTCCCGAGGCTACTCGGTGCTGTTCACTGCTAGCAATAAAGTTGCCTTGTTTGGAACCAAAATTTGCCTTTCGTCTCCTGATTTCCCACTGTTTCATTGGCGACCCAGATGGGACAGAAGTAGAAAGGGGAATCGGATTATATCTTCCCCTCCCCCACTGCAGTCGGATCGGGTCATCGATTCCCACCGAGGAGGTGGTGAGTGGCCACCGCTGATTTCAGCGTCCATCTCCCGGAGGAGGGCCGATCAACTCTGCCTGACTGTAGAGGGGGCTGTGTGGTTCCGACAAGGCACCTTTTCTATTTCAGGGAGAAGACGCACGACGGCGCGGCCTGCGACCCCGGCGGACAGGCGAGTATACTCTACGTAGTGACCGGCCCAGTAAGTACCGAAGAAGAGGCTGATCACCCTCTTTTAGCCATGACTAATAGGACTATTGGTATCCGACTAGGTCCCGAAACTCACTAGGCTCGGACGACGAAAACGAGCGGCGACGAACGGGGGGTTTCTTGTGGCGTATGGAAAGTGTGTGAATGGGCTTGCAGTTCCATGCCGGGCGACCGCGTCCTGGTCAGGCCGAGTGTTGACCCTTCTGTGTCTGGTGGAACGAGACCCCTTACTCCTCCACCGCCTCTTTCCCCCTTTGTCCGTCACCTGTCCTTTGGCACTCAGGTTAGGATGGGCGGGGGGTGGTCTTCACCGTTAGATTTAATGACGGAACACTTTAGCGAGTGTTCGACCTAGATAAATGTAGCAGGGCCGGGGATGATACAGGATGTCAATTTATGTGGCCAGGGCTAGGAATTGCTGGATGGCCCCGGAAGGGTCATTCGAGTATGAAAAGTGGCGGCGGTCATGAATATTGTTATAATGGAGGAAAACCCAGGCTGGTCCGAGGACATTCCAGACATCATAAGCGTCGGTTGGATGTAGTCCGGGATCCGCCGGCTTGGGCACAACGGAAGGTAGAAAAGGCCGCCTTATGTTGGTAAAGCAGAGAAAAGGCCGGGGAAAACCAAGCTTAGAACCCTGCCGACCCATGCCTTCGCTCTCCAAGCTCGGCAACCGCCTGCCGTCCCGAAGGCCGCAGGGACCCGCCCCCATACGGCCTACCGCCCCTAGCACTGAAGCCACTGAGACCACGCCCCTGCTACCAGAGTTAGGCAGGAACTTACGCCCTAACTACCAACACACTTTCTAGAAAAAAACCCCCAAAGAAAACCGCAGGGAAAGTTCAGGGTTCGGCGAGAGAAGCCTCCAAAAGCCCCGATACTTGCGACGGCGGAAGCATACGAAGACGACATTGCGCCGCCGCCCTATTGCTCCTATGTACCCTGACCTTACGGGCCTAGTAGAAGGCCCCGCTGACGCCGGGACTTCCGGGTCAGAGTCGGATGCCGGGGAGACGTCCCGCCCAGCCTCACCTGAGTCACCTGGCCTCGCAACCACACGGAGAGTAAACGGGTTGTGAAGAATATTACTCGGTTCCCCAATCGAGTCCGCAACAGGCCCTTCCGTCCAGCCGAAAAAGGGGGAACCTCTCACTTATTCCCAGTTCGACAGTCCACCACCTATACCCCTAACCCGGCAGAAGGGGGGGGCCAGCCCATCGAATCAACAGTCTATAGCCACGTTCCCTTCTCAAGTGCCGATTTGTATAACTGGAAATTCCATGGGCCGTCCTACGACCAGAAACCGAGCAGCTGATAGAGCTGGTGGAAGGCATTATATACAGCTACAATCCCACTTGGGCCGACCTTAGGCAGTTGAGCGGCCCACATCCTGACCTCTGAAGAACGCCGCCTTTTACAACAAAATATGGAGCAAGCCATCCGGGATGCGAATCCGGCCCATGCCAATTTACAGAACCTACTAGAAACGGAGGCGCCCATCGCTTGCCCCCACGTGGGATTACCGAACCGCCGAAGGCCAAACCTTTATCCGCCGATACCAGCAGGCGTACCTGGCCGCCTTAAAGAAGGGGAAGCAGAAGGTTACAACATGGGAAAAATCCACAGTGTGGTCCAACAAAAGGACGAGAGTCCAGGGGACTTCCTGAACGACTTATGGAAGCATTTAGGAGGCACAGCCCGATAAATCCTGAGGACCCTAAGAACCTCCCAACCGTGGTTATGAGTTTTGTTAGCCAGTCGGCACCGGATATACGAAGAAAGCTACAGAGAACAGAGGGGTTCGAAGGGATGAGCCTCAGCCAACTGAAAGCTATAGCTGATCGCGTGTTCGGATATCGCGACCAGGAGGAAAAGGTGGAGGCCGGAAGGAATCGACCAGACGGATGCGGGAGAAGGCAGATGTGTTGGCTACGGTGCTGGAAGAACGAATGAGGTCTAGACCTAAAGGGGAGGGGCAGGAGAACAAGAGGAACGCGGTCCCCCATAGGGCGTAACCAGTGTGCAAATTGCCGACAAGAAGGACACTGGTGGGCTGATTGTCCAGAGGAGATACGGGACAACCCGAGAGAAGAGGAATCATGGGACCGGCAGAGAGAGGAGGAGACCGGCGACCGTACGGGGGGGCCCCTAGCGAGGCCGTGGGAGGGGCCGAAGAGAGAGAGGACGGGATGACCGGAGGGAATGGCAGATGGCTGTGGACGCTACCCGAGACGGCACAGCATGAAGAAACCGGGAGGGCAGAGTCCCCCACTGACCCTCTGGTGGAAATTCGGGTGGGGACAGAATCTATGAGGGCCTTACTAGACACAGGGGCCCAGCGATCTGTTATCACCACTGCCATAGCCCCAGCCACGAAAGAAACTATACCAATTGTGGGAGCCTCCGGGAAATCCCTTGCGGCCCCCCCCTCCTCAAGAGCGCCAAGTCCAGATCGAGGGACGATGGTGTCCCATCAGTTCATACACATCCCTGGATGCCCGGTCCCCTTGATTGGTCGAGACCTACTCTGTAAGCTCCAGGCCACCTTGAAGTTCAAGACTACGGGTGAAGTGGAAGCTCGCTTTGAAGATCGGCCAGTAACACTTATCTGTCCAGTAAGAGAAGAATGGAGACTACATGTTCCCCCAACTGTGGGACCCGGCGACTGCCGTTACGACCAGAACACCCCCTTTCGCCCAGCAGAGGCGGGCCATAATGAGGAAGTGCCTGATGTATGGGCGGAATTGAACCCCGGCGGACTGGCCGTTAACGCTATCCCCATCTGGATTGAGCTCAAACCAAATGCTCAAGTTGTCAACCAAGGACAATACCACATCCCTATGCAGCCCGGCATAGTATGCACACACATCTACAGAAACTCCTTCAACAGGGAGTCCTTAAACCAATCAGATCCGCATGGAATACCCCATTGTTGCCCGTTAAGAAGCCAGGAACATCCGAGTACAGACCCGTCCAGGACCTGAGGAAAGTCAACAACCAGGTAGCCGACATAGTTGCCCCGTACCAAACCCATACTCCATCCTAGCCCAGTGCCATCTCAGACCAAGTGGTACAGTGTCATTGATTTGAAGGACGCCTTCTTCTCCATCCCCCTCGCCGCCGACAGCCAGAAATTGTTTGCCTTCACGTGGGAAGACTTGCAGACGGGAACCAAGCAGCAATATACATGGACCCGTCTTCCTCAGGGGTTCAAGAACTCGCCTACCCTCTTCGGCGGACCAACTCGCCCAGGACTTGAGGAGTATCAGGACGAGTATGGCCGGTTGTCCAATACGTGGATGACTGTTGGTGGCCCGTGAAACGTACACGGACTGTGCAGAAGCTACCCTTTACCTCTTGAAGACCCTGGAAGCCCAGGGGTACCGGGCCAGTCGCAAGAAGGCACAGACTATGCGAGATCGAAGTCGAGTATCTGGGGTTTCGCCTCCGAGAAGGAACCCGAAGGCTCGGTATCCCCCGAACCCAAGCCATCCGCAAACCAACCCACTCCTGCAAATAAGAAGGAACTACGGGCACTCCTCGGAGCCGCCTGGATATTGCCGCATTTGGATCATCAATTTTGCTGTCCTGACCCAAGACTTGTACGCCAAACTGAAAGGACCTGAACTCGAGGGCCAAAATCTCCAGTGGGAGAAACACGAACTGAAAGCCCTTCAGGACCTCAAGGAGGCCCTTGTGGCCCCACCAGCGCTCGGACTGCCAGATGTGACTAAGCCGTTCTACTGTTCATCGACGAAAGAAGGGAGTGGCACTTGGAGTCCTTACCCAACTGGTCGGTACCTGGCAACGCCCTGTAGCATACCTCTCCAAGAGCATGGACAACGTGGCCGAGGATGGCCGGCTGCCTACGAAGCATTGCGGCTGCTTGTCTCCTGATACACGAGGCCAATAACTCCGTTCGGCCAAACACTTTTTGTGACCACACCCCACACCATCCGCGGCCTACTCGAGAGCCACGGACCCAGATGGATGACCAACTCCCGATTGGTCAAATACCAAGCCCTCCTGTGCGAAAATCCGGAGGTGCGAATCCTGGACACGACCAACCTCAATCCTGCCACCCTCCTTCCGGCCCCTGAACCACCACTCCACGACTGTGAAGAGGTAATGGCCACTGTGCACTCGAGCAGACCTGACCTGAAGGATCAACCCTGGCAAGGGGCATCACCCTTTTTACCGATGGAAGCAGCCAGGTGGTAGAGGGAATTCGAAGAGCTGGCTATGCGGTGGTGTCTGAGGACCATGTGATCGAGGCTATGGCTCTGACACCCGGAACATCAGCCCAGAAGGCGGAGCTGATCGCCCTCACCAGAGCCCTCCTGTGGGCTGAAGGAAAAGTTGTCAACATTTACACCGACTCCAAATACGCTTTCCTCACCCTCCAGGTGCACGGAGCCTTGTACAAGGAGAGGGGATTTCTGACAGCTGAAGGGAAAGGACTTGCAAATGCCGCTGAGATCTGCCAATTACTCGAGTCGGTATGGAAGCCGAAGAAGGTGGCTGTGATGCACTGCAGGGCCCACACTGGAAGAACGGACCCTATCGCCCGGGGAAATAGCGGGGCAGACGACGCTGCAAAAAGGGCAAGTCAGCTCCCCTACTCCTCTCACCCTTCTGACCCCGTACTCGTCGTCCAGCTCCCTACGGAGGACCCCTATTTACACCCCCCAAGAAACGGAATGGGCCCAACAGGAGGGTCTACAGTCACGCAATGGCTGGTGGATACTACAGGATGGGCGCATATGGATACCCGAAGCCTTGGCCTGGACGGTGGCCAAGGAGGCTCACGACCGCACCCCACCTGGGAAGGGACGCCCTGGGGCGCTTACTTGAGAAGACCTACTACATCAACAACTATCCCTGGGACCAAAACGCTTCCAGCCGATGCGCGACTTGTGCCCGGAACAACCCTCGAACGGGGCCCGGCCCTATGCCAGGACATGTTCTCCGAGGGCACCAGCCCTTTCCACGTGTGCCAGATTGACTTCACACACATGCCCCCGGGCGCGCGGCTACAAAGCTATCCTCGTCGCCGTGTGTACCTACACCGGATGGATTGAAGCCCAGCCTACTAGAACGGAAATGGCTAAAGAAGTTACCTCCCTACTGCTTCATCAAATCCTACCCAGATACGGCCTACCCCAAGCAAATAAACTCTGACAACGGTCCGCCTTCGCTAGCGAAGTAACACAACAGCTCAGTACCAGACTGGGCCTCGATTGGAAGTTGCATTGTGCCTGGAGACCCCCAAAGCAGTGGAGTAGTGGAGAGGGCTAACCGATCCCTGAAGAACCAGCTAGCCAAGCTATGCCAAGAAGCAAAAGCCAAATGGCCCGACCTGCTTCCACTGGCCTTGCTGCATCTTAGGTGTACCCCCAAGGCTACCGGCCTTACTCCCTACGAGATGATGTATGCTAGGCCACCACCACTACCCTCCTTTCCCGATTCCTTGCAGATACAGGGTGAGAGTTCCTTAGTGAAACAGATGAGAGCCTTACACCAGGTAGTGCAAGACATCCAGCAGTACACTGAAAAGAGTAGCTCCTTGGTCCTCACCAATCCTACGCACAGGTTCAGGGTGGGAGACGAGGTCTGGGTAAAAGAGTGGGATGAATCTGACTGCCTAAAGCCAAAATGGAAGGGGCCCTCCCTTGTTCTCCTAACGACCTCCACCGCTGTTAAAATTGCAGGAAGCCCAGTGTGGATACATTGGACCCGATTGAAGCCTGCTGCTCCTACTAGCAGCACCCTGAAGCGTTGGACTGCGCACCAACATCCTGACGCTCCATTACGGCTGACTCTAAGAAAGACGTAAACCACCAGATTCATGCCTGCCCAGCAACAGGAACTCAGTTCTGGACCCACTGCGTTTTTGGCTCTCTCTTTATCGCAGCCTTCATCGTGGGCCTCATTATCTTCTTGCTGCAAAAGCTCGGATACCTCCCACCACATATATAATGCTGACCATCTTCCTTCTCCTGTGTGCAGTTCCGAGCTATCATCCTGCCACCCTGAGCCTGAATTGCACTGAATGTTTGCGCCTCGTGCGCCACCGTATAGAGGGAGGATATCACCTAGTCACTACCCTCATCACCAGACGCAGCCCCCGGAAGGCGATTGCCAGTTTCTCCCGACTTGTGCCCTCATCACTCCGAATGGCCTCCAACAGTTCCACAGATGCCTCCACGGAAATTTCACTATCTGCCACAGCCCTACCAAACCAAGATACCTACAATGTCACCCTCAGCGTAGGACTCCCTGCGTATGTGGCCGGACCTCCGGGAGTCGAGGGAGATGGCATTCTGTATTACATTAATTTCCACTCGTATCCTTGCGGTGGCATCCAAACTGTAGCAACCCTCACCTTCGACGTCTGTGCCGCCATGGACAAGCACCCTTGGTCCTCGCAAGTGTGGTAGCCAGAGTTGGCGAGAGGCGTACGTTAAGGACCACAAGTATGTCTGCCCCTTCAGTCCAGACATGAGATGCTGCTCCCCGTGGGTGTGGCTCCCATGCGCCGGCGACACTCGAGCCTCGGGCTGGGACCGAGTCTGTGCTTATACGGGAGGAGGATATGCCGGATGCGCCGGCCTGGGCGAATTTCGTCGAGGTTCTGGTAACTATGTGTCCCTAGACTGGCCCATCCGAGGACACGACATGCCCTGGAGAGGAACGTGGGGCCTCGGCATTGACGGCGGAGGAATGGATCCGTTGACATATATTACCATATATCAGAGTCTCGAAACGAAGCCTCCTACGCACTACCAGACTACTGTTGTCGGCTACCAAGACGTATTTGATGAAATTGCTCGTGCTGAGCAGACCGAGACTAAATTCCCCATTTCCCCAGAAGCCCGAAATATGTTCCTCAATTTGGCTGAAAACATCGCCCTCTCCCTCGGAATTGCCAACTGTTTCGTCTGTGGTGGCACCGACATGGGTGAACAATGGCCCTGGGAAGCGAGGAGAGATCCGACAACATACATGGATGCACTCAACACCACTAACATTACCTTTCCCCAACGGCCGAAGCCGTACGAATGGGCCCTGCGAACAAACATCATAGGTACCCTCTGCGCTAGTCGAGCGCCATCGAAGCGTACTCTGTACCAGTGGGAGACTCTGCTTGTACGGGGGGTTCTTCAGTATAATGGCAGCCGGACGACCTGGTGGCAAACGGACAACCTGCCCGCCCCGGAGCCTATCTGGACAGAACCCACCTTGAACACGACATGGACATACGGAGGGAACGCCTCCCTCAAGTGGGTAGCCCCGGCGGGCTACTACTATATCTGCGGCCGCAAGGCCTACGAACAGCTCCCGGCCCGCTGGTACGGTACCTGTCTCTTGGGCACGGTCCGACCTAGTTTTTTCCTTCTGCCCATACAAGTCGGCGAAACTTTGGGAATCCCCCTACACGTGGAAAAGGGGCCTGATAAACCTACCCGACGAAAACGGTCTTTCCCAATCATCAAGCCCAAAGTACAGATTGGAGACTGGAAGGACAACGAGTGGCCGCCTGAACGTATCATTCACTACTATGGACCGGGCCACATGGGCTGAAGATGGTACATACGGGTACCGCACCCCTATCTATATGCTGAATCGCATTATTCGCCTACAGGCCGTACTCGAAATCCTTACTAACGATTCGGCCCTGGCCCTCAATATCCTAGCTCGACAGAACACTAAGCTCATTACCGCCGTCTACCAAAATCGCTTGGCTCTTGACTACCTCTTAGCCCAGGAGGGCGGGGTGTGTGGCAAGTTAACCTCAGTAATTGCTGCTTACAGATTGATGACCAGAGCCATGTCATCAGGGAGATAACTGACCGGATGGTCAAACTAGCCCACGTCCCCGTCCAGACCTGGAACAGTGCGTGGGATTGGACTTCCTCCCTCACCAGCTGGCTCCCAACCTCCGGGAGCCTGCAAGGCCTCCTCGTCATGGGTGGCCTGTTCTTGCTGTCTTGCCTAATAATACCTTTGTCTCTTCCCTTAGTTTTCAGGTGTCTCCGCTCCACCATGGAAAGCATCGCTGACCGCCGTGCTGCTGCCCAACTTATGGCTCTCCAGATGTACTCCCCCATTCCCCAGTCTGATGAAGCTGACGATGAAGCACCTTGTGGCTGATGTGCACTTTGAACCCCCTGAGTCACTAAATGGGCCATCACCCTTGTGCCAGCAAAAGACCGGCTACAAAGGGGGGGGGATTCCCCTAGGGGCCCTCCGTCTCAACCCCGGCGAAGCAACCAACGGCTGCGCAAGGGCTTAGGGCTCGCTTGTTGCCTCCCTCGCTAACTATCCTTGTCCTTTCTTTCCTTTCAGGGGTCATGGAGGTGATACTCTCCACCAGAATGGATGTTCAAGTATCAAAAGGGGGGAATGAAGGAGTGGAACGCCGGGTACTACCTGAATACTACTGAGCAACAGGACAACCTCATGTTTTTGTGCCTACTGATGGACTTTTACTTATGCACTCTACCTCTGCCTTTGGCTATTTGGCCTCACCTTATTACTGCACTGGACATTTGTGCCTTATCCAGTTTTACTGTTTACTAACACAAGAAGTTTGCTGTTTACTAACGTACAGACAGAATGCAGGGGCTATTAGACATATAGCTTGTAACAGTAGTTTGCAAGGCCTATACAAGACCAGCTTGCACGTAGCAACGCCATCTGAGTAGGCGACCTTGGAGGGTGCTAACACCCCCCTGCATTCCTGAGCCGCACCTTATCTCCTGTGCTAGAAAGGAGCATTGTGTGTGTACAGAATAAGCTGCTAAGTTTCGTTTTTCTTGTCAGTATCATTTTAGTGTTATGACGTGTGTACGTACTGGGACTACAATTTTGTACTGTAAGAACTACAAATGTTTACTGCGCATGACAGTTGTGACGTGTAAGGGGCCAAATGCGCAGGCCCAGTAGGGAAGTATAAATGTAAGCGTCAGATGATTTATGACACACAGTGTCCCGAGGCTACTCGGTGCTGTTCACTTGCTAGCAATAAAGTTGCCTTGTTTGGAACCAAAATTTGCCTTTCGTCTCCTGATTTCCCACCTGTTTCAACTGGACTTGGGAAACACTGTCTTACACCATCTACGCTCCATGTTGTGCCATTATTTACATAATAGAGTTCAGAGTGAAACCAATGCTAAGAACATCATGTGCGGAGAAAACCGAATGTAACACATATATGTTTATACCACCCAGTTTGGGAGAGAGATAGCAACAGCATAACAGAAGTATGGCACTGATTTGGCTTTTACCTCGGATCTGTTTCAATTTACATTTTATCCCAGATCTGGACTTGCCCAATCCCTGTAACTGGCTAACATCCAAGGCTTTGATTAGTATTATGAGATTATTTTATTTATTGCATTTGTATCCCACATTTTTCCACCTCTTTGCAGGCTCAATGTGGCTTACAATACATAATGGATATTGGAAATAAGAAAAAAATAGACATTTGGTGTAACAGAAGGATTTTGGGTTGTATGGTAAGGGAATACATGATAGTAATAAAACAGAAGGCATTATTAGACATTTCTGGATATATGTGGGGAATTTCATGTGTTGATCTTTGTGGTATATTTTGTCAAAGAGATGGGTCTTCAGTAGTTTTCGGAAGTTGGTCAGTTCATAGATCGTTCTTAGGTTGCGTGGCAACACGTTCCAGAATTGCGTGCTCATATAGGAAAAGGTTGATGCGTGCATTAGTTTGTATTTTAGACCTTTACAGTTGGGGAAATGAAGATTAAGGAATTTGTGAGATGATTTTTTAGTATTCCTGAGTGGTAGGTCAATCAGGTCTGACATGTAGGCTGGGGCGTCGCCATGGATTTTGTGAATTAGGGTACATACTTTGAATGTAATGCGTTCTTTGAGTGGGAGCCAGTGTAGCTTCTCTCGTAGGGGTCTTGCACTTTCATATTTTGATTTTCCGAATATGAGTCTGGCTGCCATGTTCAGGGCTGTTTGGAGTTTGAGTATTTGCTCTTTGCAGCCAGCATAGAGTGAGTTGCAGTAGTCTAGATGACTGAGTACCAATGATTGTACCAGATTACGGAAGACGGTCCTTGGGAAGAATGGTCTTACTCTTTTTAATTTCCACATTGAGTGGAACATCTTTTTGGCTGTGTTTTTCGCGTGATTCTCAAGTGTTAGGTGCCGATCAATGGTAACTCCAAGAATTTTTAGGGTTTCCGAAATTGGTAAATTTAGTTTTGGTGTGTTGATAGTGGTAAATTTGTTCATGTTGTGTTGAGAGGTATTAGGCATTGGGTTTTTTTCTGCATTGAGTTTCAACTGAAATGCATCTGCCCAGGAGTGCATGATATGTAGACTTTGGTTGATGTCGTTGGAAATTTCTGTTAGGTCTTGTTTGAATGGGATGTAGATCGTTACATCATCAGCGTATATGTATGGGTTGAGTTTTTGGTTTGATAGTAGTCTGGCCAAGGGTATCATCATTAGGTTGAATATGGTCGGTGAGAGGGGGGATCCTTGTGGAACTCCATATTCAGGTGTCCATGTGGCTGATGTAATCAAATTTGATGTCACTTGGTATGAGCGTGTGGTTAGGAATCCCTTAAACCAATTAAGAACGTTGCTTCCGATACCGAAGTATTCGAGGATGTGTAGTAGAATTCCATGATCAACCATGTCGAAGGCACTTGACATGTCGAATTGTAGAAGTAGTATGTTCTTGCCAGTTGCAATCGTTTGTTTGAATTTAGTCATTAATTAAAGACAGTGCGTTTCTCTGTCTGAACGAGCTGCTACTACTTCCACTATTAAAAAACTGTATAGTGTCATGTGAAATATGCAGGGCTGTAGAGACACATAGAAGAGATAATCCCTTATCTGTGGTCAAGAGAAACTGGAAAGTCCAGGAACTCCACTGTTACAGAAACTGTAGAAAAGATGATAAGCAGGAGCTACGTGTTGAATTACAGGGTGCAGGTATCCTAATTCTTCTTCGAATGCAACTCAATCACTTTCTTAGCTTGCTAGGAGAATTTTACGATCAACTGTCCACTCAAAGTGTGGATTAAATAAGCATTTTCACAGTTACACAAAACATTATCTGTTAAAGAGGGTCTCTTAGGTTCAAATACCTGACTGAGTGGGAGGGTGACTTGTGGGTTAAGTTTGCAGAGTCTCAGTTATTGAGAATTTGAAAAGCAGGCTCTGTCTTCTCTGTGCATCACCTACTTTCATACCTAGTTTATGATTCTCTATGTGATCTCATGTAACACCAGCTCTTTTGCAAAGAATTTAGCTGAAGATTCTTCATACATGGTGATGGGGTGCAGCTTTCAGACATTTTGGATGGGACTGCCAGTTGAGTTGAGCACTTTCAGTAAAGGTAATTTGGTCCATTTAGGGGATAACTAGTTCTAGTATTTCCTTGATTTTTACTCTCGAGGCAAAACTTAGCCCTATTCATCTGTAATTTCCAGAAAAGTGGGGGGGGGGGGGGGGGGGTGTTTACTGCTGGTTGAAAAAATTGCTACAGTAGCTAAGTGGAAATGTGTGACTCTTCTACATTTTCAAATAAAAGCTCCGACTTCCAAATTTCAGAATATTTATTTACATACTTCTTCCACACGAATGCAATAGCTCTTTAGGCAAGTTACATAAACATTGAAAGCATACACAATAAAATCAGCAAAACAGATACAATAATAAAACCTGCTAAAATACATCATCTCATATCTTTCCATAAAGCTAAAACTTCCAATGAGCTTATGATACTACTGTATATCACACTCCAGCATCTCCCAATGGCTATCAAGCCCTAGTTACCCAGCAGTAGCAAACACCTGTACAAACAACCAAGCCTTTAGTTAGTTCTAGAAACTTAGGTAATTCTCAAGACCCATTTAGGCTGCAGGCAACCAGCTCCACAATTAAATGCAAGAATATGCACTGACAGCAGCCTATCCTCAAATTTCATTCTTGCAGAGATTCATGCCCCAGGATATAATACAGCAACCATTCGTTCAGACAGACTGTTTGTTGACCATCACACTGTTTAAATTAATTACGGAATTTTCAGTTTGCATGTTTTCTTTGGTTTATACTTTGTACTTCTCATTTCCAGCCATCTTTTAGGGGTTTGGAGTTATTCTTTTTTTTTTTTTCATTTTAAAGACCCTTCTGCTGGGCTGTTCTGAATACGCTCCTTCTCCTCACGAGTCAAACAGATTGGAAATATGCATTGCCTACAGAGCAGCTCAGCTGGACCACCTTTGGTTAGCTTTTTTTATATGTAAAATTGATGCGCATTTACCCCTTCGGGTGACATTTCTCTGTTTGTGAACACGCACAATAAAGACAATTGGAAAGAAAACAGGTAGGTATTTAGTTTCTGTTTTTTCCTGTTGCTACGTTACACAGCAGGATTGGAATATTTCCAAAGCATTTAGCTCTGGCTTAGGCCTACCCCCGTTACTAATGTGCAGACCCAATAATGAAGCTTTGAGTACAATTACATTTTAGTAGACATTACTGTGCAGTGGAGCAACTGGATATCTCAGGCTGGACAGGGATGACTTGAAGTCTGTGGGTATGCAAAGAAAACGAGATTTCAGGGGCAATTTTCTGGAACACCATCTTTTGGATTAGAGCGATTAGCGCTCCGGATCGGTAATTAAAGCAGTATTACCACTAGATGATCTTTATATAGTCATTCTACCTTGGCTCAGATCCTGTAAGATTTTAGAAGGTAAGATGGGAGACGTCTAAGGAACACATGGTGTAGCGGAAAGCTTGCTGCTCTGTGCCAGATAACAGTCCCTGCTGGAGCAACACTTCATTTTCAGAGAGCTGGTACACGAGGACTCTGGGGATGCATTTGGTCTTCAGTTGGAGCCTTTTATGTGGTTTATCATCAAAGCATCTGGCTCCTTCATACTATCCTCTAGACCTTAATTCAAACTTCTGTCTGAAGACCTAAGCCTCCAGCTGTGAACCTATGATTAGTAGAACAAGCATTTCCAGTCAGTTTGTCTTTTTTAAAACATGGCCGTCATCTTCTGTTTTAAGATGCGATTACTCAGGTACGTCTTTGTCTGATGAGAAATCTTACATTTGCATCAACTGCCATTTTTCCCTTTAATATTTGTGCCTCCCCCCCCCCACCAGTTTTGGCTCTCTCTCTCTGCATCGCCTCTAAAAAACCAGGATTTCTGACATTATCTTCTTTTCATCTTCAGGAGTCCACTTTATTCTAATTAGAACTCTTAATTTTTCATTCATTTCTGAGGTTTAGTACTTTACATTGATAGACTTGACCTACCCCAGGAGAATATCCAAAGTTTTATGATAGTTATGTGTTTTACAGTTTCATGTTATTATCACCAAGGCTGCACATCAATGACCAACGCAAATTTTATCAAGCGCAATTAAAAATATTAATCATGCTTACTAAAATTAATCTCCTAGTTCCTACTCACTTCTTTTTTTGCCCCCAATTTCCCCCTTTGCGGCACCATTTTTGTCCTTCACTATCCCAATGGACCCTACCTCTCATGCAGCGAGGCCTCCAATTGGTTCACTCTTCGCACCTTCAGGACCTCCATGACTGGTTGCCTTCCAAATAAGGAACGCTGCTATTGAGGCACGCACTGAATATTAGCGTGTGTCCCTTGGACACTAACCCTCTTTTGCAGCCGCTCCTTGCTGCCACTGCCTTCCTGCTGCCAGCCTGAAGTCATTTGTTCCTGCTGCCGCCACAACTGCCTGCCCAGGTGTGTTCCTGCTGGTTCCTTCCTGCTGCTACAGGGAAGTTACCTAACTGCTCCTCAGTCCCCTCTTCCCCCTTCCCTCCCTGAGGTCTGGCACCATCGTCCCCTTCCTCTGGTCCACCTCCCTCCCTGAGATCCTGTAGATCAGCCCCCATACTCCAACCCCCCATGCTCAGTAGGGCCCCTCACATGAGGTCCTACTCAGTAGGCTCCCCCCACCCCAAGGTCCTGCTGTCGGGCGTGTGTCCACCCGCAAGGTCCTGCTGTCAGCCCCTCACCGTGAGGTCCTACTGAATCGAGTCCCCCTCCCTCACCCAAGGCAGGAAACAATCGGGGGGGGGGGGCAGGAAGCAAGAGAGGTGCAGCCACAGTGACTGCAGCTCTCTTCCCTCATGCCCTCCCCCCTCTTCCCCAGAGTGTGTACTGCCTGCATTCACACGAGGCATGCAGGCAGGCAGCACAGAAGTCTTACAAGGCTACTGCTTGAACTCTTGGCAGCCGTTTTAAAGAATTCTGCAGCAGCAGCAGACAGGGAACAGTGGGTTCTTTCCTGCCCTGGAGAGCCACTAGACCACCAGGGCACATTAAGGTAGGTTCGGGAAGGCACCCTGAGGCTTGGTGGGGTGGGGTGGAGAGGAGAAGAGCGGGCATGGCATAGCACCCTTAGGCTCGGGGGGGGGTGGGGGGAGGCAAGGAGAGAGAGGGCAGAGTCCTCAGAGGCCCTCCCACAGCAGTGCACATAAATTGAAAAAAAACATTCTTGTCAAAAGGGGGCAGAGATAGAATGGGAGCCAGAGGCGTGGTTAGGCAAGGTGCTGGAGGGCCCCACCGAACTGGTCTGTATAGGGCCCTGCAATTGCTAAGACCGGCCCGGTGTCACAGATGATGAGGCATACAGGCAGCACACAGTCTGGGGAGAGGGGGAGGGGAAGAAAAGGTGCATTCACAGTGACTGCACCTCTCTTCCCTCCTCCCCCACATAACATTGTTTAAAGTTTTCCACGCTTCCTGGTGTTTAATCGCATGATTAATTGCGATTAAAAATTTTGATCAAGGTGCAGCCCTAATTATTACTGATGCTGCTGTACCTCATGAAGAAATGCAGTGGATTTGCAGACTACAAATTATTTTAAATAGTTAAAAAATATACTTATTTCCTGCTCCAGTGGGCCCATGAACGGTGGTGGGGGGGGGGGGGGGGGGGGGGGGGGGTATATCTAGCAGCACTATCAAAAGAAGTAACAGTGGGTTTCCCGTGGCCTGTACCTGCACCAGGGGTGTCACTGCCACCTGAAAGTTCTGCAACATTAGCCTGAGTGCTTAAGCTAAGTGTAGGCACCTGGATCAGGAAAGGGAATGGGACTTGATATACCACCTTTCTGTGGTTCTTGCAACTACATTCAAAGCGGTGCTACATAGTATATACAGGTACTTATTTGTACCTGGGGCAATGGAGGGCTAAGTGACTTGCCCAGAGTCATGAAGAGCTGCAGTGGGAATCGAACCCAGTTCCCCAGGATCAAAGTCTGCTGCACTAACCACTGTGGCAGCATGAAATACCTTTTCCTTATTACCACAATTCAGTGGTAAGATTCATCCTGAAATTTGGGCAAGGCAATGTGCGATGAGGGTACCACCAGCAAAAAAGGAAAGCAATTTATCTCTGCAGGACTTTTGTATTTGTAACGCAGCTGAGGATCAATTTATATACTTTGTAAAGAAAAAGATAGCATGGGTTAGACTTATCAACATGTTACTGTGATTTAACGCAAGTTCCATTACTGTCAGTGCAGTCTGTTTAGGAGGGTAATTTCACAATGGCTTTTTTGCAAATATATTCAAATATACAGATGTAAAAGGCAGCTTATAAAATTACCCGTTATGTAAAAATATGCACACCGACCAGAACACGTACATTGTTCATTTAAGAAGAAAAACAGAAGAAGCATCTATCTCCATAAATGGGGGGAGGTGGGGGTAGCCTTTTCACTGGTTTTTCTCCAAGTCAAGTTTCACTGCATTCTGTTTAATTTTTAGGGAGTTCTTTTGTCTTCTGATAGACAGACATTTCTCGACCAATAGATTGGAAAGAATAAAAAATTAAAAAATGTATTTTTAGGTATATAACTTGTCCATAGAAAGTTGTAATCATCTATTTTAAGAGTTTACTGGGCTCCCCTCATTACCTGCCCTTAGCCAAAATGACCTGCTTACTTGACACGGGCAGAAGTATGCCAGATCCACTCACCAGTTTCAGTTTGTTTGTATTTACTAAACCACCTTTCATTGACCACAAAAAAGCAGTTTACAAGCTTTATATAAAATTATACTAACAGGGAGATGCTCAAAACCTAATGCCGACACTAGAAGAGATTAGCGCTGGCATTAGGGTGCGCAGTAATTTCAGAGGGGGTATAGCGCAGGAAATAATACACCAAATAGCATGCAAATTAGGCCATAGTGCCTTCCCTCCCGATGCCGAGAGAACACCGCAGAAAAGCAAAGCTGCCTTACCACCGAAAACCTAACGCTGGCTCTGACCTGGCGTTAGGGTGTTTCAAAGGAGGTTTCTCATCAGGGACCCAGCTCTGGGGAGGGGGCTCAGGTTCACCAGAGCACACGTCGGTAGGAAGGGGGAGTTTGCTGTACATAGCACACAGCTCTTATTTTATGGAAGTTATATATTCTTCTATTTCTTTTCAACAGCCGCATTTCATTTTACACCTCGTTGCATTTCCTGCAGTGCAGGATCTGTTAATTTGAACTCTGCATCCTTTTCTGAAAAGTTTTATAGCTGGCTAAATTCTCCCAATATTTCCCATGCAAGTACACATTTTCCTGCCACCTGATGCATCCACTCCTCAGCGCAGGATCCTGCCCCCCTCCCATTTTGACTGGGCAAGAGCATAAGAGCTGTGAATTAAGCACATGTGCCAGACACATTCCTCCCTCTTAACTTCCCAATGCTCAATGCTAACAGTGCACCTATGTTTGTATACTATTAGCACTGAGCATTGGGAAGGCATTTTTGGTGCTGTTCCATTACAGAGCTGGAGTTTTGAGCATTGGGGCCTAAGGGGTCCTTTTACTAAGGTGCGCCGAAACATGGCCTGCGCTAGTGTAGGTGCGTGTTTTGGGTGCATGCAGATCCATTTTTCAGCAAGCCTGTAAAAAAGCCCTTTTTTAAAATTTTTGCCGAAAATGGACGCGTGGCAAAATCAAAATTGGTGTGCGTCCATTTCGGGTCTGAGACCTTACTGCCAGCCATTGACTTTGTGGTAAGGTCTCATGCGGTAACTGTGCGATAATCATCTATGCGCGTAGAATGATGATTACCGCCCGTTTTTTTTGCAGCACACCAGAAAATAATAATTATTTTCCGTCATGCGTAGCAGACGCATGTCAAAAATGAAATTACCACAAGGGCCATGCGGTAGCCGGCCAGTAACTCAAAATTGGTGTAGGTTGAGCACGCCTAGGTGCCTATGCAGCTCACTAAAAGGGCCCGAAAAAATCTTATGACATAAAATACAAAGATGGGGTAAGGAATAAACATTGTAATATTGGTGCAAGGGACTTAACAACCACAAGGGAAAGTGCTTAGCCAGATGGCTCTCATATGCTTTAGCAAAGAAGTACGTTTCCAAATCTGTACTAAATTTTGTGTATGAGGACCTAAAGTATAGAAAGATGGGAGAGAATTCCACAAGGATGATGCCGTAAAGAAAAAGGCCTTCTGATGGGTAGAGTGCAAGCTTACACAAGATACTGAGAGCATTAAGCAAAGATTGGCTGTTTGTGTCTAACTGGTTGATTAGATGCAAATGGAATCATATGATTTCACAGAAAGGAAGGTGTTCCAGTATAGTAGGCTCCATGGACTAACAGCAAGATCCTAAAAGTTGATGCGCTAAGCTACTGAGAGCAAATGTATTGAACATTTTCGGGATCTTGCCAGGTACTTGTGACCTGGATTGGCCACTGTTGGAAACAGGATGCTGGGCTTGATGGACCTTTGGTCTGTCCCAGTGTGGCAATACTTATGTACTTATGTCATGTTCTGTGATAAACAAGGGAGCCAGGTGATTGTTAATGTGACTAAGAACCACAGAATAGATCAAGTTTCTTAGGATTTGGGCATCAAAGTAATAGCGCACAGTTTGAATGTGAAGTAATGCAAGAAAACTGGCCTTAACAACCAATGAAATCTGATGTTCAAACATAAGCATGGAATCGAAATGGCAGCCCAAGAATCTACCAGCATAACTGACAGCTCCATAACAGTAAGGAAAAGATCCAGTCTTAGCAATGTTCAGTTTCAGTCGTTGATCTTGTCTCCACTGGATGACGGCAACAAGCAATCATTAAAAAGAAAGATCTGGGGCATGAGGACCCATGTACTGTGTAATTTATATGTCCACGAAATAACAGTTTACACCCTGAGATTATATTAAAGTAGTCAAGAATTTTTAGCTAGAAGTATTGAACGCTATCAACAACCGATTCTAGAAAATGTATGGGCGATATAAAACAAAACACAATAACGAAACACGAAATGATCTAGTCTCAACATAAGACTTAAAACAATTTTAGCACTTTACCCTGCAGCCCTAAACCAGAGAGGTGGGAGAGGAGGATCTAATAGTCAACTAGATTAAATGTCAATGTTAAATCAAGAAAAACCAGGATCATCACGTTCCCTCTATTACTACTATACAAGGCAGTAAGGAGGGTCTCTGTACTAAAACCAGTTCGAAACCTGGACTGCCTAGGGTGAAATCTAGCAGCCGTACTCTCCCTCCCACTAGGAAGCGGAGATCAACTCTTCTTAGCTGCTATCTTTAATCTAACATGTGTACACGTGAAGCCCTGCAATCTGGTGCTAAATGTTCAGGAACTAGACTGAAGCTGGTGGAATGAGGCACATGGGTTAAAAAATGCTGCTCTCCTTCCGCTGGTAGCAGGGAAAGAGGGAAGGATGAGAACTGTGGCACAAAGATTCAACAAACTCCGAAATGTGTCATAGACTAAAAGAATGCTTTATCATCATTGTTGTCATTACAATCTACATTACAAGTAATCAAATCATGTGAAGTCTGATTAAGCAAGTGGTCTATGTTGAAGACCCTTGTAGAAAGTGCCGTCAATCACCATGTGTGAAACTTGAGATGCAGAACCGCTGCTGCAATTGCTTCAGAGTCATCAAATAGATCAGAGAAGTGGTAGATCAATTGTATATATGAGGGCCTTCAAGAGGATTACAAATTGTTGTTTATTGAGACCCAGTCCAAGTGAATCAATTACTGTATCAGCAGCCAAATGAAATCATCCATATTTATTCCAAAGTCCTTGTCATTTGGCAAATACAATCAGAAATGTTCTTGTAGGCCAAATCACTTTCAGTTTTGTCAGCATCAGTAGTAATATATGGAGGATTGGCCTAGTGGTTAGGGTGGTGAACTTTGGTCCTGGGGAACTGAGGGAACTGAGTTTGATTCCCACTTCAGGCACAGGCAGCTCCTTGTGACTCTGGGCAAGTCACTTAACCCTCCATTGCCCCATGTAAGCCGCATTGAGCCTGCCATGAGTGGGAAAGTGTGGGGTACAAATGTAACAAAAATATATATATATATATGACAGGCACATTGCTGATGACGAGGAAGCTTGTAGACATGATTTCCACTGGAGCTGAAAGTTCTGCAGACATCCAAGGCTTCATCTGGAAAGTAGCCTAAACTAATTCCCACAAGGTTCTGGATCTAGAGGCTGTGATGGAAGAAGCAGCTTTGGATTTCATGGAGGTCGTGAAGACGTGGCTCACATAAGTACATAAGTAGTGCCATACTGGGAAAGACCAAAGGTCCATCTAGCCCAGCATCCTGTCACCGACAGTGGCCAATCCAGGTCAAGGGCACCTGGCACGCTCCCCAAACGTAAAAACATTCCAGACAAGTTATACCTAAAAATGCGGAATTTTTCCAAGTCCATTTAATAGCGGTCTATGGACTTGTCCTTTAGGAATCTATCTAACCCCTTTTTAAACTCCGTCAAGCTAACCGCCCGTACCACGTTCTCCGGCAACGAATTCCAGAGTCTAATTACACGTTGGGTGAAGAAAAATTTTCTCCGATTCGTTTTAAATTTACCACACTGTAGCTTCAACTCATGCCCTCTAGTCCTATTATTTTTGGATAGCGTGAACAGTCGCTTCACATCCACCCGATCCATTCCACTCATTATTTTATACACTTCTATCATATCTCCCCTCAGCCGTCTCTTCTCCAAGCTGAAAAGCCCTAGCCTTCTCAGCCTCTCTTCATAGGAAAGTCGTCCCATCCCCACTATCATTTTCGTCGCCCTTCGCTGTACCTTTTCCAATTCTACTATATCTTTTTTGAGATACGGAGACCAGTACTGAACACAATACTCCAGGTTATATCGGGCTATAATCTAGTCGGAAGGACAAAGGGAGGGAGGGTGGCCTTATATGTTAAAGATAATATCAAAGTGACAAAATTCCAGGACTTAAGAGTAAGGAAGAGGCAGGCATTGTGGGTTAATCTGGAAACAGGGAATGGAAACTCTAGTAACACTGGTGAAAGAGTGATTTTAATAAGCCAGATGTTGACTGGAGCACCCCTATTTTGGGGTTGTCTAGAAGAAGGGAGATCCAAGATTCTCTACAGGGAGAACCCACATGGGATGGGGCCATACTGACTTAGTACTTATGAATGAAGACAGTTTTTTTACTACTACTGCTATTTATCATTTCTATAGCGCTACTAGATGTACACAGCGCTGTACACTGATCATATAAGAGACAGTCCCTGCTCAACAGAGCTCACACTCTAATCAAGACAAACAAGAGATAAGGATATTACTTAAGGTGGGAATGATAAAACAGGCATGAGTACTGGACAAGTGAATAGGAGCTGGAATTGATAAATAGAAATAAATCAAAACATAGAAAAGAAAATAAGATGGGACCTTTTTTTATTGGACTAACAATACAGTTTTTTGATTAGCTTTCAAAGGTAACCCTTCATCTTCAGACTGGGAATAAGCAAATGTTGACAAATATCAGAATATATACGTGAAACAAAAAAGCATTCCAATGATAGTCTCACAGTTGAGGGTAGAGTGGGTTAGGTGAGAAACAGGGAGAGATGGATGGCTGATAAGAGGGTGACAAAGCAGTAGAATTTTATGGTTTATAATGGGATAGAAAGCCCAGATATTTGCTGTCCTGTCTGGTGGTGTCAAAATATTTCATCGTTTTCACTTCAAACGTCTTATGTTCCTGGGTTGTCTTAAAGTTTCCTTTTAGTATTCTTACCATAAGATCATTGATGCAGTGTTTTGTAAAGTGCTGTCCCACAGAGGTGGCATCCTGGTTGGCGTTGGAATGTTTAATATTGCGTCTATGTAAATTGCGCCTCGTCTTTAACATCTGGCTATGAGTTGGGAGTTAAAAGCAACTTCAAAAAAATGGACTTTTAGCCTAGATTTGAAGATGCCCAGAGATGGAGCTTGACGTACTGACTCAAGAAGGCTATTCCAGGCGTATGGTGCAGCAAGATAAAAGGGATGAAGTCTGGAGTTGGCAGTGGAAGAGCAGGACACAGATAAAAGAGATTTACCAGATGAACAGACTTCCCAAGGAGGAGTTTAGGGAGAGTGGAGAGGTACTGAGGAGCTGCAGAGTGAAGACACTAAGTCAATAAGAGCAGTTTGAATTGTATGTGGAAACGGATAGGGAACCAAACAAGTGACTTGAGGAGAGGGCTAATATGAATGTAGCGACACTGGTAGAGTATAAGTCATGCGGCAGAATTTTGAACAGATTGAAGGGGAGAGAGATGGCTTAGTGGGAGACCTGTCAGAAGCAGTGTGGATAAGAATTTTGGTAATGTGCTCAGAAAGGAAGGGACGAATCTTGGTGATATTATACAGAAAGAAACAACAGATTTTAGCAGACATGTGCAGAGAAAGAGAGAGAGGAGTCAAATATGACCCCAAGGTTACGAGCTGATGAGCCAGGGAGGATGAGAATGTTATCCACAGAGACAGAGAAAGGAGGAAGAGGAGGGGGAACGATAAAAAAAGCTCAATTTTGGCTATGTTTAGTTTCAGATAGCGATGAGACATCCATGCGGCAATGTCAAGACAGGACAGGCTGAGACTTGGGCCTGGATTCCTGCTGAAATTTCTGGTATGGAGAGGTAGCTCTGGGAGTCATCAGCATAAAGGCAATACTGAAAATCATAGGAGGCGATCAGAACACCAAGGGCAGAAGTATAGATGGAGAAAAGAAGAGGTCCCAAGACAGAGCCCTGAGGTATACCAGCTGACTGTGGGATAGAAGTGGAGGAGGATCCATCAGAGCATACAGTAAAAGTGCGATGGGAGAAATAAGAAGAAAATAAAAAAATTACAGAGCCCCAAAATCAAAGCAAGGACAGCGTATCAAAGAGTAGGTGGTGATCAACAGTGTCAAAAGCAGCAGATAGATCAAGGAGGACGAGGATAGAATAGAGACCTTTGTATAAGACCAGGAACAGATCATTGAAGATTTTAGAATGGGCTGTTTCAGTTGAATGCACAGGGCAGAAGTCAGATTAAAGTGGATCAAGAACAGCTTGAGATGAAAGAAAGTCAAGACAACAGTGGTGAACAGCACATTCAATTAGCTTGGATAATGAAGGGAGAAGGGAGATGGGGCAATAGTCAGAAAGGCAGGTAGGGTCCAATGAAGGCTTTTTAAAGAGTGATGTTATGATGGGTGATCGTTTGGCATCCAGCCACTGGAAGGTATTGTTCAATATTAAGACATTATGTATTGTGACATCACTTCTTCCTTCCACTACTTTGATCCACCCTGTCATTTCAATATAATTTATACTCTACTAACAGTATCTCATCGGTTGTTCTTCTACCAGGTCTAAGAAGTGCCTATTATGTCTAACTTTTCGTTTACTGCTATACATTCTAGCTTTCCCATCTTATTTTTTTAAGACTTCAGGTATTCACACACAGAAATTTAGTGAATGTTTATGGCATTTACAATCTGCTTAGCAGCTGATGGAGGTACAAATGAGAATGAAGTGGATAGAGCACCGTTCACGGAAGAAAGTGTGTATCAACAACTTGAAAAGCTAAAGGTGGACAAAGCCATGGGACCGGAAGGGATCCACCCCAGGATATTGAGGGAGCTCAGAGAGGTTTTGGTGGGTCCTCTTAAAGATTTGTTTAATATATCCTTGCAGATGGGAGAGGTTCCAAGGGATTGGAGAACGGCGGATGTGGTCCCTCTTCACAAAAGTGGTGATAGGGAAGAAGCTGGAAACTACAGGCCGGTAAGCCTCACTTCGGTTATTGGAAAAGTAATGGAAGCGATGCTGAAGGAAAGGATAGTGAATTTTCTGGAAGCCAATAAGTTGCAAGATCCGAGACAACATGGTTTTATCAAAGGGAAATCGTGCCAAACAAATCTCATTGAGTTCTTTGATTGGGTGACAGGAGAATTGAATCAGGGACGAGCTATAGACGTAATCTACTTAGATTTCAGCAAAGCTTTGACACGGTTCCTCACAGGAGGCTCTTAAATAAACTGGATGGGCTGAAGATAGGACCCGAAGTGGTGAACTGGATTAGGAACTGGTAGACGGACAGACACCAGAGGGTGGTGGTGAATGGAATTTGCTCGGAGGAGGGAAAGGTGAGTAGTGGAGTGCCTCAGGGATCGGTGCTGGGGCCCATTCTGTTCAATATATTTGTGAGTGACATTGCCGAAGAGTTAGAAGGTAAAGTTTGCCTATTTACGGATGATACTAAGATCTGTAACAGAGTGGACACCCGGGAGGGAGTGGAAAACATGAAAAAGGATCTGAGGATGCTAGAAGAATGGTCTAAGGTTTGGCAATTAAAATTCAATGCGAAGAAATGCAAAGTGATGCACTTAGGGAATAGAAATCCACGGGAGACGTATGTGTTAGACGGGGAGAGTCTGATAGGTATGGACGGGGAGAGGGATCTTGGGGTGATAGTATCTGAGGATTTGAAAGCGACGAAACAGTGTGACAAGGCGGTGGCTGTAGCTAGAAGGTTGTTACGCTGTATAGAGAGAGGTGTGACCAGCAGAAGAAAGGAGGTGTTGATGCCTCTGTATAAGTCGTTGGTAAGGCCCCACCTGGAGTATTGTGTTCAGATTTGGAGGCCGTATCTTGCTAAGGATGTAAAAAGAATTGAAGCGGTGCAAAGAAAAGCTACGAGAATGGTATGGGATTTGCGTTACAAGACGTATGAGGAGAGACTTGCTGAACTAAACATGTATACTCTGGAGGAAAGGAGAAACAGGGGTGATATGATACAGATGTTCAAATATTTGAAAGGTATTAATCCGCAAACGAACCTTTTCCGGAGATGGGAAGATGGTAGAACGAGTGGACATGAAATGAGATTGAAGGGGGGCAGACTCAAGAAAAATGTCAGGAAGTATTTTTTCATGGAGAGAGTAGTGGATGCTTGGAATGCCCTCCCACGGGAGGTGGTGGAAATGAAAACGGTAATGGAATTCAAACATGCGTAAGATAAGCATAAAGGAATCCTGTGCAGAAGGAATGGATCCTCAGGAGCTTAGTCGAGATCGGGGGGTGGGGCTGGTGGTTGGGAGGCGGGGATAGTGCTGGGCAGACTTATACGGTCTGTGCCAGAGCCGGTGGTGGGAGGCGGGACTGGTGGTAGTTAGAGGGGTTCCTCAGAGATTACCCAACTATCTATTCGCTTTCCGAGCCGCAGCAGCACACTGAGCAGAAGGTTTCAGTGTATTATCAACGACGACACCCAGATCCCTTTCTTGGTCCATAACTCCTAACGTGGAACCTTGCATGATGTAGCTATAATTCGGGTTCTTTTTTCCCACATGCATCACCTTGCACTTGCTCACATTAAACGTCATCTGCTATCTAGCCGCCCAGTCTCCCAGTCTCGTAAGGTCCTTCTGTAATTTTTCACAATCCTATCGCGAGTTAACAACTTTGAATAACTTTGTGTCATCAGCAAATTTAATTACCTCGCTAGTTACTCCCATCTCTAAATCATTTATAAAAAAAAGCAGCGGTCCTAGCACAGAACCCTGAGGAACCACAGTAACTACCCTTCCCCATTGTGAATACTGCCCATTTAACCCCACTCTCTGTTTCCTATCCTTCAACCAGTTTTTAATGCACAATAGGACTTTTCCTCCTATCCCATGACCCTCCAATTTCCTCTGTAGCCTTTCATGAGGTACCTTGTCAAACGCCTTTTGAAAATCCAGATACACAATATCAACCGGCTCCCCTTTGTCCACATGTTTGTTTACTCCTTCAAAGAATTGAAGTAAATTGGTCAGGCAAGATTTCCCCACCCAAAAGCCATGCTGACTTGGTCTCAGTAATCCATGTCCTTGGACGTGCTCTGTAATTTTGTTTTTTAATAATAGCCTCTAGCATTTTCCCCAGCACCGACGTCAGACTCACCGGTCTATAATTTCCCGGATCTCCCCTGGAACCTTTTTTAAAAATGGGCGTTACATTGGCCACCCTCCAATCTTCCGGTACCACGCTCAATTTTAAGGATAAATTGCATATCACTAGCAGTAGCTCCGCAAGCTCATTTTTCACTTCTATCAGTACTCTAGGATGAATACCATCCGGTCCAGGAGATTTGCTACTCTTCAGTTTGCTGAACTGCCCCATTACGTCCTGCAGGTTTACCGTGAAGTCAGTAAGTTTCTCCGACTCGTCCGCTACACCGGATGTTAAGGTTTTGTATCTGCTGGTCCCCTTCTTCATAAACCCACATTCTCTTTCTGTATTGACTGTCCCCCTTTATTTTTATCACCATCTCATATTAACTGCCTTCTCTCCCTTCCTTTGTTTTTTTTTTCTTAATTGAGTTATGTTTTTGTTTTCTGACTGCTAATCTCTTTATTTTCTTCCCATTATTCATCTGCCTTTCACAGATTTCTCACTTTCTCTGTTACTTGCCCTGCCTTCAGATCTCAAAGCATGGTCTAGAATGAAAATGAAATTCATCCATTTCTAATAAATATGAAAGTAATCTATAACCTCCAACTCCAGGGTCTGTCAGTGCTGCCTGAATAGCCCCAGCCAACATAGGGCGCAAATGTCCTGAGCTGAGACTCAGACCCAGGTCTCTCCATATGACATCAATCTGCTACTGATTTTGGGCTTTTTATACATAAGAACATAACAGGTGCCATACTGGGTCAGACCAAAGGACCATCAAGCCCAGTATCCTGGGTGATCTAGGCAGTCACATTTTGCTGTGCTCCGGAACTCTCTTTTTTCTATGAAGTTTTTCTTTGATTTTACTGAATGCTGACGCGAAAAGGGACAATCAGGGAATATCCTCCTTACCCCCTGTGATTCCGGTCCTTCAGCAAGCTGTTATGACAGCACCAAAGGGTGTATTCGCTGCTGGAATGGAGAGGAGTCTCGGCTTGGAAGGCGAGGTTTTGCTTAGCCCACGTAGCACTCCACAGGCTTCGGGTGTGATATGCATTCCGGGAGGAGCAGCTGCCAGAGCGTTGGACGTTTAGGACTCAGAAGCAGTTTCAGAAGGGCAGGCTCCCATCATAGCTATACGCCCAGGAGAAGTTTCCTTTGATGATCCCAATCTCCCAGGTACTTCGGAAGCTACTGGTGTGAATTTGCCTGTGGAAGATCTTTTATCGGGCAAGGCTGTGGAAGTGTTGGAGGGCAGCCAGCCTGGTTCCAGTTCTGTTCTACAACTGCTGGTTAGACCTACAAAGATAACTCTGGAGTCCATCTGGACAGCTAAGGAGTCCCTGCATGTCACGTCTGTGGCCGTGACCCCTCTCAGACTCACCTTATTTCCTGTGGTCAGCTTCTGAGCTGGCTTCTGTCTGTTCTTTGTGAGTTAGTTCTGTCTCTGTCTCTGTGTGCTGGCTGCATTAGATTGTCTGTGTGCTGTCACCCGTTCCAGATTTCAGCGCAGTCCAGTCCGGATCTTCCAGCCTGCCAGACTTGCTTGTTTTGTTTGTACCTGCACAGTACCCTTAGTTGCCTGGTGATTGCAGCAGCTGAGCAGTCGGTGCCGGGGAAAATGGTAGAGGCTATTATTAAAAACAAAATTACAGAGCACATCCAAGGACATGGATTACTGAGACCAAGTCAGCACGGCTTTTGTGTGGGGAAATCTTGCCTGACCAATTTACTTCAATTCTTTAAAGGAGTAAACAAACATGTGGACAAAGGGGAGCCAGCCGGTTGATATTGTGTATCTGGATTTTCAAAATGCGCTTGACAAGGTACCTCATGAAAGGCTACAGAGGAAATTGGAGGGTCATGGGATAGGAGGAAAAGTCCTATTGTGGATTAAAAACTGGTTGAAGGATAGGAAACAGAGAGTGGGGTTAAATGGGCAGTATTCACAATGGAGAAGGGTAGTTAGTGGGGTTCCTCAGGAGTCTGTGCTAGGACCGCTGCTTTTTAATATATTTATAAATGATTTAGAGATAGGAGTAACTAGCAAGGTAATTAAATTTGCTGATGACACAAAATTATTCAAAGTCGTTAACTCACGACAGGATTGTGAAAAATTACAGAAGGACCTTACGAGACTGGGTGGCTAAATGGCAGATGACGTTTAATGTGAGCAAGTGCAAGGTGATGCATGTGGGGAAAAAAGAACCTGAATTATAGCTATATCATGCAAGGTTCCACGTTAGGAGTTACGGACCAAGAAAGGGATCTGGGTGTCGTCGTCGATAATACACTGAAAACTTCTGCTCAGTGTGCTGCTACGGCTCGGAAAGCGAATAGAATGTTGGGTATTATTAGGAAAGGTATGGAAAACAGGTGTGAGGATGTTATAATGCCGTTGTATCGCTCCATGGTGCGACCGCACCTTGAGTATTGTGTTCAATTCTGGTTGCCGCATCTCAAGAAAGATATAGTGGAACTGGAAAAGGTGCAGCGAAGGGCGACTAAAATGATAGCAGGGATGGGACGACTTCCCTTTGAAGAAAGACTAAGGAGGCTAGGTCTTTACAGCTTGGAGAAGAGACGGCTGAGGGGAGACATGATTGAGGTATATAAAATAATGAGGAGTGGAACAGGTGGATGTGAAGCGTCTGTTCACGCTTTCCAAAAATACTAGGACTAGGGGGCATGCGATGAAACTACAGTGTAGTAAATTTAAAACAAATCGGAGAAAACTTTTCTTCACCCAACGCGTAATTAAACTCTGGAATTTGTTGCCGGAGAACGTGGTGAAGGCGGTTAGCTTGGCAGAGTTTAAAAAGGGGTTAGACGGTTTCCTAAAGGACAAGTCCATAAACCACTACTAAATGGACTTGGGAAAAATTCATAATTCCAGGAATAACATGTATAGAATGTTTGTACGTTTGGGAAGCTTGCCAGGTGCCCTTGGCCTGGATTGGCCACTGTCGTGGATAGGATGCTGGGCTCGATGTACCCTTGGTCTTTTCCCAGTGTGGCATTACTTATGTACTTATTATACAGTTACAGCAGCCATAGAGCTGTGGAAGCTGGAGCGCCTACATGTGGCAAGGACACGCAAAACTTACAGCATTCTGTAAGTTACGCACGTAAAGGGAGATGCAGCCATGCTCTGCCCCCTTGCAAATACACGTTACGTAAACTGAGTTTTTGCAGAAGAGCTTTTAGATGCTCTGTTAGCACTTATGGGCCACATAAAATGCAGGTACACAGAACTGCTCTTCTTGTGCCAGAGCACGTCCGTTTAACAGCTGCTCTTAAACAACATTAAGTCCTTTGATTGATCATTTAGAATTAAAATTGATACATTGTGCTACTGGTTAGGATTTTTTTTAAGGTCAATATTCAAAAGAATTTGTTTGATCAGAGGTGTAATTTGTTTTTAATAAATCTGCAGCATTTTGGACACGTGCAGTTCCCCAACTCCCCTCCGCAATGCATGCACTCCCCCAATTCCTCTGATAGTATGCAACTTCTGCTGTCTCTGCATGAGTTCAGACACCGAACAGACTCGGAGCCATGTGGTGCCAGAAGAACGCAAAAAAGCCCTTCCAAATGCAGTGCCAGCAGCAAGCCTCCGCACAAACAGGATGGTAGAGGCTGTCTAGTAGGAGACACAGGTGGAGGTCAAGGTAGGTTGGGATGAGTTCAAGGAATAATGTGTAGGGGAGAGACAAGCTGAGAAAAGAGATGGCGTCTGGGAGGGAGCAGACTAGTTTTAGTTCCACGAGCCACTCTGGACCAGCTATGTCACTGGAGTGGACCCCGTTCTTATCCAGGACACTGGCCACGTTCTCCAGCAACTACCCTAGATTTCACATAGATTTTTTTTTTTACACCAAAGTAGCCCTGGCTTTGAAAAATAGCAGCCCCGAGGGTATCACACTTTATGTTTCTAATCCCTGTATACAAATCAAAATAGGCTCTACACATTACCCTCCAAAACGAGCCGATATTGTTTCAAAGATTTTCTCTTTGTTTCACTGTTATTATCTACAGAGGTCCCTACTGTATAAGTCGTTAAAAAATATCTACCAAACAGGGTCAGAAAACCCAATCCTGATGGCCCCCTAAGGAATAATAATTGGGAAAAACAGTGAGAGATGAAAGAGAGAAGGAAAAGTTTATTTGTAAGGTAGCTGTCCAGCTGTGCATAGAGGCCAAGCTAGAACAAGGTCAGTTTTCTCGCTGGGATTGCTTGCATAAATGTAGTGCAAATATTTGAAAATGCATTTCTTTATCCCTTCTCTGTATTTAGTGTCATCCTCAGTTACTGTGTTCTTTTTACTAGCGTGATCCCTCTTTTAGACCATTAGTTAACTATGAGGTTACAGGGTCAGTCCCCAGAGAGACACTAATGTGTGAGTCACAACAGTGCTAAGAGCTCCAGTCAGGCCATACTGAGCGAGGTGCCGTCAAAGACTCATTGATCCATGCTTAACACAGACCTCCTTATTGCCAGCTGCTATTTTCATATGATACAGGAATTTGCTCATACAAAATACTGCATGTCCATGTCATCCGGG
Organism: Microcaecilia unicolor; assembly: GCF_901765095.1. Classification (NCBI taxonomy): domain Eukaryota; kingdom Metazoa; phylum Chordata; class Amphibia; order Gymnophiona; family Siphonopidae; genus Microcaecilia; species Microcaecilia unicolor. Next base: position 766,773,997 of record NC_044031.1, on the reverse strand, counting down.
GAAGGCGAAAGGGAAGACCTCCTAAATTTCAATGTAAGTTGTTGAAACTCATAAAACGTGAATATTTAAAACATTATTATTATACATATATGGTGCTCACAGTGAACTCAAATGACCCGACTAAGGGCAAGATGCACTAAAGACTCGTTAAAGCCCTTCCCTTACCGATTCCCTTAGCGAATCGGTAAGGAACGGGCATGCATCACGGAATAGGAATGCAAATGAGCTGCTCGTTGTAGCTCACTTGCATTCTCTATTCTATCGTTAAACAGTCGGCCAATCGGCCGGTCGAGCATGCGCAGAGTAGCCAAGCATTATGATGGTGCTCTGCACGTGCCAAATATGCCTCCCTGTGCCGCCCAAAGACGCCACGCTGCTCACCCCCTCCGATGCGGCTCAATCCAGAGGACAGTGCATTTGAGGACACCCATCCAAAAAAAACGTCCATTTTGGCTGTCATTCCCCCCTGCAATAATAAAGACGTCTTTTTTGGCAATGCTTCATTCAGCTGAGAGACCAGGAAGTCTCTGAGCCAATCACAGCGCATTTAACTCGGCTGAATGCGTTGTGATTGGCTCAGGGACTTCCAGGTCAGCTGAGTGAAGCACTGCCAAAAAAAACATTTTTATTATTACCTTGGGGGGGGGGGGGGTGATGAGCAGGGAAACCTCTTCTTCTTCAGGGTTCAGCAGCAGGGTTAAAGACTGCAGGGGGGGGGGGGTGAGGGGAGGGAATGACGTTTTTTTTTTAAGTGGAGTGTTTTTTGTTCCCCAATTTTTTTTTCATACTTTGGGCCAAGTTTTATCCTGCGCAGCCCCATCGAGAGGTCCAGACCTCTCGTTAGATTTTCCAGTGTTAAGGCGATCGGAAAAGGTTAGTGCATCTCATTACAATAGGGTTTCTACACAATTTGCTCATCTGCATTCCGTTTTCATTAGCTGCTACCCTCGTCGGAAAAAAGGTCTTTAGTGTATGCCAGGGTTTACTACTTGCTCGTTAAGTTTAGTGCATCTGGCCCTAAGGATGAAAATGTGCTTTCACCATCATAGCACTGTTGGTCCTCCTTTCAGCAATGTCATTTATTCCATCGAATATTATGCTATATTGGAAATTGCCGATTGCACTTATCTTAAGTAAGGTATCCCACGGAGTTCACTTTCAGTTCCTTAGTGGGTTCCAGTTTACAAAGTCGCATTGCAATGCCGACACAGACCATTCAAAGTGAATGGGCTGCGTCAGCATTACCACACAGACAGCAGCTTTGTAAACAGGGATTTAAATCTTCACTGGAGCCCACTAAGGAACTGAAAATGAACTCCGTGGGATACCTTACTTAAGATAAGTGCAATCGGCAATTTCCAATATAGCATAATATTCGATGGAATAAGTGACAATGTTGAAAGATAATATACACTGAATTTAAAGGAGTGAGGAATGAATAGAGATGTTGGTTACTGCAAGACGGACTGATTCTATTAGAGGAGATGAACAAAGGCTGGTTTGTGTATTGCCATTTTCTCAACATCAGAAAAATTATATGCAAACACTGGCCTATATTAAGATTACATCCTGAACTAGGAAATTTACCAAGATTTGCTTTCACGACAGGACAAATACAGGAGAAATACCGTCAGTCAACAAACAGCTGGACGATATGCATCAAACAATAAAGGGGCATTCGGTCTGTCATAGATGTGTAAGCGGTCTCGAATGCAAAAATTATAGGGACAGGCGTATGAACCTCAACATGTATACGCTGGAAGAGAGGAGGGAGAGAGGAGACATGATAGAGACGTTTAAATATCTCAAAGGCATTTATGTACAGGAAGAGAACCTTTTTTAAATGAAGGAGAGCTCTGGAACGAGGGAGCATATGACAAAGTTAAGAGGGAACAGGCTTAGGAGTAATCTAAGAAAGTACTATTTCACAGAAAGGGTGGTGGAGGTGTGGAATGGCCTCCCGCTGGAGGTTGTGGAGTCGAGGACTGTTCCAGAATTTAAAAAGGCATGGGATACTCAAAAGAGTAAAACCTTTCTTCCCAAGGGATATATTTCACAGCCTGGTACAATCAATGGTGCTAAGTCATCTAGACTACTGCAATGCACTTTATACTGGCTGTAAAGTACAAATCATCAAGAAACTTCAAACAGCGCAAAACACTGCAGCCAGACTCATATTTGGTAAAACAAAATACAAAAGTGCCAAACCCCTAAGAAAAAAGCTACACTGGCTTCCACTTAAAGAGCGTATCATGTTGAAGGTCTGCACTCTGGTTCATAAAATCATCCACGGAGATGCCCCGGCCTACATGTCAGACCTCATTGACCCGCCACCCAGGAACGCTAAAAGATCAGCACGCACATTCCTGAATCTTCACTTCCCCAGCTGTAAAGGACTAAAATACAGAATAACACATGCGTCCAGCTTTTCCTATACGAGCACACAGCTGTGGAATGCTTTGCCATTTGACGTGAAAACACTGTGCAACCTAATTAACTTTTGGAAATCACTGAAAGACTTCTCTCTTCAACAAGGAATACCACAATGAACCATCATAGGAACTACATAGTAACATAGTAACAGGCGGCAGAAAAAGACCTGCACGGTCCATCTAGTCTGCCCAAGATAAACTCATATGTGTATACCTTACCTTGATTTGTACCTGTCTTTTTCAGGGCAAAGACCGTATAAGTCTGTCCAGCAGTATTTCCCGCCTCCCAACACCGGCTCTGGCACAGACCCCGTATAAGTCTGCCCTCCCCTATCCTAGCGTCTCAACCACCAACCCCTCTTCCCCCCGCCACCCAATTTCAGCTAAGCTTCTGTGGATCCATTCCTTCTGCACAGGATTCCTTTATGCCTATCCCACGCATGTTTGAATTCTGTTACCGTTTTCATGTCCACCACCTCCCGCGGGAGGGCATTCCAAGCGTTCACCACCCTCTCCGTGAAGAAATACTTCCTGACATCTTTCCTGAGTCTGCCCCCCTTCAATCTCATTTCATGTCCTCTCGTTCTACCGCCTTCCCATCTCCGGAAAAGATTTGTTTGCGGATTAATACCTTTCAAATATTTGAACGTCTGTATCATATCACCCCTGTTCCTCCTTTCCTCCAGAGTATACATGTTCAGGTCAGCAAGTCTCTCTTCATACGTCTTGGAACGCAACTCCCATACCATCCTCGTAGCTTTTCTTTGTACCGCTTCCATTTTTTTAACATCCTTCGCAAGGTACGGCCTCCAAAACTGAACACAATACTCCAGGTGGGGCCTCACCAACGTCTTATACAGGGGCATTAAAACCTCCTTTCTTCTGCTGGTCACACCTCTCTCTATACAGCCTAGCAACCTTCTCACTACGGCCACCGCCTTGTCGCACTGTTTCATCGCCTTCAGGTCCTCAGATACTATCACCCCAAGATCCCTCTCCCCGTCCGTGTCTATCAGGCTCTCCCCACCTAACACATACGCCTCCCTTTGATTTCTACTCCCTAAGTGCATCACTTTGCATTTCTTCGCATTGAATTTTAATTGCCAAATGTTAGACCATTCTTCCAGCTTCTTCAGATCCTTTTTCATGTTTTCCACTCCCTCCGGGGTGTCCACTCTGTTGCAAATCTTGGTGTCATCCGCAAAAAGGCAAACTTTACCTTGTAACCCTTCGGCAATGTCACTCACAAATATATTGAACAGAATGGGCCCCAGCACCGATCCCTGAGGCACTCCACTACTCACCTTTCCCTCCTCCGAGCGAACTCCATTCACCACCACCCTCTGGCGTCTGCCCGTCAACCAGTTCCTAATCCAGTTCACCACTTCGGGTCCTATCTTCAGCCCTTCTAGTTTATTCAAGAGCCTCCTGTGGGGAACCGTGTCAAAAGCCTTGCTGAAATCTAAGTAGATGACGTCCATAGCACGTCCTTGATTTAATTCGCCTGTCACCCAGTCAAAGAATTCAATGAGATTCATTTGGCACGATTTCCCTTTGGTGAAACCATGTTGTCTCGGATCTTGCAACTTATTGGCTTCCAGGAAATTCACTATCCTTTCCTTCAGCATTGCTTCCATTACTTTTCCAATAACCGAAGTGAGGCTTACCGGCCTGTAGTTTCCAGCTTCTTCCCTATCACCACTTTTGTGAAGAGGGACCACCTCCGCCGTTCTCCAATCCCTTGGAACCTCTCCCGTCTCCAAGGATTTATTAAACAAATCTTTGAGAGGACCCGCCAGAACCTCTCTGATCTCCCTCAGTATTCTGGGGTGGATCCCGTCCGGCCCCATGGCTTTGTCCACCTTTAGCTTTCCAAGTTGTTCATATACACTCTCTTCCGTGAACGGTGCTCTATCCACTTCATTCTCAGGTGTACTTTTGCCAGTCCCTCTCGGTCCTTCCCCAGGATTTTCTTCAGTGAAAACAGAACAAAAGTATCTATTTAGCAAATTGGCTTTTTCTTCATCATTTTCTACATAGCGTTTTGCTGTATCTTTTAGTCCCCTTTTTAGTCTTTCTCCTTTCACTAATATACCTGAAGAAGTTTGTGTCTCCCCTCCGTACATTTCTAGCCATTTGTTCTTCCGCTTGCGCCTTCGCCAGACGTACTTCTCTCTTGGCTTCTTTCAGTTTCATCCGGTATTCCTCCCCGTGTTCCTCTACTTGAGTTTTTTTGTATTTCTGGAACGCTAACTCTTTAGCCTTTATTTTCTCAGCCACTTGCTTTGAAAACCATATCGGTTTCCTTTTTCTCTTGCTTTTATTTACTCTCCTTACATAAAGGTCTGTGGCCCTGTTTATTACTTCTTTCAGCTTGGACCACTGTCCTTCCACATGTTGTACGTTCTCGCAGCCCATCAGCTCCTTCCTCAGGTATTCCCCCATTTTGTGAAAGTCAGTTCGCTTGAAGTCCAGGACTTTGAGTTTAGAGTGGCCGCTAACCACATGAGCCGTTATATCAAAACAAACCGTTTGATGGTCACTGCTTCCCAGGTGCGCAGCCACTCGGACATTTGACACACTATCTCCATTCGTGAGCACCAGATCCAGCGTCGCTCCCTCCCTCGTGGGTTCCGTCACCATTTGTCTGAGCAGAGGGGAGATATGATAGAAGTGTATAAAATAATGAGTGGAATGGATCGGGTGGATGTGAAGCGACTGTTCACGCTATCCAAAAATAATAGGACTAGAGGGCATGAGTTGAAGCTACAGTGTGGTAAATTTAAAACGATTCGGAGAAAATTTTTCTTCACCCAACGTGTAATTAGACTCTGGAATTCGTTGCCGGAGAACGTGGTACGGGCGGTTAGCTTGACGGAGTTTAAAAAGGGGTTAGATAGATTCCTAAAGGACAAGTCCATAGACCGCTATTAAATGGACTTGGAAAAATTCCGCATTTTTAGGTATAACTTGTCTGGAATGTTTTTACGTTTGGGGAGCGTGCCAGGTGCCCTTGACCTGGATTGGCCACTGTCGGTGACAGGATGCTGGGCTAGATGGACCTTTGGTCTTTCCCAGTATGGCACTACTTATGTACTTATGTACAGAGCACTTTGGAAAGCATCCACAATCTCTCTACTTCTTTCTGATTTCGCAGAAGGAACCTTCCGCTTAACTGATATTCTGAATGTGATCTCTTTATACCTGATTGCTTAATTCTATTATGTCATCCATGTTCTTTATGTAATACCAATTGTATCTTTTACTCTGGAATGGCGATTGCCATGACGGAACATTGTAAGCCACATTGAGCCTGCAAATAGGTGGGAAAATGTGGGGTACAAATGCAACAAATAAATAAATAAATAAGCATGTGGGATCGCTTAGGAACAGAAAGAATTAGGGGTTACAGAAGATGGGCAGACTGGATGCGTCATATGGCCTTTATCTGCCGTCATCTTTCTATGTTTCTATTGTCAGTATGCAAAAAGGACTCATTCAGTGGTTAATCCCAATACAAGAAGGCCATTTCTACTAAGAACATATACGGACTGTAATTCCCAACAGGTCATTTGTGCTTTATAGTGTCCCTGTAGGAAGTGATATATAAGAAAAACAAAAAGAAAAATCAAGCAGAGTATTGCGGCAAATCTGAGAAATCTTTGGTTTAATAAATCAGAAACTCCCACTTGTGGAATACTGCCATCAAGAGGGTCATCAGATTTAAGATTTGTAGTTGTATTTCAAGTTAAATTGCAACGTGGAGGGGGACATATCCAAGATACTGTTGCACAAAGAACAAAGATTCATATATGAATGGAACACGGTTTATCCCAAGGGACTAAACTGATTGGTCAAATCTCAAATGCCTTAATGTAATACCATTTGTAAGTCTCTACCCGGAAATGGCGATCGCCATTACGGCATAATGTAAGCCACATTGAGCCTGCAAATTGGTGGGAAAATGTGGGATACAAATGCTACAAATAGATAAATAAATAAATAAAAATAGTCTGTCAAAAGGGTGACCAGTGAAGATTAGAGAAGTCGTATTCTAGGGTTTAAAGGAACAAGGATATACAGCGCATGAGTTGGTGGTTTTTGGTAACACATTGGTCCCTCTAGTAGAGCTGAGAATTGGAATTTAGAAGACTATGAGGCATATTTTCAAAGCACTTTGGGAGGCTAAGTTCCATAGGTTTCTATGGAACTTTGGGAGGCTAAGTGCTTTGAAAATGAGCCTGAATGTATTTTTAGAGAAGTATTTAAGAATCTTATAGATGAAGTCTGCTATCACTTATGTATTTTTTGTGTGCATTACAATCTTAATTCCTGAAGAAGCTATTTCAGCGAAACATAGGTCCATGTCATGATTAAGACTTTGGATAATTAAAAAACACTTCGAACTGACCAGAAAAGACTGGTCTGTAGTGAATATTGGACCTAAACACAGAAGTTTGGAGATTAAGGGGGTCTTTTAATAAGCCACGGTAGCGTTTTTAGCTCACGGTAGAAATCAACTGGTGGTAAACACCGAGATGCCCAACGGGTGTCTGGTGTTTACCGCCAGCTAAAAACACCACTGCGGCTTAGTGAAAGACCCCCTAAGTTTTCACTGGCGCCCACTAAGGAATTGAAAGTGAACTCTGTGGGATACTTTACTTAAAATAAGTGAAGTCAGCAATTTGCAATATAGGATAATATTCAATGGAATAAATGACAACTGTTGAAAGGACCACCTTAGTTGAGAAATTTGAGTTCACTCTGAGCACCATATATGTATTAAAAAAAGGGGGAAGATCAATGTGGTTCCATCACGTGTTATTTATCAAGTTATTTTCAAAGAAACTACATCAACGTCTCAACACAGTCCTGCTTCAGGAGTCAAGTAATGTAATCGTTCACAGTTGATAAACATTCAGAATCATAGCATCAAACTGCAATCGAAGAAAATGCTAGAAACAATGTGAAGTCGCGAGTCTCAATGGACAAGCAAGAGCTGGTTCTGGACTGCTGGAATATATTTACGTGTCACAGAACCAGAAGAAAGCTCTTTTACTCACCAGAGCAGTAGTGGTTTTGGCGATCCGGTATGGGAACAGGAGGCCTGTTCAGTCAAGCTAAGTATATGTGGAACTGTATTTGATATAATTACCAGCGGTATTTATTGGGATTAATGGGGATTAGATGTGGAAATTTTTGGTGTTTGATGACTAAAACAGACTGTGTGGGTTTTGGCTATTTTTCTCCAGTTTTTTGGTGAGCAACTTTTTTCTCCGTTTTTGGGTTGTTCTCTTTTTTCTGATGATTTAATGAGGCCAATGTCCTTTATCCAGTTCTCTGGTCAGCAAATCAAAGAATCAATCGGATTCGTTTGGCAGGATTTTCCTTTGGGCAAAACCTCTTTAGGCATGCTCTCCTATATGCAAATTTATTGAGAGCCACCTTCATGTATAAAACACGCAGAAAAATCTTTATAAAATTACCCTTATAATGCAGCCAGCAGCCAACGCTAACCACATAAGGGATTCTGAATATTTACCACACCATTTTTTAAGATCAGTTAAAGGACTCAAGAGACGAGGCAAGACTAAGGGTACTACTACTACTACTCCTACTTAACATTTCTAGAGCGCTACTAGGGTTATGCAGCGCTGTACAGTTTAACAAAGAAGGACAGTCCCTGCTCAAAGGAGCTTACAATCTAAAGGACGAAATGTCAAGTTGGGGCAGTCTAGATTTCCTGAAGAGAGGTATAGTGGTTAGGTGCCGAAAGCGACATTGAAGAGGTGGGCTTTGAGTAAGGATTTGAAGATGGGCAAGGAGGGGGCCTGGCGTATGGGCTCAGTGAGTTTATTCCAAGCATGGGGTGAGGTGAGGCAGAAAGGGCGGAGTCTAGAGTTGGCGGTGGTGGAGAAGGGTACTGAAAGGAGGGATTTGTCTTGAGAGCGGAGGTTACGGGTAGGAACATAAGGGAAGATGAGGGTTGAGAGGTAAGGAGGGGCTGTAGATCGAGTGCATTTGTAGGTTAGTAGGAGAAGCTTGAACTGTATGCGGTACCTGATCGGAAGCCAGTGAAGTGACTTGAGGAGAGGGGTGATATGAGTATATCGGTCCAGGCGGAAGATAAGACGTGCAGCAGAGTTCTGAATGGACTGAAGGGGGGATAGATGGCTAAGTGGGAGGCCAGTGAGGAGTAGGTTCCAGTAGTCAAGGCGAGAGGTAATGAGAGAGTGGATGAGAGTTCGGGTGGTGTGCTCAGAGAGGAAAGGGTGAATCTTGCTAATGTTATAGAGGAAGAAGCGACAGGTCTTGGCTATCTGCTGGATATTCGCAGAGAGGGAGGAGTCGAAGATGACTCCGAGGTTGCGGGCAGATGAGACGGGGACGATGAGGGTGTTATCAACTGAGATAGAGAGTGGAGGGAGAGGAGAAGTGGGTTTGGGTGGGAAGACAATAAGCTCGGTCTTGGCCATGTTCAGCTTCAGGTGGCAGTTGGACATCCAGGCAGCAATGTCGGACAAGCAGGCCGATACTTTGGCCTGGGTAAAGAGCACAGGTAAGAAATAGTCCTTGCTCAGTAGAGCTTTCAATGTATTCCAAACAGACAAACAAGAGATTAGGGAGTTTCATTTCCTGAAGTAACAACTAAAGCACAGATATGAAACAGGCGAATAAGGGGTTAAAGCAGCCTCAAAAAGAACATGATAAACATAAGTATTGCCATACTGGGAAAGACCAAATGTCCATCAAGCCCAGCATCATGTTTCCAACAGTGGCCAATCCAAGGGACAGCAGCTAAATATCAGCACTATCCAGCTAATGTGAAAGTTGCCCTTGCTCCAAACTCAACTCCTATTTATGCCGACAATACTAGGTCATTCAAATTGATTTTTGACCCAATACTGTATGTGTAAGTGCCAAACATCCAGTAAGCAAGTTATATGTTGACCAAAGCAACTTGTTTGACTATTGGCCTGATAGTGTCTATTCTATGAATGACAAACTCCAACGTCATGAACAACTGAACAGGAAAAGATCCCTCAAAGCAGCTCTTCAATATTAGCCTACAGGAAAAGAGCTCCAGGCGGACTTAGGAAAAGATGGGCTGACGGAGATCTGTACCGAAGGCAGAACAGGCATTGTGCCTAACCTGAGACAGATGAGTGAGGAGGAGGAAGAAGAATGATTGTGCCTTCCTCCTCCATGTTCTGACAACTCAATCAACCCAGAACTGGCTATACGTACATTGCTAAAGTACTAAATGAAGTGCATTGGAAAATTTACCAAAAGGAAAGGTACCAGGAAGTTTCACATGACATGGACCCAACCGAAACACCCATCTCTAGCTGATTCAAAGGGATTTGTGATGACAAAAACGCCATGAGAAAGTAAAGGTTGCTAACCCTTGGGAGTGGCTACCAGACTAGAAGACAAGGGGAATAAAGAAAGAGAGTCAAGAGTTACTTACAGCCATGGCTATTCTCCCCAGTACATGTTCTGGAATCTTCCTATAAACCTCCAGAGATCCACCTGCAGACACAGACAAAGGAAAGGATTTATGAACACCAAAAGAAATACTGCCACTCTGAGACCTGAGGGGCTCTAGCAGCCAAAACCCTCCAGCATGGCTTTCTAGTCCATTCACTTTATGGAGGCTGTGATACTAAGGAGTGCAGGCACAAAGGCACTTCTACAGGGTAACCCATCCCACAATACACCAGAGACGGAAAATTAACCTGTAAATGAAGTCAATCTCAGGCAAAAGTCTGAGTGGAGGAGTGGCCTAGTGGTTAGAGTGGTGGACTTTGGTCCTGGGGAACTGGGTTCAATTCCCACTTCAGGCACAGGCAGCTCCTTGTGACTCTGGGCAAGTCACTTAACCCTCCACTGCCCCAGGTACAAATAAGTACCTAAGCTGCATTGAGCCTGCCATGAGTGGGAAAAGCGCGGGGTACAAATTAAAAAAAAAAAAAATACAGGGCTTGAGTGATTTCATATTGGACTCTTCAACACAGGAGGACACCCCTCCACAGACCCAAAGCCAGTACCACCGACAGATTGCTGGAAGCGTGACGACAGATTCCTGGACTTCCTGCTTACTCATCTAAAAGACATTTCAGACAGTTTGCTTTCTAGGTCCTTCCTGAGCTTTTCCATTAGGTCTCACAGAACCTGCTAAATTCCACTGTGCAAAATGAAAAGGCTCCCAGAAGGCAACTTATCCTCAATCATGATGCCACGGCCACTATAGGGGTTGCATCCAACACAGGAAACTGCTTAACTGGGGGTGCCCATTCCATTCACAAAAGAAGATCCCAGCCACTTTTTCAATTCCCTTCATCCACAGAGCTGAAATTCACTGCTGCAGTGAGCGCAGGGCACGGCTGCTCTCAGAGGCCAAAGCACTTGGCTGGTTAAAGAGCAGCTTCTAACTAGCACCAGGATACCACGTTCATTAGGGCTATTGAAATAGAAACATTAGGAGGAGGAAGCATCTGTTCAACTGGTGCAGACAGATTGAAAATTAGAGCTGAACACCAAATCCCTGATTACTCCAGTTCTATTTAAATGTTAAACAAACAGCAATGAAATGAAATGAGTCTAGAAGCAGAAGTGATTGCGATCAAGATCGGAGCTGGATCTGGAGAGGGGAGGCACAATAAACTGAACTGGTTCCCTTGCTCCACATTCCAGTATCATCTGCCCCATTAGACTGTAAACGAGGGATAAGCCACACAAATGACACGACAGGATATGCAGGTCGAGAACTAGGATTACGGCACACCCCAAACCCTCCCCCTCAACTTAGGGCAGACTTAAGATCTCAGGTCCATATTTCTAGAATTACAGAAAATCTATGTAGCACATGAGATCGTTCCCACAAGTAACTGAAGTAGGCATTGGCTACATAATTTATATCAATCCTATGGGTTGTCAACACATAGATGTTTGTTTACTCACCCTTCCAAACCTATTCACAAGCTATTTACAATTCAGAGTGGAGGAGTAGCCTGAGCCAATGGTTCCCAAACCTGGTCCCAGAGGTGCCCCAGCCAGCCAGGTTTTCAGAACACCCACAATGAATATTCATGACAGAGATTTGCATGAACTGCCTCTACTGCATGCAAATCTCTCTCATGAATATTCACTGTGGATATTCTGAAAACCTGAATGGCTAGGGCGCCTCCGTGACCAGGGTTTAGGAATCAATGGCTTAATAGTTAGAGTGGTGAGCCGAGAACCAGAGAAACAGGGTTCAAATCCCACTGCAGCTCACTGTGAGCAAGGGGAAGTCACTGAATTCTCCATTGCCTCAAGTACAAACACCGTAAGCAGTCTTGGGACAGGGAAATATTTACTGTAAGTGAATGCAACGCCATCTGAGCTACTAACGAAAAGGTGCAGGCTAAATGCAAAATCTTTTTACGTAACACTTGGTGAGTCCCTTCCTTAAAGGGCTCACAATTTAAGCTGTACTTGAGGCACTGGAGGGTGAAGGGGCTTTGCCCAAGGGCACAAGGAGTGGGCAGCGAACTTTGAACCTAGGCAACTATTTCACTGCAGTAAGGCTTCCAGGTACAGAGCGAAAACTCATTTAGATGCTTAAGAAACAGATATCCACTAGTGTCTCTTCCTGTCATCTGCTTCAGATGGGGGGGGGGGGGGGGGGGTGCTTCTGTACCTAGGGACAAGGTTTGCATCTAACAGAGACCAATTTACATGAGACAAAGTTTGACTTATATAGAAGAGACTCAGGTTTCAAAGATTTTCAAGCTTTCGTCCAGGGGCATAGCAACGTGGGGCCAAATGGGCCTGGGCCCCCGTAGATTTGGCCCTGGACCCCCCCTGCCGACAACCCTCTCGACCCCCCTCCCGCCACCAACTCGCCGTTGCCTACCTTTGCTGGCGGGGGACCCCAACCCCCGCCAGCCGAGGTCCTCTTCTTCCTTCGTTCTGTTTCTGAGTCTGACGTCCTGCACGTTGTACGTGCAGGACGTCAGACTCACAGAAACAGAAGGAAGCCTTGCAGATCAGCCAGCGAGGTCCTCTTCTTCCGGCGCAAGGCTTCGTTTTGTTTCTGTGAGTCTGACGACGTGAGACTCACAGAAACAACGAAGCCTTGCAGATCAGCCAGCGAGGTCCTCTTCTTCCAGCGCAAGGCTTCATTCTGTTTCTGTGAGTCTGACGTCCTGCAGCAGACTCACAGAAACAGAACGAAGCCTTGCAGATCAGCCAGCGAGGTCCTCTTCTTCCGGCGCAAGGCTTCGTTCTGTTTCTGTGAGTCTGACGTCCTGCACATACAATGTGCAGGACGTCAGACTCAGAAACAGAACAAAGGAAGAAGAGCACCTCAGCTGGTGGGGGAGGGCTGGCGGCAGGAGGGGGTCGAGAGGGTCGTCAGCAGGGGGGGTCAAGGTGGTGGTGGTAGCGGCGGCAGCGGGGGGGGGGGGTCGGCGCCGCCGGAGGGAGGGCCTAAATGTGCCCCCTCACCTCAGGCTCTGGACCCCCCTCCCGCCGAAGTCTGGCTACACCCCTGCTTTCGTCTAATTCAAGTGAATTTACACTATTACTACAAGCTATGCCTTCCTGTGAATCAAAGGCATGACTCAAGAACTGGCTTACAGATCACCAGCACTTAGTCAACTGTGGCATTCTGGCACTTTCAGAAGGCTCATGGTGTACGGTTTACTAGTGCAAAAGATCAGGGTGACTCTCCCGAGACCGGCCAGGAAACGCTCTTCAGTGTATGGAGCCATACAGAAGGACAGACTTACCATCCATTAACTCTGTGCAAATAGAAATCCGGTTTTCCACAAAAAATGCCCCATAAAATCCAATAATGTACGATGAATCGCACTGCAAAAACAAATAAAAAGCTCATTATAACGGACATCCAGTAACACTTTAAGGAAGAAAAATGGTAGCAACGCAGATCACAACAAATATTTACCTTATACAGAATTTCTAGCTCAGACATAATCTGCCTTTGCAGTTCCAGTGTAATATCTAAGGGAATAACCTGTAGGGAAAAAGGAAAAAGCAATTATGAAGCCACAGAAATCTATTCACGTTTATATGTTATACCAGTAAAGAATCTTAAACCACAGCAGGCAAGAAAAGAGGAAATAGTTAACAGAAATCTCCCGAGTCCTGGAAAGTGACTTTAGTTGCTAGGAATGGCTGAAAAGCCCTAGCACACTGCCCACAGCCATGGAAACAGACCATACCAGCAACCAAGAACGGGGCAATTTCAAAGAATATCAAACATGCTTAGAATGACTAAAACGCAGAGAGCCTCCAATTTGTGATCCATAAGTAGCAGAAACCTTAAACTGATGGCAAAAGAAGTCAATAAAACTTGCTACTAGCCATCGGTGAGTCAAACTGGCAGGAAAATTAATACTGCAAAGCTGGGGCAGGGATCAGATGATACAGCCATAGGGATCCCAACAACAAATAAAACCTGCAAAATGATCATGAATGTAATGGCAAAACTGTCCAAAAAGTAACAGCAAACCTAGTCTCTTGGTTTGAAGAACCTGAGAATATTACTCAGCAGCAGCTTCAATAAAAACAGGTTGAGTGCATGGACTTGATAGAGTCCTGAATGGCCGTTACCTCCCGAGTGAGTACGGTTGAAATAAAATCAAAACCGGAGAAACATACCAACTGCCAGTCTACCGGAAAAGACTGAAGGTCTAGATTGCACAACCTTTCTTTAAACTTGGTTACCCCAGAGCCAGAGTTTATTTGTAGATAAAAAGGAAGAGGAACCTTGCAGTTGAGGGAGGAAACAGGTAGATCAGGAGCAACAGGAGAAGAAAGGCTAGAGTGGAGTGACTGCTCTCTTCTCCACCCCAGGCTTATTGGAGTAGAATTATCCTATCGCTCTGAAATCTGGTCGGAAGTGGCCAGAAGTCACCTTAATGTAAGTAGGTCAAGCTAAACAGAGCACAATGCATCCTTCAGCACCACCAGCAGAAGAGAAAAAGACTATGGACAACAATAAACCATGTGTATAACTTAAGATAAAATCAAAATGATGAGCATGGACCAAAAAAATTAAATAAATAAAGGGGAAGGCATTATAAGGTGTTTTTTTTTCACCAAAACTGCAAAAGAAACATCATCATGAAAAAAAGAACTAAGGGAACATGTCAAAGTCTACTCTGATACCGTTAAGTTGCGGGTTTCTCACCAAAACAAAATACTAATCTTTCCTTCAGCAAGAAAGCACCAGAGGAGAGAGGTCAAGAGTAATCAGCTACACAGACCACCTCATCAGGCTGGACTATTAAGACCTTGCCTGGAAGGGCCAAACAGCAAAGAGCAGTGAAAAGGAGTTGCAACACCATCCACAGGACTAAGTTGCGGTTACCAATTTAATGACAAAAAAAAAAAAAACCTAAACAGATAAGGACTTACCCAACAAAACAGTATTTCTGCCAATAATAGGAGAGGCAGGGAAGAGTAAACTTGAAAACTCAAGGATCATGTGTACAAGTGGACAAAAGGTTATGTATGGGGTTCTTGTATGCATGGCGAGCGAGTGGAATAGAAAGGATGATATATGTGCAACGTGGAGGAAAGAAGGGAAGGAAACAAATGAAATACGGAGGAATGGGAAGGACAAGTGTGATTTCTTTTGGCTGGGAGGATCGTGGGTTTGAGGGGTGCAAGAAGCAGAGTTTGTAGAGAAAATAGGGTGTGGAGGTGAAAAATTTATGTTGTGGAGCTCCAGGGGGGGAAGGAATCAGGTGCTAAGGGGAATTCAGGAAAAAATATTTAAAAATAATTTAAAACCACATGAGAACATTCTAGAAAAAGGTATTCTTGAATTGAGTATCAAGAGGCACCTTGGCTTCATTATTTGCCCAATGGCATTTATTCAGACATAGACTGGGCTCAATTTGTAGACAAAGAGGAAGTGGAACTGAGGGTGGGGCCAGAACAGGAAGTGAATTTACTCCTACACACACAGCACTTCATTTGTGGAGAGAAAGCTGGGGTGTACATAAACTTGAAAACTCAAAAAATATCACCAACAGTAGTACAATTTTGCAACATTATGAACAAAATCTTGGACTACTCAATGTTTTTCTCAACATTTACTCATTCGATACCACAGTGTTGTCCCCAGAAATTTTGGCAGCCTGGTGGCTTTAAGGAGTAGCTGGTGGGAACAGAGGAATACTACACAGTATTATAAAAACTTTCTGTCATTTATAAATACAACTGCTCTATCTCTGCAAACACACAAGACATTTAAAGTAAATGCATAATCCAGGGCAAAACTTGTGTGATTTATGATTAACTGATTTAATGATAATGATATCAGCATAGATGAAAAATGAAAACAATAAAATATTTTTGTACTGTAAATATAACTTAAATGTTTAAAGGACCTTTGACACAGTATAGCAGTTCTTATCAGTTAAATGTAAATAATAGGTAGGACATTTCTCCATGGAAGTCACCATAAAAAATATACGTATTTTTCGGACTATAAGACGCACCGAACCATAAGACGCACCTAGGTTTTAGAGGAGGGAAATAGGAAAAAATAAATTTCCTTTTTCCCTCCTCTAAAACCTAGGTGCTCCAGTGCGTCTTGTCCGAATCCCTCCCTCCGAGTTCGGGATCGCCCTCCCCCTGGCCCTGTCACCACTTCCCCCTACTCACGTCACGCGATCTTCCCTGGTGGTCTAGTGACGTCGGGGCAGGAAAGAGCCCCCTCTTTCCTGCCCAGCGCGCTGCTCTCCATCCTCCTGTATGCATTGCTGCCTGACGGTCTCGGCGAGATTCAAAATGGCCGCCAAGAATTGAAGTCTCGGTGGCCATTTTGAATCTCGCCGAGACCATCAGGCTGCATACAGGAGGATGGAGAGCAGCGCGCTGGGCAGGAAAGAGGGGGCTCTTTCCTGCCCCGACGTCACTAGACCACCAGGGAAGATCGCGTGAGTAGGGAGAAGTGGTGACAGGGCTGGGGGGAGGGCGATCCCGAACTCGGAGGGCGGGCCAGCCAAATCTACCTTCGGACTATAAGACGCACCCCCCATTTTCCTCCCAAATTTTTGGGGAAAAAAGTGCGTCTTATAGACCAAAAAATACGGTATATATTCTGATTCTCATGTCATCTGAGCAAGAGCAACGTAAATCTCTCCACTACCAGGCAAACTGTGAAATATAAAACCTGAAAAATAATCCCAACTCAACATACATTTAGCAAACCTGACACACAACAGTAGCACTAATTCCTAGGATTCAAACAGAAAGAACCCTACCTATGAATAAACAGCTCTATGAATAACAAGTAGGACTGTCCTAGATTTCTACAGAAAGTACAAGCAAACAAAATACTGCACCTTGGTCACGGAAAAACAGCCACATAACAGCCAGCTCTGTGAATCCAGTGGGTGCTGAGCACCCCCAAAATTGAGCAAGCGCCTTCACTGTGGCCAGGGAAGAGTTATTTGTATTGTATCTGACACCCCCAATCGTTTTAAAATGTTTACACCTATGCACAGATAGACCCTCACCAAATACAAATCACAAATAAGAATAAAAATATAAAAACTAGTTTACCACAACACTAGGTGGAAGAAAAAAAAAAACAAATTTATTTCCTCTTGTACTGAAAACAATGTATTTCTGAAAACTAACATATTGCAGTTCATAAATTCAGAATAAAAACTTTTTTTTTTTTTTTAATCTTTGCAGTTTGGGCATTTTTTTCCCAGTCACATTGGTGCCACTGAGTTACTCTTTTCTGCTTTCCTGTCTGTCTTCCGCTCACACTTTCCAATAGCTGCTGTCCATTTGTCCTTTCTCCGTGCTCCTCCTTGTCTTCTATTCCTTATTTTTTGTTACATTTGTACCCTGCGCTTTCCCACTCATGGCAGGCTCAATGCGGTTTACATGGGGCAATGGAGGGTTAAGTGACTTGCCCAGAGTCACAAGGAGCTGCCTGTGCCAGGAATCGAACTCAGTTCCTCAGTTCCCCAGGACCAAAGTCCACCACCCTAACCACTAGGCCACTCCTCCACTCCTTCATATCTATGACATATTGATCTTTCCTTTCTAGCTCTTTCCTCCCTTTCTTTTCTGCCTGTCTACTCAAATTTCACCCTCTCTCTCACCCTCCAGTTCTCCATCTCCTTTTTTTATTTTTCACCTATCAACTATCTCCTTCTCTGTCCTTAGCTCTCCCTTTCTGCTTTCACTCCTTCACCAGTCTCCCATTTCCTTCTGTTGCCCACTATCCATTACATTTTTACCTTCTGTACTCACCATCCTCCTCTTACTCATCTCCTTGACAACTCTCCATGGCTTCTCCCACATGGCTCCATCACATTTAGCATCTCCCCTCCCTCCACTTTGTAGCTCAGCATCTCCTCTCTGTCCTCTACACAGCCGAGCATCTCCTTCCTTCTAACCCCCCAACATCTTCCCTCCCCCTCCCCATTTTTTAGCTTTGCATCTCTCTGTCCATTCCAACCTACAATGCAGTTTTCCCCTATCTTCCCTATCCAGCATTTCTCCTTCTCCATCCCCCTCCAATGGTCTAGCATTTCACCTTCTCTCCCCCCCCCCCCAATGGTCTAGCATTTCACCTTCTCTCCCCCCCCCCCCCAATGGTGTAGCATTTCACCTTCTCTCCCCTCCCAATGGTGTAGCATTTCACTTTCTCTCTCGCCCCAATGGTTCAGCACTTCTTCTTCTATCCCTCTCTCCATGGTCAAACAGTTTCCATCCCCCCACACTCCAATGGCCCAGGATGTCTCCTTTCCCTCCCCACCCCCCAATAGTCCAGGATATATCCCCCCCACTCCCCAATGGACCAGGATGTCTCATTTCCCCATCCCCCAATGGTCTAGTATGTCATTTATTTATTTTATTTTTATTTTTGTTACATTTGTACCCCGCACTTTCCCACTCATGGCAGACTCAATGCGGCAGGCAATGGAGGGTTAAGTGACTTGCCCAGTGTCACAAGGAGCTGCCTGTGCCGGGAATCGAACTCAGTTCCTCAGTTCCCCAGGACCAAAGTCCACCACCCTAACCACTAGGCCACTCCTCCACTCTCATCTTCTCTCCCCATCCCTCCCAATGAACCAGCATGTCTTCCTCTCTTCCCATTCCATGGTCCAGCATCTCCCTACCCCTCCCAGTGGTCCAGGATGTCTCTTTTTTTCTCCCCACCCCACCCTAACCCACCTCAATGGTCCAGCATACCGCCTTCTATTTCCCCCTCAATGGTCCAGCATGTCCCTTTTTCTCCCCACCCTTCCAGTACAGCATGTGTCCTTTTCTCTCCTTCCCCCAGTGTTCCAGCATTTCTCCTCCCTCCCCTTCCCCTCCATGGTCTGGCTTGTTTCCTTCTCTCCTCATCCCCTAATGGTCTACATGCTGTCCCTTACCTAACCAGCGATCCACCCCCCCCTCCACGTATCCACCACCCTTTCCATGAAAGAGTATCTTCTTAGAATCCTCCTAAGCCTATTTCCTCTTAGCTTCATCATATCATCAGAAAGATAAAAGGTTCTGAAACATTTCTTTGAGATCAGATCAGAAATGTTTAATGGTCATAAAATCTATGTTTTCCCTGATGGTTTTTCTAGAACCCAGAAGATGAGAGAGGAATTCCTGGTTTTGTATACTGGTTTTGGGAATGGATTACTTTTTTGAAATTTAGGAAGTGTGTTACTAGATTAAAAGGGAAATCTTAAGTGTAGTAGTTTACCGAACTTAACCAATTACAAGCGTTTTTGCAATCTCAAGAGACTAGTCAGGTGATTAGAAATGGGGAGGGTATATTTGGTGTTGTACCTCCTGGCAAGCAATTTCATGACTAGAAGTTTAATGGATTCTTTAAGAATGCAACTTTTTGCTTTAAGTGTTATCTTCTTTTATTTTATCGCCTTCTCCTAAGGATTGTGGACTTCGAATTTCCTGGCTTTTGACCTCTTAATAAAACCTCACACTATGATTCCCATGTGGCAAATGCAACGCAGCTCATTTAAAAAGAATGAGCCGTATTTGCCACGCTGGGAGTCTCTAGCGTGGTTTAGTAAAAGAGGCCCTATGTTTATTAAAATTACTAGGAAAAAAGGACCGTTTCTGAGAGCAATGAAACCGGCGCTAGCAAGGTTTTCATCGAAGTGTGTATGTTTGAGAGTGAGTGTGTGAAAGACAGAGTGAATGTGCGACTGTGTGTGTGTGTGTCTGAGAGAGAGAGTGAGACTGTCTGTGTGAGAGTGTGTGTTCGAGACAGAGAGTGTGCCGCAGGGGTCCCCCCTCCGTGTGTTGGCGTCCTTCCCGCTCCCCCCGTTTCCTTTTCCCATATCCTTCTCGTCCCCCTCCCCCCCCCCCCCCAGCCTCAGGGTCGTGGCCGCCACCCCCCCCCCCCCCCCCCGCCCTGCAGGATCGTGGGCCCTCTGGCGGCGTTTTTCTGCATCGTAGTGTGTATGCTTGAGAGAGTGTGTTTGAGAGTGAGTGTGTGAGAGAGTGAATGTGCGAGTGTGTGTGTGACAGAGTGAGAGTGTGTGTGGAATGTTTGTGCGAGAATGTGAGTGTGTATGTGAGAGGGAATCCGAGCTTCAGGGTGTTGGCCCCCCCCCCTCCCTTGGCCTTTCAGGATGGTGGTCCCTCCGTCGGCCGGCGTTTTTCCCCCTCCCCCCTTCCTGCCCTCCCCCTTCCCCCTTCGCAGGTTCAGGTTCAAGTGCCCCCCCTTCCAGTGCCTTTCAGGGTCGTGGCGCTCCCTCCGACTGAAGCTGTCTCCCTTCCTGGCACGTTCAGGCAGGCAGGCAGGCAGGCAGGCTGGCTCCCTGCGTGTGTCCGACGTTCAGGCTGCCTGCCTACGTCGCTCCCTCCGTGTCTCCGAGTTTGTGCGGGGCGATGGGAGTCCTGTGGAGTTGGGAAATGGCTGCAGAGGGGCAAGGGTAGTCAGATCGCTTGTCACCGATGCTTGCGTCCCCACCTGCCTCCCTCCAACGTTGTGTGGGTGATGTTAGTCCTCCGGAGGTGGGAAATGTCCGCCGAGGGTCAGAGGGAGATGGCGTTTGGCCGATTGTCATAGCGCCGCCCTCGACGTCATAACGTTATGACGCGAGGGCAGGCCAGACACTCCAGGCCAAACCGGATATCTCTGGCGCCTCAAGTTTCCAGCTTGAGGCTTCATGGAACGTTGGAGGTGCCTTTTATTATATAGAGATTTGCTCTGTTTTTCATGCCTATACAGGAAATTGCCTTTGCCTAATTTTCCTCTTGGATTATGGATGACTGTTTAATATTTTTATCTATGTTCAATTAGATGCTTCTGTAATCTGACTAACAATACATATTAAATTTAAAAAGATACACATTCAATTCTTAGATTCTTGTCCCACAGCAAAGATATTAATCACTGAGCAAGTCTCAGAATACTTTCCAATACAAAGGGGTACTAAACAGGGATGCCCCTTATCTACACTGCTGTTCAACCTCACTTTCCATCTGTTAGCACAAGTAGTTACAGAATGTAAAAGACATGCAGGGATTTCAAATGGAGCACAGCATAAACTAAACATGAATAGAAACACAAATTTTAAGTAGATAAAGATGATTTGGCCTATCCATGTCAACCACTAAGTTCTACAGTCCTTTTCTCTCTCAGAGACCCTCTGTGAGAAACTCATTATTTTTTTTTAATTGAGTCTTTGTCTACCACCTCCACCAGGAAGCTTTTTAATGCATCCACCACTCTTATTATAAAGTAATATTTCCTTAGGTTACTCCTGAGTCTATCCCCTTTCACCTTCATTCAATGCCCCCTCGTTCCAGAGCTTCCATTCAATTGAAAGAGACTCACCTCCTGTGCATTTATCTAAAGCAGGGGTAGGCAACTCCGGTCCTCGAGAGCCGCAGGCAGGTCAGGTTTTCAGGATATCCACAATGAATATGCAGGAGATAGATTTGCAAGCACTGCCTCCATGGTATGCAGATCTATCTCCTGCACATTCATTGTGGATATCCTGAAAACCTGACCTGCGGCTCTCGAGGACCGGAGTTGCCTACCCCTGATCTAAAGTATACACACTGAGATCTTTAAGTCTCTCTTCACGCTTTATGATGAAGCCACTGACCATCTTAGTAGCCACTCTCTGGACTGACTCCATCCTCTTTTTGAAGCTCTAAATAAGGTCTCACCAGAGATTTCCACAGTGGCATCATCACCTCCTTTTTCTTGTTGGACGTTCCCCCCCACTGTGCACTCAAGCATCCTAAATTGCCATCAGCTTTTCTACCTGTTTGGTCACCTTAATATCATCTGCAAACATTTCCCAGCAGTCCTTCTGTAATACTATTTATGAAAATTTTAAAGAGAACAATCCTAAAGTCAAGCACCTCGAATATTGTGTTCAATTTTGGTTGCCGTATCTCAAAAAAAAAATATGGGAATTAGAAAAGGTACAGAGAAGGGCAACAAAAATGATAAAGGGGATGGGACGACTTCCCTATGAGAAAAGGCTGAAACGGCTTGGGCTCTTCAGCTTGGAGAAAAATATTGCTGAGGGGAGATATGATAGAGGTCAATAAAATAATGAGTAGAGTGAAATGGGTAGACGCGAATCGCTTGTTTACTCTTTCCAAAAATACTAGGACTAGAGGGGCACGCAATGAATCTACAAAGTAGTAAATTTAAAACAAATCGGAGAAAATATTTCTTAATTGAACGTGTAATTAAACTCTTTTATTCCTTGCCAGAGAATGTAGTAAAAGTGGTTAGCTTAGCGGGGTTTTAAAAACGTTTGGCCGGCTTCCTAAAGGAAAAGTCCATAAACCATTATTAAAATGGAATTGGGGAAAATCCACTGCTTATTTCTAGAATAAGCAGCATAAAATGTATTGTACTGTTTTGGGGATCTTGCCAGGTACTTGTGACCTGGACTGGCCACTGTTGGAAACAGGATGCTGGGTTTTATGGACCTTCGGTCTGTCCCAGTATGGCAATACTTATGTACTTATGAAAGCTTGAATTCCATTTACCATTAGCCTCTGTCACCTCCCATTCAAATCAATTTCTAACCCAGTCCATTACCTTAGGACCCAGAGCAACAGATTTCAGTTTATTTACAAGTTGCCAATGCAAAACGTGTCAAAGCCTTCACTGAAATCTAAGTACACCATTATCTAGCCTTCCCCCCCCCCCCCCCCAATTCAATTCTGGTTGAATACCTGGAGTCACAAGGAGTCACAAGGAGCAGCAGATGAAGCCAATCAAACCTACCTCTAATAAAATTAGGCTATGTATTGGATTCCAGAAACGACACTATCCTCTGTTTTAGCAGCTTTTAATTTACTTACCACAAAGGTCAGACTAACCGGCATGTAGTTCCCATCCTCCTCTTCCTTTGTTGGAGATAAACCACACCTGCCCATCTCCGGTCTCCTAAGGCCAATTCCAACTCTAAAGAAGTGCTGAAAAAGTCAGATAGCAGAGCCACCTAAACTTTCTTGTTCCTTCAATAACCTGGGAAACAGCCTGTCCAACCTAATCAGACTGTCTACTTTTAAATCAGCTAGCTTCTCAAACACTGTCTTCTGAAAATCATTCAAAGTCTAACTCACTTATATTTCTATTTGTGTTTGTTTTCTGAGGTCCTACTCCTGGCCCTTCACCTGTGAATGAGTGTTCAACAATTCTGCTTTATCATCGTCAGTCTCTATGTATTACTCCCCTTCACCCTTGAGTCTCATAATGCCACTTTTGCACTTAGAATATAAGAATTAGCACAGTATTCTGCTTTCAACAGTGGCCAATTCAGGTCACCAAGACCTGGCAGAACCCTAAAGTGTAGCAAGATTCCAGGATACCAACCCAGAGACAAGTAGTGGTTTTCCCCAGGTCTACCTTAATAGCAGACTATTACTGACTTTTCATCTAGCTAATGACCCTCACCTTAAAGTTCATTTTCCTGATGTCTAAGACTCTTACTTTTGAATGAACCATCTCCACCTATGTCTTAATACTGAACACCAAACAAAAACAAACAAAAAAACAGCACCACGGGCCTTTAAAAATGGAACACAGTTCTTTAATGAATAAGCCTTGACAAAAAGACCCGACACAGGCCGTGTTTCGGTGACTAGCACCTGCGTCAGGGGTCCCCACGTCTCATATAGTAAAAGCTACAAAGCACTAAGGCACTTTCACTTTCTGTATCCAAATGGATACAGAAAGTGAAAGTGCCTTGGTGATTTGTTCCATTTTTAAAGGCCCGTGGTGCTGTTTTTTTTGTTTGGACTTTAGTTTGTACTTCGTTCCCTCTCTTTTGTTATATCCTTAATACTGAACACCACCATTGATGCTGAATAATCACTCATTTTATCAGAAACACTCTCACTATTAAGAACCAGGTCTAGTATTGTCCCCTCTTGTGTGGGTTCCACCACCAGTTGCTGAATCCTTCTACTTCTAGAAGACGCCTCAAACGGGATGTTCCAATCAACATTTGTCAAATTGAAATCACCCATCAACAGAAAGTCCCCTTTCACAGCAATATTGTGAATGTCTTTAATTAAGTCTCGTAACTATTTCTTCTGCCTGTGAACAGATGTTTTATTTTCTCACAGTACCTTCCTCCCCTTATCACATAAGCCCTGAAATTCTGCTTTTCCCTTTCTGAAGAGAACATAGCCTAGTAAGGATTCTCCGTGCACAATGTCTCCATGACCAATAATAAACACAAGTCAGTCTCTTCCATTATAACTTCTAGATCGGGAGCATTATTTCCCATACCCCCCCTATACAAAATTATATGCCCAAATTTCCACGCACAACTTCTAGAATAAGGTCAGTTGCATGTGTAACTTAATGAGTTAATTAACGTCTAACTGGCCTTAAATTACTGGCTATAATTGGTGTTGATTGGCACTTATGGGCATTTTACTACCCTTAATCGATATTTTATAAGTTGCGCACTCAAATTCCAGACTGTGCAACTTCAAGGGGGATTTGGACCTGGAGAGGCATGGGCAGGTCAGGGGTGTCTATAGTCCTGGGCATTTACAACAGCCACTGAGCTAGAATAAGAGGTCATGCAAAGTTAGGTGCGTAAATGTGGACTTACGCTAGTACTCTTTCATGGCAGTTCACACTTACAGCGCAGCATCCCAGCCCCTACCTTTAGGTCATCTATAGAGAATTACCCTGCCATGGGCATTAGTAGATGCATTTTAAGATGTCTTCCCCTCCCCCACTGAGATACAGCACCTGTACTCATAGCATACAATATGAATGTGGAGTACACTCTAATGGGTATTACAGTGGCCTGAGAACCAGGGGAACTGGGTTCAATTCCCACTATAGATCCTTGTAACTCTTGGCAAGTCACTTAACCCTCCATTGCCCCAAGTATAAAATAAGTACCTGTATATCTAGGTAATCCACTTTAATTGTATCCAGAGAAAGGAACGATATCAAATCCAATCCCCTTTCCCTTTCTTGATCATGATCCATCTTTTTGCCATGTTTAGGGCTCAGATTGTAAAAACTGCCTACTGGCTCTACTTCCCAAGTACCAGAGCTGCCATCGAAGCCCACTCCAGCCTATCTTAATCTGTCTTGACATATATGGGACACATGACTGTTTACCAAATCATATATGGTTTATTATCCTCCTACATGCATCAACTAACTGATTTACCTTCACGTAATACAGTAAAAACATCTAGAGAATACCTCACGCTCAATTATCCAAACTACAAAAGTCTTTCTTACGCATCAATCCTTGTTGCAGGCTTCACATGTCAGAGTATCAAACTCTAGAATTCTCTACCCAAGCAATTAAGGTCCTTAGATTATCTGAGATTCCATAAATTACTAAAGGCTTTTCTCTTAAGTACATATCTTATCAAAAGACAATAAACTAATGTTGCAATCTCTCTTATTTGTTCCAACATAACCAATACTCTAGCCTAGCTTCATGACAAACACACGATTATTCCCAATATGTTAAAATGTTATAATTAATTATCTGACCGTACTATAGTTTCTTGAATGAAAGCCACACCTAACCTGAGCTTGTTCGGAATAATGTGGGATACAAACGTCATAATAATAATAATTCTCTGGTCACTCAGTCAATCAGATTTATTTGAATTCGTTGACTGGGTGACCA
Source organism: Microcaecilia unicolor (assembly GCF_901765095.1). Lineage (NCBI taxonomy): Eukaryota > Metazoa > Chordata > Amphibia > Gymnophiona > Siphonopidae > Microcaecilia > Microcaecilia unicolor. Next base: position 766,748,400 of record NC_044031.1, on the reverse strand, counting down.
ACTATTTCTGCTTTACTTTCCTGGGGGTTTTGTTCACCAATCCTCAATAATCCTAGTTTAAATCCCTCCTCAGTAAGTTAGACAGTCTGTTATGGAAGACACTTTTCCTTCTCTTTGATAGGTGGTTTAGGAAGCTGAAATGCTTTTGCTGACACCATCCATACATTCATCTCCAGATTGTCAACTTCCCGACTTTAACCTTTATCTTCGACAAGAAGAACTGAGAGCCCCCCACCCCCACCCCTGCACACCTATCTACTCCACCCTTTCTCCCAGAGACAAAAAGTCAGATTTGATACATTCAGGTGGTACCTAGCAGGATCAGTTGTGCCAACAAGAATAAGCTGCATAATTTAAGTCAGTAAGTTTCATCAGTATCAGCAAATTCTCTGTAAAATCTTGGATCTTGGCACCAGACAGCACATCATGTCTGGTTGGCAGATGGATGACTTTATGCCCTTCTAAAGGGAGTCATCAACCATAACCATCCTTTGCTTCCTAGTGGCTCCTGATACTATAGCTCTGGAGTTTCTGAGCTCCAGTTCTCCCTCTTACTGGGATATTGTTCATTCCTGCACTTGCAGGTCATACATAGCAGTTCTTCAGTTCTAGGGAAGGTGAATTCAGAGTGTTGATTCTGTAGGCTCTAGAAATGTTATACTGACAATGTCTTTTTCATTTGAACCACAACAGAACAAAGTTTAAGCCGTTGACACCAATACCGTGGTCAGACCACTATAAAGCATACATCTCCCTTCAATGGCGAACGAAAAACACAATTAATAAACAAGAACGAAAAACCTACACCACGAGAGGAAAAACAGATCCGGTAATATTTTGGCAACAGATCTACCAAAACGGATGGACAACAAAAGCAGACACAATCCAATTCCTCCAAGAATGGGACGATAGATGCAGAACAGTACTAGACAACATTGCCCCAATTCAAACCAGAACCTCACATAGGAAAAAATCAACACCTTGGTTCACCGAAGAACTGGAAAAACTCAAAACACAAGTTAGAAGGTTAGAACGTGCGTGGAATAAAAAGAAAGACGATCCAACACTCAACGCCTGGAAACAACTTCAAAGGAAATATAAGTATACTATAAGACAAACAAAAAGATTATATTATAAAAATGAAATCGGACTGAATTACAAGGACACACACAAACTCTTCCAACTCGTGAACAAATTACTAAATACCACACCAATCACAACCAACAACAAAGATACACCAGGAGCAGACAACCTCGCGAAATACTTCAATGAGAAAATTGTACAACTGCGACTTAAAATACCAGTCAGCACCACCGATTACGCCGCACTTCTAGACTGCCTAGATCCAGATCCAGGTGCATACCCAGCAGACAGAACCTGGACCAACTTCGAGATATTATCGGAGGAACGTATCTCCCAAACGTTCAAAAGATTTGCCAAATCTCACTGCAAACTAGATATATGCCAAAATAACCTTATGACATCTGCCCCTTATCAATTTATAAAAGACCTCACGAATCACATAAACCATATGCTACAAACTGGACTCTTCCCGAAGGAAAAAGGAAACATCCTACTCACTCCTATACCCAAAGACGCAAAGAAGAATCCCAGTGAACTAACCAACTACAGACCAGTAGCATCCATACCTTTAATAACCAAACTAACGGAAGGGATGGTAACCAAACAACTCACAAACTACTTAAACAAATTCTCAATATTACATGACTCCCAGTCAGGGTTTCGGTCTAACCACAGCACGGAAACAGTACTAGTTACTCTCATGAATAAATTTAAACAAATGATTGCATCTGGCAAGAATATACTACTGCTACAATTTGACATGTCTAGCGCCTTCGATATGGTCGATCATAGCATACTATTACATATCCTCGAATATTTTGGAATTGGAGGAAATGTTCTCAACTGGTTCAAAGGGTTCCTAACCACACGATCATACCAAGTGACATCTAATTCGACTACATCAGCTACATGGATACCTGAATGCGGAGTTCCACAGGGGTCCCCCCTCTTACCGACTCTATTCAATTTAATGATGATACCCCTGGCGAAACTATCATCAAACCAGAACCTTAACCCATACATATATGCAGACGATGTAACAATCTACATTCCATTTAAACAAGATCTAAAGGAAATTTCCAATGACATTAACCAAAGCCTACATATCATGAACACATGGGCGGACGCATTTAAGCTGAAACTAAATGCAGAAAAAACCCAATGCCTTATACTCACCTCACAACACAATATGAACAAATTCACCACCATTGACACACCAAAATTGAATCTACCAATTTCGGAAACCCTGAAAATTCTTGGAGTTACCATTGATCGGCACCTAACACTTGAGAACCATGCGAAAAACACAACCAAAAAGATGTTCCACTCAAGGTGGAAATTAAAAAGAATAAGACCATTCTTCCCAAGTACTGTCTTCCACAATCTAGTACAATCGTTAGTACTCAGTCATCTAGATTACTGCAACTCACTCTATGCCGGCTGCAAAGAACAAATACTCAAAAAACTCCAGACAGCCCAGAATACGGCAGCCAGACTCATATTTGGAAAGTCAAAATACAAGAGTGCACAACCCCTACGAGAGAAGCTACACTGGCTCCCACTAAAAGAACGCATTACATTCAAAGTATGTACCCTAGTACATAAAATCATCCACGGCGATGCCCCAGCCTACATGTCAGACCTGATAGACCTACCAACCAGGAATGCTAAAAAATCATCTCGCACATTCCTTAACCTTCATTTCCCCAACTGCAAAGGTCTAAAATACAAACTAATGCACGCATCAACCTTTTCCTATACGAGTATGCAATTCTGGAACGCACTACCACGTAACCTAAAAGCGACCTATGAACTGACCAACTTCCGCAAACTACTAAAGACCCATCTCTTCGACGAGGTATACCACAAAGACCAAAACATGTGAAACTCCCACATGCATTCAGAAATGTCAATAAGGCTTTCTATTATATTACTTTCATGCATTCTATTACCATGTAACCCCAAATCCTTCTGTAACACCAAAGGTCTATTATCTTCTCACTTCCACTATTCATGATGTATTGTAAGCCACTTTGAGCCTGCAAAGAGGTGGGAAAATGTGGGATACAAATACAATACAATAAAATAATATAGGTGTATTTCACCCTATTTCTTTTATATATATATTTTTTTTATTGAAAGACCCTACTTCTATATCTACTGTACAAGACATTGAAAGTGTGGCCACTGTGTATATTGTGCTTATGTGTTAGATACAAACATGGTTATACATCGACATCTACACAACATCCATCGTTTAAAGACATAAACCAGCTGCTCAATTTCACAAGGGGTAAGCAGTAGTTGATTCAATTACAATACAGTTACGTCAAACAAAAAATGCTAGAACACAATTACCAATCATCTGAGTAACATTCGCTTGGGAAAGATGGAAGTCCCTCTGGTGCTTCACTGGAGAAAAAGATGAATCCAATGTCAGATTTGCAATTTGTGCTTCTGGAAACGGTTCAATTTCCATATGGTGGTGATGTTTCCAAATTTCACCTAACTTACTGGGCACATCTTCAGCTTTATGTAGCAGAAAACGGTCCCAAGATTCAAACTAGACTCTCTACTTAACTAAGGACAAAGGAAGAAATGCTCTCCTAAACCTACAAAATATTGGGCAGCCAGACTGCTATGTATGAAAGACGTACTGTTTGGGGATCTTGTCAGGTACTTGTGACCTGGATTGGCTACTGTTGGAAACAGGATGCTGGGCTTGATGGACCTTTGGTCTGTGCCACTATGGCAACACGTATATACTTATGTAACATACTGATATGGCATGTGTCCAGCTGGAATAGTGTCAGGCTGAAAGTATTAAAAAACAGGAACCTTAGATAGTTAAAAGGGGGGGGGGGGGCATGTTATGAAAACAATGTTCTAGTAAGACAAAATGTTAATGGGATACCCAGAAAGCATGTTATTATCGAAAGTTTGGAAGAGATATTTCTTTCTCGTCAATCCCAATAATGAAATTTGAAAAACTACTACTACTATTTAACATTTCTAAAGCGCTACTAGGGTTACGCAGCGCTGTACAATTTAACATAGAAGGACAGTCCCTGCTCAGAGAGCTTACAATCTAAAGGACAAATGTACAGTCAGTCGAGTAGGGGTCATCAAAATGGGGCAGTCTAGATTTCCTGAAAGGTATAAAGGTTAGGTGCCGAAAGCAACATTGAAGAGGTGGGCTTTGAGTAAGGATTTGAAGATGGGTAGGGAGGAGGCTTGGCGTAAGGGCTCAGGAAATTTATTCCAAGCATAGGGTGAGGCGAGGCAGAATGGGCGGAGCCTGGAGTTGGCGGTGGTGGAAAAGGGTACTGAGAGGAGGGATTTGTCCTGTGAGCGGAGGTTTCGGGCGGGAAATTTGAAAAAAAAAAAATTAATCTACTATCAACAGAACCAACTACACAGATCACATACTAACAGTATGGTGAAGAAGCATCCCTAATAACTCTTTAGAGTAACCCATGCATTTTAGCATTTACCAGTGTTCCAGTCATGCAAATCTAGCAGAGTAAAACAAATAGGAGAAAGTTTTTCTTTACTCAGCATGTAGTCAGACTCTGGAACTCGTTGCTGGAAAAAATAGTGACAGCAGCTGAGGGAAAAGTCCACTGAACATTATTAAGAATTAAGTTTTATTTTTTTTTGGGGGGGGGGGGGGGGTTGCCGGGTTCTTGAAGCCTGGATTGGCCACTGTCAGAGACAGGATGCTGGGCTTGATGGACCCTTGGTCTTTTCCCGGTATGGCGATGCTTATGTACTTATGTACTAAAGTATCTTGAGTGAGCGATGGCACCATGACATCCTCTGATGATCTAAATGTCTTAATACAATACACCGAGCTCATTCAAGGGACCTGGACCTCCATTTGACAGGCCCTGGAGAGATCCCCCAACAATGCAACTATCTCAGGGGGTCTTTTATTTAGACGCACTGGTGTTTTTAGCACGCGTTAAAAATAGGCACGCGCTAAACGCTAAAGACGCCCATAGATATACATTGGCGTCTTTACCGTTTAATGTGTGCCTTAGTAAAAGACCCCCTTAGAGAATAAACTCCAAAGAACAGATACTGAGGACCTCAAATAAACATTAAAATAATTTTATATCACAGTTATATACAATATGTTGGTTTACCCAAAAGTAAAATATGCCAGACAGATCTACAGTATGTTCCATCTCTCTATTAATTGGAACAATGTGCTCAATTGAAAAATGAAGACATGAACACCATCGGGAACCAGGCAAACAAAATACTTCTGTGCTGTAAGTATTACTGAGATTATTATATGTACATGCAGATATGCAATGTTTTTCTTAATGTTAAGACCCCAGGACCAATCTAAGATGTTGGAGTGAATGTGGAAGTGCTGTACATTTGTTCAGATATTCTGGATAGGAGACAGAGAGAGAGAGATTACCTATTCGGCACTTGGGACACTGAATTGGTGACATCTGGTATATGCAGCAAGGTTTGCAACAGCGCTTCAGTGAAAGCCAAAACTGAAACAAGAGCAGAACTTGATGATAGCACTGGCTTAAAGATTGAACACTGAGAAATATGATCAGGTTTGAAGCCCATTCTCAAACGTATAGAGCTCATGACATCCAGAGACTGCTTGGATGATATTCAGAAGATGGACAAAACTGAACTGTATACATCTGGTTTGTTTAAAAAAAATTATTTAAAAAAAATTGTCATTTCTGAAATGATGGGTTCACAAAAATAATTTAGAACAATTAAAGAATTCTAAATGTATATAGCAACAGCACATAAACATCAGTTGGTCCACTCACTTTACACTGTTCTACCTTATATCTCCCAGCTGGTAGCCATATGAGCTGGTCCCTGGGGTATCTTTCTTGACTTCCTCTTTGGCTCATTCTAGGTAAACAAGCAATTTCCTATGATTCATCTAACACTCAAGACCCCTCCCCCATGTCCTTTCCCCAACCTCTCGACCCTGTTTTACATCTACCCTTTATTTTTGTCCCAAACTTGCTTAAAACGTCACCTCGATTGGCTCCAGTAAGTCTGCTCTAGGCAGCCCTCTGCAGAGATGTATTTTCTCACATTTCCTCCAAGTGTCCCTCCCTCCAAAATCATATCTGAATTTCTTCCATAGTACATCGTAGCTATCCATTATTTATTGAAGCCTGTTAAATATTTGAATGTTTCTATTACACCCCCCTTTCTTCCCACAACTACATCTGGAGTGTCCGAACGCCTCCTCTGAACCTCTTCCTTGCTCTCAATGTCTTTGGAAAGCTACGGCCAGGCTGGCAGTAGTGAGATGGAGTATAACTACCATTTACAGTTCAGGAAATCCGAGAATACTGCTAGCTTTTCTGGGTGTAAAATTCTATACTGCACTTTCAGGTGACTGAAATCACTGGAGGACCTGGATTGCCCGATACATTTGTTTCCACTGTGGGGAATATGGGTCTGTCTTAAAAATTACTCCTGGGTCTCTTTCACAAACTAACATCTCAAAATGGCTTAGTTTTGCACATACCAGGGTCAGCAATGAATCTCCCTCATAACCCAGGGAATGAGTTACATAGTAACATAGTAGATGATGGCAGAAAAAGACCTGCACGGTCCATCCAGTCTGCCCAACAAGATAAACTCATATATGCTACTTTTTGTGTATACCTGACCTTGATTAGTATCTGCCATCCTCATGGCACAGACCATAGAAGTCTGTCCAGCACTAGCCCTGCCTCCCAACTACCAGCCCCCCCCCCCCCCCCCCCCCGCCACCCAATCTCCACTAAACTTCTGAGGATCCCTTCCTTCTGAACAGGATTCCTTTATGTTTATCCCATGCATTTTTGAATTCTGTTACCATTTTCATCTCCACCACCTCCCGCGGGAGGGCATTCCAAGCATCCACCACTCTCTCCGTGAAGAAATACTTCCTGACATTTTTCTTGAGTCTGCCCCCCTTCAATCTCATTTCATGTCCTCTCGTTCTACCATCTTCCCATCTCCGGAAAAGGTCCATTTGCGGATTAATACCTTTCAAATATTTGAACGTCTGTATCATATCACCCCTATCTCTTCTTTCCTCCAGGGTATACATGTTCAGGTCAGCAAGTCTCTCCGCATACGTCTTGTAACACAAATCCCATACCATTCTCGTAGCTTTTCTTTCCACCGTTTCAATTTTTTTACATCCTTAGCAAGATATGGCCTCCAAAACTGAACACAATACTCCAGGTGGGGCCTCACCAACGATTTATACAGGGGCATCAACACCCCCTTTCTTCTGCTGGTCACACCTCTCTCTATACAGCCTAACAACCTTCTAGCTACAGCCACTGCCTTGTCACACTTGATTAAATTTAATGCCCCAGATTTTTGTACTTTCCAATTCTTCTGTATTGAAGCACAAGTTTCCAAATCTTTTCATTTCTTGTGCCTAATTACAAATTTTTGCATCATCTACAGACCCACTAATTTTAGTATTGCAGAAATAGTTGAAGCTATTAGAGATATTAGAAACCGGATCTAATTCTGACTCTGGGGTTCGTCTTCCTTCGTTGGCACAGTGAACTTTGCTGACCACCACTCTTGAGTCTTGTAATATAAAATGAAACAATCGAACTAGTACAATATTTTTCACTAAGGAATTTTAAGATAGTCCCAGAAGGGCACCCTTAGATTCTGGCATCAGGTTTACAACATTAACTGTTCCATAGTACGCTCTCCAGAGAATCAGTCTGGTGAATTTAAAGGTTCACACTCCAGCAGCAGTAATGCACATCGTGCAATTCCCTTCCTTGAGTTTGTGTGTCGAAAGAGCAACGGAGAATGCCATACCACAAATCTTACTTAAAGCAAAAGATCAGCAAAGCCCTGCTGGCAGCTCATTTCCCCACTACAATGGACACCCTGGAGCACCTTAAAGCAATAATAAAATAATTTGCAAAGATGTTATTTTCCAGTGTTGGGAATCCAGCTTATGCCATTATGCTAGGATACTGTTCTGCGGCTTCAGCAGCCAATCCCAGCACAGGGATTTTTCTAGTCTGCTCTGTAAAACAGGTAGGACCACCTGAGCTTGTTTTCAAGTGGTATGCACCAGTATAAAGTACCAGCACCTTTTTTACCGCCTTCAGAAAAAAAAATAAAAGCCCCGATGCTAGAGAGTTGACACAGCAGGGACGCTGACAGTATCATGGTGTGTCCCTGAGACTGGTCACGTTTGGCCCCCACTAACAGGAAATTCAGTTAGAGGGGGTAGGACGCAGCAGGCCACGGGCCTTGAGTGCACGTATATGATAAAGGGCCCTGCTCCATATTCACTGCAATGGTTCAGCAGAACAAGGTAGAAGTGGCAAGGGGAAGGCAGACCTAGCAGAGTATGGGAAGGAAAGCTGCTGGTCACTTGATGGGGGGGGGGTTGAATTTGAAAGGAAAGCAAAGATGCTGCACTGTGTGGGAAACGGGGGGGGGGAGGGGGGTAGAGAAAGGGAGATGCTGGGCATGCTGGAACCATGTGGAAGAAGCAGTGGGGGAGGAGCTGGAAAGCAGAGCTGGGACGGTGATGAAAGGGGGGAGGGGGTAATCAGATACCGGACAGGAATAAAAAGAAAGAAGAATGGGACTGAATGTTGGGAGCAGATGACCAACACTGAAGAAACTGATGCTGTTGAGAACAGACAATAGGAAGTAGATATTGGCTGAGGAGGGACCGACTCAGTGAAAGGCAGAAGGGAATAAGAGATGGGGAGTGGGAGGGCAAGGGTTAAGGCATTCTATATACTGCCTCTCTGTGGAGTTTTGATATTATATACAGGTACGTTCTCAGTCCCTAGTTGGGGGGGGGGGGGGGAGAGAGAGACCAGTAAAAGAAAAGGCAAATGGACAGCACACCCTGAAAAGAGAGGACACAGAAAAGAGGAAAAATGAGAGACTGGGACAACATAGCTGGAAAAATAAAATGCCCAGGTCAAAGGTAGACAATGCATTTCGTTATAAAATTTTAATTGGCCCACGCCAGCTTTGGGAAATGTGAATCTCTGATGTCTTTTGGTCAGTATGAGAGGAAAAGCATTTCTATTTCTATTATTGGGGTTTCCAGTTTACTTATTGTCTGTTGTTCAATTTTAAGTGTTGGGAATATGAATGTGTAAATCTCTGTTTCTATTTCTTCATTACTGCACTGCAAAACATCAAGAGTTTTCTATTTATAATTTTGTATTCGGTGAGGCTGTATCCATGGTCTGCATTTCAGTGTACAGCGTGTTGGTGTGTTCTAGGGACTGGTACATTTGTAGTGATGTAGCTGGTTACTGTGAGGGTAATTATTTTGCTGGCAGAGCCTAAGACTGCTCTTGTAGGAGAACTGCCACATTCTTATTCTTTCTAACCCAAAATAACTTGAAAATAATCACACAAGAGGGGTCAAGTATGTGTTCTGTTTGTGGTAAAATCCCTCCCTGAAAAACTGGCAAAGAGTTTGAAAATGGGCCAAATTACACTGGGTGAGGGTGATGCAGAGACATAAGCTCCCCCTCCCCCACCCCACAGACACACAGAAAAATAGTGCAATGCATTTCTATGCGAGAAGTTCAAGTTTCTGTAAGACTGAAAATTTAACATAATGGAAAATGCTGGCAAAAAAATTACATGACTTGAAAAATGCATGAATCAGAGAAGGGGTTCCAGGGAAATGAGCCCCCTTCCCCCCAAATTACACTATGGGGGGGGGGGGGGAAGAGTCCCAGCTTCCGCAGCACAGAAACCTAAAGTTTAGCAGTTAGAGAACAGGGAAAGAAGTTTAAAAAGTGAAATTCCCTACTCTTTCAAACCTCCAAACTGCCCCTACCATCCCCTATCCACTGCCCCGTGCAACTGCCTCACCCCCTCTCAATTGTCTCTCAGCCCAGAAACACCTCCCACAAACTAACCTGCAACTGCTCCACCAACCTGAAAACTGCCTTATCACCCAAAACTACATTCTGTGAATGCCCCTTACCCCGAAATTACCCTCTGCAACTGCCACACCACCCTGTCAAAAAAATATTCCCTGCAACTGCCACACCAAACCCTCACCTCCTAAAACTACCCCAGGGGAAACCCATCATCCTGCAAACTACCCCACTCAGAAAAACAACCCCTACCTACCCCGCAAACTGCCCCCACCCCCAAAACCCCCTGTAACTGCCCCATCATGTCATAAATTACTCCACTAGCAACTTCCCCACCTGCAAAAACTACCTCTACAAGCTGTGGCTAGAGCCAGATTAAGCCGTTGGCAAACTCTTCAATGCTGCGTTCGGCACCTAACTCTTTCAGGAAATCCAAACTGCCCCAATTTGACTGCCCCTACTTGTCTGACTGTTCACGTGTCCTTTAGATTGTAAGCTCTTTGAGCAGGGACTGTCCTTCTATGTTAAATTGTACAGCACTGCGTAACCCTAGTAGCGCCTTAGAAATGTTAAGTAGTAGTAGTAGTTGTTTATATGTTTAGAGAGGCCTTATGAGACGTGTTCAGGCCTCGGGAGGTTCAGACTGCAAATTGTATGGCTTAAAAGAATTTTACATTAATGTCCAGAAGGTAGAAGGATGAGTTACACGAATGGACGTTTTCCTAAGTTTAAAACCTCTATCTGCAGGTTCTCTAGTGCCCCCTCCCCCTTATAAGCGAATCTGCCCTGCCTGCTTCCACTGTAATTAGCAAGAGAGACCAAGAAGGATGGATTAACAGGAGACGGCATGAACCTATCTAGCCCATTATATGAGCTGAAGCCAGTGGGTGAAGCTTGCTGCCATTTTCATTTGCCCAACACAATAGCAATTGCCATTGAAAACAATAGCAAATTAGATTTTCTGTTATCTCTGTTAGGAGGGGATTGGGGGGAGAGATGTAAGGGGAATTGGGAGTCATTGAGCTGGGCCAGGCTGCAGGGGAATATGGTCCCTCCCTGCAGCCCGGCGACAGCAGCAGCGTGGCCAGCAGCTCGTTTGCTCCCCCCCCCCCCCCCCACCTTCACAGACTCCTAGAAAGCTCCCCAAACACCCCAACTCCCCTTACATCTACTACTACTACTACTATTTAGCATTTCTATAGCACTACAAGGAATACGCAGCGCTGCACAAACATAGAAGAAAGACAGTCCCTGCTCAAAGAGCTTACAATCTAATAGACAAAAAATAAATAAAGTAAGCAAATCAAATCAATTAATGTAACAGGAAGGAAGAGAGGAGGGTAGGTGGAGGCGAGTGGTTACAAGTGGTTACGAGTCAAAAGCAATGTTAAAGAGGTGGGATTTCAGTCTAGATTTAAAGGTGGCCAAGGATGGGGCAAGACGTAGGGGCTCAGGAAGTTTATTCCAGGCGTAGGGTGCAGCGAGACAGAAGGCGCGAAGTCTGGAGTTGGCAGTAGTGGAGAAGGGAACAGATAAGAAGGATTTATCCATGGAGCGGAGTGCACGGGAAGGGGTGTAGGGAAGGACGAGTGTGGAGAGATACTGGGGAGCAGCAGAATGAGTACATTTATAGGTTAGTAGAAGAAGTTTGAACAGGATGCGAAAACGGATAGGGAGCCAGTGAAGGGTCTTGAGGAGAGGGGTAGTATGAGTAAAGCGACCCTGGCGGAAGATGAGACGGGCAGCAGAGTTTTGAACCGACTGGAGAGGGGAGAGGTGACTAAGTGGGAGGCCAGCAAAAAGCAGATTGCAGTAGTCTAAACGAGAGGTGACAAGGGTGTGGATGAGGGTTTTGGTAGAGTGCTCGGAAAGAAGAGAATGCAATACATCTAGTTTGCTATCGTTTTGAATGGTGTTTGCTATTGTTTTGGACAAACCAAGATGGCTGCTGCTGGAAGAACCGGCTTCAAAATTTTGACGTTATGCCGTCTCCTGTTAACCCAACCTCCTTGGCAGAGAATGTAGGTAGGATCCAGCCAATAGCAAAGCAGTGGGAGCGGAGGCAGAGCACTGGAAGGCAGCTCTAGTCACAGGAAGGGAGAAGTTCCTGCATATGGTGAGCGGTGAAAGAGAAATGAACCCCCTCAAAAAATGCCCCAATGCATTGCTGTGGGAGAACTAATTCCACAAGCTGTAGTATACATATACTAATACCCTTCTCCTCCACCGCTAACTCCAGACTCTGTTCCTTTCATCTTGCTGCACCATATGCCTGGAATAGACTTCCTGAGCTGGTGTGTCAAGCTCCATCTCTGGCCATCTTCAAATCTAAGCTAAAAGCCCACCTTTTTGATGCAGCTTTTAACTCTTAACCCTTATTCACTTGTTCAGTACCCATACTTTTCATTCCCATCTTAGTAATTCCCTTATCTCTTATTTGTCCTGTTTGTCTGTCCTAATTAGATTGTAAGCTCTGTCAAGCAGGGACTGTCTCTTCATGTTCAAGTGTACAGCGCTGCATATGTCTGGTAGCACTATAGAAATGATAAGTACTAGTAGTCTTTGGGATTCCGGAATGTTGCTACTCTTTGAGATTCTGATCGGAATGTTGCTACTCTTTGGGATTCTACACGGAATCTTGCTACTCTTTGTTCTTTTCTCTTATTTGTCCTGTTTGTCTGTCCTAATTAGATTGTAAGCTCTGTGGAACAGGGACTGTCTCTTCATGTTCAAGTGTACAGCGCTGCGTACGTCTAGTAGCGCTATAGAAATGATAAGTAGTAGTCTTTGGGATTCTGGAATCTTGCTCTTTGAGATTCTGATCGGAATGTTGCTACTCTTTGGGATTCTACACGGAATCTTGCTACTCTTTGTTCTTTTCTCTTATTTGTCCTGTTTGTCTGTCCTAATTAGATTGTAAGCTCTGTGGAACAGGGACTGTCTCTTCATGTTCAAGTGTACAGCGCTGCGTACGTCTAGTAGCGCTATAGAAATGATAAGTAGTAGTCTTTGGGATTCTGGAATCTTGCTCTTTGAGATTCTGATCGGAATGTTGCTACTCTTTGGGATTCTACACGGAATCTTGCTACTCTTTGTTCTTTTCTCTTATTTGTCCTGTTTGTCTGTCCTAATTAGATTGTAAGCTCTGTGGAGCAGGGACTGTCTCTTCATGTTCAAGTGTACAGCGCTGCGTACGTCTAGTAACGCTATAGAAATGATAAGTAGTAGTGGAACAGAATAATTAAGGAAGTGCACCTTTCCAAACGTCTTTCCTCTCATTTCCTCTGCTGATTATAGACACACAAAACACACACGTATACCAAACACAAACAACACACACACACACATGCATTCACACACAGAGAGTAGGAAAGAATTCCAAGAGCCAAATCCCACATGCTTTCCCCAAGTTGCTTGGGACTAACTGTCCAGAAACAGTTTCTCACTATGTGCAGGAATGTGAGGATCTAGCCTGTGATCTTTACCACTCATTAAAATTACACCTTCCAGAACAGAAAAAAAAAGAGCTATCAATCAAAATAACCAACGCAACACCACATAAGCTTCAGTTCGCATTCAGCGGCTATCTCTGAAAAACTATTAATATGGCAGGTCCATATTGTGTTTTTCATTTTGTTTCTTATGGGTTTAAAAATTATTATAAACAATAATAAATGTATTATTTATTTAGGGACTTCTGGGGTCTCTGTGAGGGTGCTGAAAGATTCTAGGTCTGCACTCCCATCATCACTGCGACAGCTCCAGACTCCAGCAACGCAAGTTGGTAAAACTCATTTTCTGGTTCAAAGTCCAAGTCTAAAATCTATTTTAGTTGTGGTTTCTTCCACATCAGTCAACGATTTATATATTTTAATTATATTTAGGGCTTCTGAATTTCCACTATAACTGAAAAAACCCCAAAGGGGAACTTGGGTTTTCAGTTACAACTAAATAAAAACCCCCAAATCACCCTTCCTCAGCACCACTGGATGACACCATCCAGCACAACCGGCCACTGTGGCAGAGACCCTCAACTGTGGTGGAGCTTCTGCTCTTACTCCTTCCTATCACTGCTGTTTTGCCAACTCTGCCACCACCTCTGGAAAGGCACTTCTTGCTCTCATGTTTCAAAGCCTCTCGCGGGCGTGGGCTACGCATCCAGTGAAGCACAGAGACTGGTGAGCTAAGGGCAGAAGATCCCACTGCTGATACAGGGGTAGGAGATGAGGGTGGCTCCTGCTGGGGCTGCGAGATGGGGAGACAGGGCTGGGGGACAGAGAGCTGTTGCTGATGCAGGGTTTGGGAGAGGGAGGTGGACTGGGCTGTTACTGACATGGTGGGGGGACTGTGAGGACAGCTAATGTGCAGGGTTGGGGGAGAGAGGGCTGTTGCTGATGCAGGGTTTGGGAGGTGGATTGGGCTGTTACTGACATGGTGGGGGGCTGTGAAGACAGCTAATGTACAGGGTTGGGGGAGAGAGGGTGTTGCTGATGCAGGGTTTGGGAGGGGGAGGTGGATTGGGCTGTTACTGACATGGTGGGGGGCTGTGAGGACAGCTAATGTACAGGGTTGGGGGAGAGAGGGTGTTGCTGATGCAGGGTTTGGGAGGGGGAGGTGGATTGGGCTGTTACTGACATGGTGGGGGGCTGTGAAGACAGCTAATGTACAGGGTTGGGGGAGAGAGGGTGTGGCTGATGCAGGGTTTGGGAGGGGGAGGTGGATTGGGCTGTTACTGACATGGTGGGGGGCTGTGAGGACAGCTAATGTACAGGGTTGGGGGAGAGAGGGTGTTGCTGATGCAGGGTTTGGGAGGGGGAGGTGGATTGGGCTGTTACTGACATGGTGGGGGGCTGTGAAGACAGCTAATGTACAGGGTTGGGGGAGAGAGGGTGTTGCTGATGCAGGGTTTGGGAGGGGGAGGTGGATTGGACTGTTACTGACATGGTGGGGGGCTGTGAAGACAGCTAATGTACAGGGTTGGGGGAGAGAGGATGTTGCTGATGCAGGGTTTGGGAGGGGGAGGTGGATTGGGCTGTTACTGACATGGTGGGGGGCTGTGAGGACAGCTAATGTACAGGGTTGGGGGAGAGAGGGCTGTTGCTGATGCAGGGTTTGGGAGGGGGAGGTGGACTGGGCTGTTACTGACATGGTGGGGGGCTGTGAGGACAGCTAATGTACAGGGTTGGGGGAGAGAGGGCTGTTGCTGATGCAGGGTTTGGGAGGGGGAGGTGGATTGGGCTGTTACTGACATGGTGGGGGGCTGTGAAGACAGCTAATGTACAGGGTTGGGGGAGAGAGGGTGTTGCTGATGCAGGGTTTGGGAGGGGGAGGTGGATTGGACTGTTACTGACATGGTGGGGGGCTGTGAAGACAGCTAATGTGCAGGGTTGGGGGAGAGAGGGCTGTTGCTGATGCAGGGTTTGGGAGGTGGATTGGGCTGTTACTGACATGGTGGGGGGCTGTGAAGACAGCTAATGTACAGGGTTGGGGGAGAGAGGGTGTTGCTGATGCAGGGTTTGGGAGGGGGAGGTGGATTGGGCTGTTACTGACATGGTGGGGGGCTGTGAGGACAGCTAATGTACAGGGTTGGGGGAGAGAGGGTGTTGCTGATGCAGGGTTTGGGAGGGGGAGGTGGATTGGGCTGTTACTGACATGGTGGGGGGCTGTGAAGACAGCTAATGTACAGGGTTGGGGGAGAGAGGGTGTGGCTGATGCAGGGTTTGGGAGGGGGAGGTGGATTGGGCTGTTACTGACATGGTGGGGGGCTGTGAGGACAGCTAATGTACAGGGTTGGGGGAGAGAGGGTGTTGCTGATGCAGGGTTTGGGAGGGGGAGGTGGATTGGGCTGTTACTGACATGGTGGGGGGCTGTGAAGACAGCTAATGTACAGGGTTGGGGGAGAGAGGGTGTTGCTGATGCAGGGTTTGGGAGGGGGAGGTGGATTGGACTGTTACTGACATGGTGGGGGGCTGTGAAGACAGCTAATGTACAGGGTTGGGGGAGAGAGGATGTTGCTGATGCAGGGTTTGGGAGGGGGAGGTGGATTGGGCTGTTACTGACATGGTGGGGGGCTGTGAGGACAGCTAATGTACAGGGTTGGGGGAGAGAGGGCTGTTGCTGATGCAGGGTTTGGGAGGGGGAGGTGGATTGGGCTGTTACTGACATGGTGGGGGGCTGTGAAGACAGCTAATGTACAGGGTTGGGGGAGAGAGGGTGTTGCTGATGCAGGGTTTGGGAGGGGGAGGTGGATTGGACTGTTACTGACATGGTGGGGGGCTGTGAAGACAGCTAATGTACAGGGTTGGGGGAGAGAGGATGTTGCTGATGCAGGGTTTGGGAGGGGGAGGTGGATTGGGCTGTTACTGACATGGTGGGGGGCTGTGAGGACAGCTAATGTACAGGGTTGGGGGAGAGAGGGCTGTTGCTGATGCAGGGTTTGGGAGGGGGAGGTGGATTGGGCTGTTACTGACATGGTGGGGGGCTGTGAGGACAGCTAATGTACAGGGTTGGGGGAGAGAGGGTGTTGCTGATGCAGGGTTTGGGAGGTGGATTGAGATGTTACTGAGACGGGGGTGGGGGCTGTTGCTGATGCAGGGTTTGGGAGGGGGAGGTGGAGTGGCTGTTACACAGGGGGGGCTGTGAGACGGGGAGAGCTAATGCAGAGGGCTGGGAGAGAGAAGGCTATTGTTGTTGCAGGGTTTGGGAGGGGAGGTGGATTGGGCCATTAATGGGGGGGGGGGGAGATGGATTGGGCCATTACTGACATGAGGGGGGGGCTGTTGCTGATTTAAGGATTTGGTAGAGGGTGTTGTTGCTGATGAAGGGGGCTGGGAGAAGGGGGAGACTGATGCTGTTGCTGGGGTTTGAGAAAGGGGAGGCTGAGACTGTTACTAGGGCTGGGAAAAGCAGGGACATCACTGAAAAACTGTGCTTTGCATTATTTAATGGAATCCACCAAAAAGTTGCTAAAAAATGTTTTTCACAGCATGACTACAGCAGTAATCTGTTATTTTTGACCTTAGGAAAACACCTAATTAATTTCCGCAAGATGGCAAGAGTAAACCCCTACAGTTCCTAACTATAAACACGTAGAATCAAAAGCCACCTTTTTACGCTTTGTTCTCAAGTTGATGAAATTATTTTATTTACTTTCTTTTGCCAAACTTAAGTGATAAATATGTACAAGTACACACATATTTGGTGGAATGACACACTCAACTGTACAGTTAGAAAATCACACAAACGCTTTGAAAATAACTGTCATCTGCAAATGCGTTATGTAAGGTTCTGGACTGCCTGCGAGTGTGTCCATCATGAGACATGGGTTTCTCGTCTGCGGAAGATCTGTGCCAATGTCAAAAATTTTAAATGCACACCAGCACTTTCCCATGAACAGCACAGGATAAATGTGAGAATTTCGCAAAACTAAGAGAAAAAGGATGAAGGACCAGGCGTTCAAAATCTTTAAATTAGAAAGGAAATTCTGCAGCAGAAAATATAAAGCATTATCAGGGGCAGAGAAGGCAGGCAGGGCTGCAGGAGGGAAGATTGGCTCCGGGGTTATTTATAAGGGTTTCCACCAAACTAGGTTGTAACTGTAATATGGAACTGCCAAGAAAAATTTAACGCACACATTCAAAGATCAATAGTCATTTTCCACCTATATTCACTCTTTCAGTGTGAAAATCCAGCCTCCCCCCACCTAAAAATTAATCTACTGCTACATCATAGCATTTTTACTCCAGAACAATGGGGCTGGTGTTTAACTCCACACACAAGGCGTAGCAGTGGCAGAGACAGAGTGGAATGGCACTCAGGTGTGCTTCCTGACGTGTGTCCGAGACGGCCTCTGATCACCACACTCTTTCCTCTTTCGCTGCTCCTAGATTCAGTATCCCATGCCGTACCTTGCTGGTCTTGAATGACTGGATTTCTGTTACGCTAAAACAATCTTTGCATACAACCTGGATGGCTAACAGTGGGCACAAGTGGCTCCTGGAACCATCTGTTGGGCTGTAGCAAACATGTATGATGTCACCGTTCCTTGCGTTCGCAGTGCGCACTTTTACAGAATACCTTCTCAAAGCTCATCCAAGGGGGCTGAGCTCAGCTGTCCTGAAGGTCCTGCAAACAGATCCACAGTCTGCAGCTAGGGGTGGGGTGAGGGGGGTAAGGCGGAGGGAAAGCAATTGTCAAGCTCTCCATAGCGACTTCTTTTTTTACCTACAGGCTTCGCATGAGTTCTCAAAGCTAACATACACATGCATGTTCACCATGAGGTCACATGAACCTACTTTCTCTGCAGTCCAAAGATTTGAAAATAACATCGATGTGCATTTTCCCTCTTCAAGTACACCCCTGGGAATATCTCCTCTTAGTGCAACGTCATTTTCTGACAGTCAATTAACACAGAGAGAATACTTTTTATCCATGTGAATCATTCTCTGAGTGACTGCATCAGAATATAGGACCCAGGTCTCTCAGGACTGAGCCATGAACATGAGGCTGATGTGAAGACATTAATACATCACGTATCCGGATGACACGCACAATATATCATACAGTGGGTGACACACACATTACTATGCTGTACAATAACCAACTACAGACCAGTAGCATCCATACCACTAATAACCAAAATAACCGAAGGAATGGTAACCAAACAACTCACAAACTATCTAAACAAACACTCAATACTGCATGATGCCCAATCAGGATTCCCGTCGAATCACAGTACAGAAACAGTATTAATTACCCTTATGACTAAATTTAAACAAATGATTGCAACCGGCAACAACATACTCCTCCTACAATTTGATATGTCAAGTACCTTCGACATGGTTGACCATGAAATCCTATTACACATACTTGAATACTTTGGCATTGGAGGAAATGTCCTAAACTGGTTCAAGGGATTCCTAACCCAGCGGTCATATCAAGTCACATCGAATTCAACCACGTCTGCTGCATGGACACCTGAATGTGGAGTACCACAAGGATCACCCCTCTCACCAACCATTTTCAACCTAATGATGATCCCAATTGGCAAAACTCCTATCAAACCATAACCTCAACCCATATATATACGCCGATGATGTAACAATATACATCCCTTTCAAACAAGACATTAAAGAAATCCTCAATGAAATCAACCAAAGTCTACACATCATGAACACCTGGGCAGATGCATTTCGCCTGAAACTAAATGCAGAAAAAACTCAATGCCTGATAATTACCTCCCAATACAACACGAATGAATTTACCGCTATAAACACACCAAAACTAAACCTTCCAATCTCAGAAACGTTAAAAATCCTTGGAGTCACTATCGACCGCCACCTAACACTCGAAACTTATGCAAACAACACAACCAAAAAGATGTTCTACTGCATGTGGAAACTGAAGAGAATAAGACCATTCTTCCCAAGATCCGTCTTTCGCAGCATAGTGCAATCCCTCGTACGCAGCCATCTGGACTACTGCAACTCACTATACGCAAGTTGCAAAGAGCAAATACTGAGGAAACTTCAAACAGCCCAGAACACAGCAGCAAACCAAAATATGAAAGTGCAAAACCCTTACGAGAGAAGCTACACTGGCTCCCACTCAAGGAACGCATTACTTTTAAAGTATGCACATTAGTACACAAAATCATTCACAGTGAAGCCCCAGCCTACATGTCTGATTTAATAGACTTACCACCCAGAAAAGCTAAAAAATCATCCCGAACTTTCCTCAACCTCCACTTCCCTAATTGCAAGGGCTTGAAATACAAGACGCTGCACGCGTCAACCTTTTCTTACATGAGCACGCGGTTCTGGAATACACTGCCGCGCAACCTGAGAATGAGCTACGAGCAAGCCACCTTCCGCAAACTATTGAAGACCCACCTTTTTGAGAAAATTTACGGAAAGAACCAAAACACATAAAACCCACACTCACTGTATTGTTTCTGCATCAATACAGCCACTTCTGAATTCTCATCCCCCATAATCTCACCACACTCATACCTTTACTCACAGAAAATGTATACCAAATGTTCTCCTGTTATTATATATTGCCCCTTTTTGTTTCCGTTACTTCCTTCCAACGTTTCAGTGCTCTTTTCCATGATTATATTCCTTATCGATACTTTGACTTTGTCTCGCATAACTCATCACAATGTAATCCGTAACCGAGTTGTAACAAATTGTATTTCCATAATTCATAATATATTGTAAGCCACATTGAACCCACAAAAAGGTGGGAAAATGTGGGATACAAATGCAATAAATAAATAAATAAATACAACGTAATATGACTGTACACTATATAGTGGCCAGAGATTCACACATTAAGATCATACAGTGGATTTTTACTGAGAGCCATGAAGCTGGGCTCCTGCCACAACCCTATAAGCATGAGCGCTAAATCTGAAACCACATGTCGTCCCTCCCTCCCCTCGCTCACCTCACCACAGGCCATGAATGCTACCTTTGCAGCATCCTCAGTAACAGTTAAGTATGAGAATGGAAGACCTAAGCTAGAAACAGAACCCAGGTGACTTTGCACACAGCCAAAATGACAGCAGATAAAGACCACATGGCCTATGCAGTCAGCCCATCCACACCAACTACTAGACTCTACAATCCTTTGCTTTCCTTTATTAGGATTTATTTACCGCCTTTTTGAAAGAGTTCACTTAAGGCGGTGTACAGTAAGAACAGATCAAACATGAGCAATAGGCAATTACAGCAGTACAAATATTCGAAAACAATACAAAGTATGGCATGAAGGTGTATTTTCAAAGCACTCAGACTTACAAAGTTGCATAGCAAACTATGGAACTTTGTAAGTCTAAGTGCCTTGAAAATGAGCCCCATGGTATAGTAGCAATGTCAACATAATATGTACTAGAACATTATAATTGGTAGTGAAGGGTAAGGCAAAGTTGTAACATATAGATGAGTAAGAAAGTAGGAAGAATTAGAAAGTAAGGTGACTGATTTGAAGAAAGTTGCACATGAGGTCAGAGATGGTTAACTATTATCTTAGCTAGGGTAGGAGTGGATAAACATGTCCCGCTGCAGTTGTGTGTGTGAGTGAGACTAACAAGTTAGTTACTTCTTCCATTAAAGGCTTGGTTGAAGAGCTAAGATTCAGACACAGCCCTCATTGCAACAACCTCTGTAGGAAGGTCATTCCCTGAACCCAGCACCCTTTCTGGAAATAAAGATTTCTTCAGATTACTCCCGAGTCTATCCCCTTTCACCTTCATCCTATGATCCTTTGCTCCAGAACTTCCTTTCAATTGAAATAGACATCTCCTTTGCATTTATGGCACAGGGATATTTAGATGTCTCCCTATCTCCCTTCCAAAGCAGACATACAGTGGTGGAAATAAGTATTTGATCCCTTGCTGATTTTGTAAGTTTGCCCACTGACAAAGACATGAGCAGCCCATAATTGAAGGGTAGGTTATTGGTAACAGTGAGAGATAGCACATCACAAATTAAATCCGGAAAATCACATTGTGGAAAGTATATGAATTTATTTGCATTCTGCAGAGGGAAATAAGTATTTGATCCCCCACCAACCAGTAAGAGATCTGGCCCCTACAGACCAGGTAGATGCTCCAAATCAACTCGTTACCTGCATGACAGACAGCTGTCGGCAATGGTCACCTGTATGAAAGACACCTGTCCACAGACTCAGTGAATCAGTCAGACTCTAACCTCTACAAAATGGCCAAGAGCAAGGAGCTGTCTAAGGATGTCAGGGACAAGATCATACACCTGCACAAGGCTGGAATGGGCTACAAAACCATCAGTAAGACGCTGGGCGAGAAGGAGACAACTGTTGGTGCCATAGTAAGAAAATGGAAGAAGTACAAAATGACTGTCAATCGACAAAGATCTGGGGCTCCACGCAAAATCTCACCTCGTGGGGTATCCTTGATCATGAGGAAGGTTAGAAACCAGCCTACAACTACAAGGGGGGAACTTGTCAATGATCTCAAGGCAGCTGGGACCACTGTCACCACGAAAACCATTGGTAACACATTACGACATAACGGATTGCAATCCTGCAGTGCCCGCAAGGTCCCCCTGCTCCGGAAGGCACATGTGACGGCCCGTCTGAAGTTTGCCAGTGAACACCTGGATGATGCCGAGAGTGATTGGGAGAAGGTGCTGTGGTCAGATGAGACAAAAATTGAGCTCTTTGGCATGAACTCAACTCGCCGTGTTTGGAGGAAGAGAAATGCTGCCTATGACCCAAAGAACACCGTCCCCACTGTCAAGCATGGAGGTGGAAATGTTATGTTTTGGGGGTGTTTCTCTGCTAAGGGCACAGGACTACTTCACCGCATCAATGGGAGAATGGATGGGGCCATGTACCGTACAATTCTGAGTGACAACCTCCTTCCCTCCGCCAGGGCCTTAAAAATGGGTCGTGGCTGGGTCTTCCAGCACGACAATGACCCAAAACATACAGCCAAGGCAACAAAGGAGTGGCTCAGGAAGAAGCACATTAGGGTCATGGAGTGGCCTAGCCAGTCACCAGACCTTAATCCCATTGAAAACTTATGGAGGGAGCTGAAGCTGCGAGTTGCCAAGCGACAGCCCAGAACTCTTAATGATTTAGAGATGATCTGCAAAGAGGAGTGGACCAAAATTCCTCCTGACATGTGTGCAAACCTCATCATCAACTACAGAAGACGTCTGACCGCTGTGCTTGCCAACAAGGGTTTTGCCACCAAGTATTAGGTCTTGTTTGCCAGAGGGATTAAATACTTATTTCCCTCTGCAGAATGCAAATAAATTCATATACTTTCCACAATGTGATTTTCCGGATTTAATTTGTGATGTGCTATCTCTCACTGTTACCAATAACCTACCCTTCAATTATGGGCTGCTCATGTCTTTGTCAGTGGGCAAACTTACAAAATCAGCAAGGGATCAAATACTTATTTCCACCACTGTATTAAGACCTTTAAATCTGCCCCCATCTGCTCCATCATGAAAACCACTGGCCATTTTAGTAGCCTCTCTCTAGACCAACTCCATCCATCCATTTATTTATTTATTGCATTTGTATCCCACATTTTCCCACCTATTTGCAGACTCAATGTGGCTTACATAATCCTGTTATGGCATTGCCATTACAGGGTAACAGATACATTTGGTGTTACAGAGATCTCTTTTGGAAGGCGAAATCTCCAGAACCGTACATAATATTTTGAATCAGGTCTGCCCCGAGACTTATACAGAGGCATTATCACCTCCTTTTTCCTGCTGGCCATTCCTCTCTCAGGGCACCCAAGCATCTTCTTGGCTTTTGCTGTCACCCTTTCTACCTTCTTTCATGCACAGTTTTCTTTTCTAGTAAGACAAAATGCTCTATTACACATATTCAGCTGCTTCCTCTCCAGACAGTAATTATTTAGAACCTTCACATGATTATTGAAGGACTGAGTCACGCAAAATGCAATAATAAACTGTGAGAACTCATTCCTAGAGTCCAACCAAGACCAAATGCTAAGTAGCAAAGTAGAAGACAGCAGATAAAGAACAACTCTGCCCATCCCTGTAAGGTGGTTAGGGCTATAACTGCCTCTCTCTATGCAGGTTACCCCCATGCCTTTATTTTGGGTTCAAATGCTGCTCTATGCAGTTTCTTCGCATGTGTGTTGCTGAACTGATGGCCAGTTAGAATATAAAAAAAAAAAGAAGCCAGATTTTAGCTGGCAACCCTGTTTGAAAACTGTGAACTTGAGATGCCATCCACTGAACTGCATTTGGTCTGGACAAGGTAGGAGGGTGGTGAAAGACATGGAAAGCAGCTGGGGGGTGGGGGGGGGGGGGAATGCTGAGAGACCACTAATTTTCTAGTTTTTTGCATTTCAACCATCCTGACAATTTACATCCTTATTGCGCTGGATTATCTTTCTATTGAATGGATGTGTGAGATGCTGCAGACAGATTCCCCTATACTGAGCTCTGCAAACTTCCTGATCTTTACCAGGGACTAATTCAGCGCACTTTTGACACCCACAAATCTACATCATCAAAGAAAAACGGGAGCTGAAATGCCAGAACGCTGCCATTATAATCTAGATGCATTTTATCAAAGGGTTTGGAATTTTAAAATGTCGGACATCACACCAGTGCACTTCCTAGGTCACTACAGCGCTGGTGTGAAATCACAATGCGTTGCGTTCTGGTCAGCCAATGGCATTGCAGCATTCAGACAGCTGTGTCTACGCCTGTGTTGGAAGCTCCTTTTCTGCAGGATTTTGTTTCAGGGCTGAGGGGGTTAAGTTGCAGACAGACCTACCTGAGAACATTTCTTCTCCTCCCTACTACACCTCCAGGACAAGTAAGGATGAGTTGTCAAGTTAAATACAAGCAGTCAAGTGACGGAATTATAATTTACTCCTTGTGCTCAATTTAAATTAGTGTGAGGCTATTAAAATACACCATCTAAATAAGGCAATTTATCAGGCGCTGTCATGGATGGCTTCAGCTATTTGCTAGAGTGGCACCGGCTCCACCGTGGGAGAGGGGAAGAAAATCACAGGTCAAATTAAGTTGCAATTCTCATTTAAGTCACTTATTTAATCTGCGCTGACATAATTGTCTTTTACAGTATGTACAAGGCAAAGGAAATTTGGGAGTATTACAGTCAGTACACAAATGATTAATCAAATGATGCATTTAAATGCTGCCATACAAGCCAGAGAGAGCTTGAACAGGTGCAGAACGGAGAACAGACTGTAGCTGCCTCCCTGGGCTACACAACTCCCAGGTAAGAGGAGAAACGCTAGAACCATGTGCCAGGCAGACTTTGGCCGTTTAATGTTGCTTCTCTCCCAACTCCGCAGAGATTCAGGGTCTCTTACAAACATCTCAGAGGCTGTCCCCTTCCAACCTTCCAGAAATTGTCTATTAAGAACATTCCTCCTCTTTCAACCCGTCAGAAGCTGATATAGAAGCTGAAGTGTGAAAACCTAGATCCATTTAAGGAAGTTTCAGAAGTGGCTTTTTATGTACCTACATTTCTGTGTTCACTGCACAGCTGAACATGCATGTTGGAGGCTTAGTTCCAATGTAATACGTCCAGATGAAATTGTTAAAGCGCAGGGAGGGCGATTTTTCCAGGCAACATGTGCTGCTTTCTTGCATAAAAAATGCCCCCCTCGCGGTGGGAAAAGGTACGAGTAGCAGAAGACTTTCTTTTCTTTTATGAATAGGTATTTTTAGGTATATTTTGCTGAGGCAATAGCAACTTTTGGGATGCTCCATCTGTACACATAAGGAAACGAACCAATGTGTAGGACAGAGGGAGGAGCAGTCAGCAAGGATAGCAAGGAAATCAGGTCCCACCACTTGTAGATGATAAAGAGTATTAACTGTGGGGAGTCAACCCCCATAGCACAGAGGGTTAAAAAGAAAAACCCCACGGAGGCTAAGAAAGCAAATAGAATGTTAGGTACTATTAGGAAAGGAATGGAAAACAAAAATAATGATGTTATAATGCCTTTGTATCGCTCCATGGTGCGACCGCACCTCGAAATATTGTGTTCAATTCTGGTCGCTGCATCTCAAAAAAGATATAGTGGAATTAGAAAAGGTGCAGAGAAGGGCGACGAAAATGATAAAGGGGATGGGACGACTTCCCTATGAGGAAAGGCTAAAGCGGCTAGGGCTCTTCAGCTTGGAGAAAAGGCGGCTGAGGGGAGATATGATAGAGGTCTATAAAATAATGAGTGGAGTTGAATGGGTAGATGTGAAGCATCTGTTTACGCTTTCCAAAAATACTAGGACTAGGGGACATGCGATGAAGCTACAATGTAGTAAATTTAAAACGAATCGGAGAAACTTTTTCTTCACTCAGCGTGTAATTAAACTCTGGAATTCGTTGCCAGAGAATGTGGTAAAGGCGGTTAGCTTGGCGGAGTTTAAAAAAAGGTTTGGACGGCTTCCTAAAGGAAAAGTCCATAGACCATTATTAAATGGACTTGGGGAAAATCCACTATTTCTGGTGTTGAGTTTGCCATTAATGCAGCATTCTATTGTTTTTGAAGTTTTCAAAACACCCATTTCTGTAGGTAAAGCACGGTTTTATCCAAGGGAATAGCTTTAAAAAAAATAAGGTCATTCAGTATACATCACACAGTCCTTTAAACTTATTCTAAACCTACCCAAAATGTGAGGTCACATCCAGCAACCTGTCACCAACTCACAAAGGTACAACCAATCTGGCTAAACATAACAGTCTAATTCACACTGTTTATGCAGCTGAATACCAGCCTTTGATTCATTAATCTGACCAATGGACTAGGCTCTCTGCGCTTTTCCTGTGCCAGAAGCTCCGACAAGCAGCCAACTATTGAACCAGACAATGCTGTACACAAATTATGTGGCACTGAACCCTGACTGCTCTTTCAACTCTTACGCTCAGGAACAAATGCCCCCAAATATTTCCTGTGAAGGACCAATAAGAGCAGCCCTCATCTCTGTTTTCTATTGCAATATATCAGGCCACCACAGCCATGAGATCCTAGTGGGGAACAGAGGCAGCCCTGTGCTTTTGTTTCAATTTGGATCCACATGAAATAGAAACAATGAAGATTTAGTAATTTACAAACCAACCAAGAGAAAAGGAATCGGGGGCAACCCAGAAGTTCTGAACCACAGGAGATCCAGGTTAGGACCATATATCCGACCAGGCTGGTCAAAGCTCGGGTGGGACACAGAAGGGCTGTGCACAGGCCCAAGGAAGGAGGTTCCTACTAGATGACCATTGGGAAGGTCCCTCCAGTCCCGGTGCTTGTGAGGGTTACTGGAGGAAGCAAAGAGCACCAGGAGGTAAAGAAAAGCAGGGTTAAAAAAAACAGTAATGTAAAATTTATTAACACAGTTGGAACATAAGGACAGAGCCAGGCGAACTTAAGTACATAAGTACATAAGTAGTGCCATACTGGGAAAGACCAAAGGTCCATCTAGCCCAGCATCCTGTCACCGACAGTGGCCAATCCAGGTGAAGGGCACCTGGCACGCTCCCCAAACGTAAAAACATTCCAGACAAGTTATACCTAAAAATGCGGAATTTTTCCAAGTCCATTTAATAGCGGTCTATGGACTTGTCCTTTAGGAATCTATCTAACCCCTTTTTAAACTCCGTCAAGCTAACCGCCCGTACCACGTTCTCCGGCAACGAATTCCAGAGTCTAATTACACGTTGGGTGAAGAAAAATTTTCTCCGATTCGTTTTAAATTTACCACACTGTAGCTTCAACTCATGCCCTCTAGTCCTAGTATTTTTGGATAGCGTGAACAGTCGCTTCACATCCACCCGATCCATTCCACTCATTATTTTATACACTTCTATCATATCTCCCCTCAGCCATCTCTTCTCCAAGCTGAAAAGCCCTAGCCTTCTCAGCCTCTCTTCGTAGGAAAGTCGTCCCATCCCCACTATCATTTTCGTCACCCTTCGCTGTACCTTTTCCAATTCTACTATATCTTTTTTGAGATACGGAGACCAGTACTGAACACAATACTCCAGGTGCGGTCGCACCATGGAGCGATACAACGGCATTATAACATCTATATCCCAGAAACACCAAAGAAAGACCGCACCTGGAGTATTGTGTTCAGTACTGGTCTCCGTATCTCAAAAAAGATATAGTAGAATTGGAAAAGGTACAGCGAAGGGCGACGAAAATGATAGTGGGGATGGGACGACTTTCCTATGAAGAGAGGCTGAGAAGGCTAGGGCTTTTCAGCTTGGAGAAGAGACGGCTGAGGGGAGATATGATAGAAGTGTATAAAATAATGAGTGGAATGGATCGGGTGGATGTGAAGCGACTGTTCACGCTATCCAAAAATACTAGGACTAGAGGGCATGAGTTGAAGCTACAGTGTGGTAAATTTAAAACGAATCGGAGAAAATTTTTCTTCACCCAACGTGTAATTAGACTCTGGAATTCATTGCCGGAGAACGTGGTACGGGCGGTTAGCTTGACGGAGTTTAAAAAGGGGTTAGATAGATTCCTAAAGGACAAGTCCATAGACCGCTATTAAATGGACTGGAAAAATTCCTCATTTTTAGGTATAACTTGTCTGGAATGTTTTTACGTTTGGGGAGCGTGCCAGGTGCCCTTGACCTGGATTGGCCACTGTCGGTGACAGGATGCTGGGCTAGATGGACCTTTGGTCTTTCCCAGTATGGCACTACTTATGTACTTATGTACTTATGTAGATCTGTTCATCGGACCTCTATGATCTAATTCCCAGAAACACCAAAGAAAGACCAAGATCAAGTACATAATATCACGTTCATTGTTGATTTAATCTAGAATTGAGAATGAATGTGTCTGTTGGGCAGACTGGATGGACCCTTCAGGTCTTTATCGGCCGTCACTTACTATGTTACTATATTTTAGAAAAAGAGCAAAGCACTCTATAATCTTAACGGGCCCTAGTCCCAGGAGTTCAGTGTGTTCACCAACTGAATCATGTAGCCGATAACATCCCAGAGAAGTATCAGTAAAACGTTCTCCTAGGCTTTTTAGAATAACTAACACCAGAGGTCCCAGAAAAAGACCAAGAAGGAAAAGTAGAAAGAAGGCACATGCATAATACCACACTACTGTTTAACCTTGACCCAAAAGGTACAGTCACAAAAAGCAGAGTTCCTTATACACTTACCTTCACTGCTAGGATTTTCCCACTTGGAACATGATGTGCTCTGTGCAAGAAAAAAAGAAAAAAAAAAGAAGTAAACTTAAAAAAAAAACATATTCATAAATGTTCTTTATTTATATCGAACAAAGCCACATATTCATAAATGATCTTGAAATGAGAGCGATGAATGAGCTGATCAAATGTGCAGATACACAAAACTATTCAAAGTTGTTAAATCATGAAATTGCAGGAAGACCTTGGGAGGCTGAAAGCTGAGCATCCAAAATGGCAGATTAAATTTAACGTGGACAAGTGATGTTATGTCACCACCAAGGAAAGGCTAAAAGGAAATAGCTGAGTGGAGATAGGGTACTGGAATGCAGTGGGATGGGTACTGGAGTAACAATGCATTTTTTGATTAGCTTTCAAAGGCCATGCTTTCTTCTTCAGATCTTTAAAAGTGGACTAACGTGGCTACCACATCATTTGTTTCAAAAAGTACAAAGACTAGAGGACACTCCATGAAGTTACACAGTAACACATTTAAAACGAGTGGTAAAAGCTGTTAAAACAGCTGGGTTTAAAAAGGCTTTGGTCCAATTCCTGGAGGAAAAGTCCATAAACCACTATTAATGTACAGATAGGACAAGCCGGTACTTAACCCTGGAGTCAGCATGCATTTCCTTCCTCTCTCTTCCCTCTCCTCCATCCATGCCCAGCATTTCTCCTCTCTCTCATCCCCTCCATCCATGTTCATCTCACTTCATCTCATGTATTGTTTTTATTTTGTCACATTTGTACCCCGCGCTTTCCCACTCATGGCAGGCTCAATGCGGCTTACATGGGGCAATGGAGGGTTAAGTGACTTGCCCAGAGTCACAAGGAGCTGCCTGTGCCTGAAGTGGGAATCAAACTCAGTTCCCCAGTTCCCCAGGACCAGAGTCCACCACCCTAACCACTAGGCCACTCCTCCACGTAATCTCTCTTTCCTGCCCGCCATCCATATCCAGCATTTCAACTCTCCCCTCCATCCATCCATAGCAACTCTCCTCTCTCCCATGCCCTCTCTACCCCTCTATGTCCAGCAATTCTCCTCTGCCCTCCCCTCCCATCTATGTCCAGTGATTTCCCTTTGTCCCCTGTCCTCCCCTCTCATCCACATCCAGTGATTTTCCTCTGTCCCCTGCCCTCCCCTCCCATCCATGTCTAGCATTTCTCCTCTATCCCCTCCCCTCCATCCTTCCTGTCTTCCTTCATCTCCATCCATGTCCAGCATTCTCCTGCCCTCCCCTCCATCCATCCATGTCCAGTAACTCTCCTCTCTCCCCTGCCCTCCCCACTCATCTATGTCCAGCAATTCTCCTCTGCCCTGCCCTCCCATCTATGTCCAGTGATTCCCCTTTGTCCCCTGCCCTTCTATCCCATCCATGTCCAGCGATTCTCCTCTGCCCTCCCCTCCATGTCCACTGACTCGCCCGCGCCAGCCCCCAACTTCTTACCCCCCTTTTCAGCCCCCAAGTTTCTGAGGTCCCAACCCCAGCCCCATCTGTGCCCTCAGCTGCTTTCCTTCCATCCGCCCTGCGTTTAAAAAGTTGGAACAGCGGCAGCAGCAGCGGCAGCAGCGAGAAAAAGCAGGCTCGCCTCTAGCTTTTAAGCCTTCCCTTCTTTCTCAGCGTGCACTCTACCGCCTTCGCGGAAACAGGAAATTGCATCAGTGCACGCTGAAAGAGAAGGGGAAGGCTTAAAGGCTAGAGGAGAGCCTGCTTTTTCGCTGCCGCAACTTTTTAAACACAGGGTGGCTGGAAGGAAAGCAGCTGAGAGACAATATGGCAGCGAGCGACAGCGCTGCGGGGCCCCTGGAGGCGTGAGGCCCTGCGCGACCGCTCCTGTCGCCCCTGCCTAAGACCGGCCCTGATCCCGTGAGTAGCCTGCAAGACAAACTTGGCCACATAAGTGCCTAGATTTCCACTAGGACGTCTTACTATATTATTTATTTCTTAGGATTCATTTACCACCTTTTTGAAAGAATTCACTCAATGCGGTGTGTACAGCAACAATAAATCAAACATAAGCTATAGACAATTACAGCAGTAAAAAATATTCAAAGAACAATACAAAGTATGGCATAGTCTACTACTTATAATGTCAGCACAATACACAATAAAACTGAGGAACTGAGTTCGATTCCCACTTCAGGCACAGGCAGCTCCTTGTGACTCTGGGCAAGTCACTTAACTCTCCATTGCCTGCCGCATTGAGCCTGCCATGAGTGGGAAAGCGCGGGGTACAAATGTAACAAAAATTAAAAAAAAAAAATTTTCATAGACGGCGTAGGGCAGTGGTCCCCAAACTTGGACCTGGAGGCACCCCATATGTGCAGTCACAGAGAATTAACTAAAACATTATAATAATAAACACTTTCTACTCAAATAACTCTCCTTGCAGAAAAGATATCAAGTAATGTTATAACTGGACCTCAGGAATACAAATACAACATTTTTGCAAAATACATGCTGCTAGGAATCAGCTTCTTTTCAATCACAGGCCCACTATACTTTGTACCAGACCACTTTTTCCCCAAAACTTTATAATGCAAATAAAAACAAATGAAAAATATGCTTGGCGAGAAGCAGCCATCTTTCTATTAGATAACTACAATTTTCATTATAAATTCCTTTTGGAAAAAAGTAGACTGGTATCCAGTACAGTAGGCCAGTGAGTGAAAAGGAGGAGGAGTTACTTAACATTTATTCTGCAAAAGTTTTGTACTCCAGTTTCTGAGGTCCATTGATAATGTTATTTGATATATTTTCTGAAAAGAGAGTTATTTAACTGCGAATGAGGAGTGTATATAATTTCGCTGTGGATTTCCAGTACGCTACACTTCATTTTGAGAGAAATAACTAGCAGCCAGGTCTAAATGGCAGACTGCCCATTGCAGACCACCGCATGACTGCCTGTGTTTTAGTTAGGACTTCTAATAACTTGCATTTTGGGAACGGAGAAGGGAAGCTTTAGGGTGATGTATCAGCTGCAACCTCTACTTGATCAGGCCAATCTTGCACAATCATTCGTGTCACCCTTACAGCGTGGCTAAATTACTGCAACAAGCTCCCAAAAACAGAATACACGGGATCTGGCTTATTCAGAATTCAGCAGCAGCTCGGCTGTTAAAGGTTATGCACATGTGTCATCTTATATCCCTAGTGCTACTGGAATTACACTGGCTTCTTACTGAGGCTACAGCTCAGCACTAGCATTTAAGAATCCATTTTCACTTATTTCTTAAGTTTAGATTACTTAAAGAGTGGGTGGGACCAGGGCAGGGAATGTAAATTCCAAGTCACTGCGAGGGATTATTCCCATCACTGGCTTATTAAACTTATTAAATCAATTAGAGGAAGACTTTAGAGTGGTGCTGAAGATCCAGTCATTTCAGGCTCTGTCTATCTCTAAGTCACATTCAGCCAGTGGGTAATAAGGAAAGCAGGACAGTTTTCACGGAGACACAAGGAGGCAAAGGATTTGATGATTTCTGAGGGAGAACCTCTACTACTAATAATCATTTCTGTAGCACTACTGGACGTACGAAGCGCTGTACAGAAACACGTACAAGACGGTCCCTGTTCGACAGAACTTACAGTCTATTCAAGGGATTAAAGAGTTCTTCATTGTGGGAATGATTCAAACAGACATGGGGTCTGAACAGGTGAACAAGAGGGTTGAGAGTTAAAAGCAGCCTCAAAAAGTCCAGATCTGAATAGGGTCCGAGACGGAGCATGATGTTAGGCTGTTTTTAGATACCAGGAGTGGAGGAGTGGCCTAGTGGTTAGGGTGGTGGACTTTGGTCCTGGTGAACTGAGGAACTGAGTTCGATTCCCGGCACAGGCAGCTCCTTGTGACTCTGGGCAAGTCACTTAACCCTCCATTGCCTGCCGCATTGAGCCTGCCATGAGTGGGAAAGCGCGGGGTACAAATGTAATAAAAAACTAAAATAAAATAAATACTGGAAGATATGTGATAAGATGTCAGGTCTGGAATATGTATTTTATATCCCCTTAGGTCAGGGCCCAAAAAGAGGTACTAAACAACGCCTCAAA
Organism: Microcaecilia unicolor; assembly: GCF_901765095.1. Lineage (NCBI taxonomy): Eukaryota > Metazoa > Chordata > Amphibia > Gymnophiona > Siphonopidae > Microcaecilia > Microcaecilia unicolor. The sequence goes on along the minus strand of NC_044031.1, from coordinate 766,715,655 downwards.
TAATGAAGTACAAAGAGCTGCAACCAACAAGTCAGAGTAAATTAGAAAATAAAAGCAAGCAAATAACTACTATGATATTAACATAATATAAAGACATACAAAATAAAAACAACAAAGCACTTTACAAAAACAAAAACATAGGTAGCAGAATAGGGAAAGCCATCGACAGGGAAACTGGTCACGACCTGACCAATATTTGCACCAAACAGCTCGAAGGTCAGGGATGGAGGTGGTTTAGTTTGGCCCCAGCAGCCACAAAAGAATTCCACTGTCCTTATACAAAACTACGAAAACAGGTCATCAAATCATGGATAACTGTGAACGCTTGAACAAGCAGCAGAATTTTAACAGCTTACAAAAAGGGAGAAGTTCCCTCAGCTTATTCCACAAGGCAGGTGCACAGCTGGGAGTCCCCTAACCAACCTCTCCCCCCTGAAAAGAGAGACTTGCCAATAGCACATCACCTTGAGGCCTTAGAGAAAGGAAAGGCATTTTGCTGTGTGTCAGTTTTATCTATAGGTTACGTACTTCAGTTTCATTGTCAACCATTTTAAGTTACTCTTAAAATCAGAGCACAGAAATTGAAATAAATGAAACGACATGCCAGGAGCTCCAAAACTATTTGGTGAATCATCCGAATAGGGCACTTTAAACACTTCATGCTTCAGCCATTGCTTCAATGGTTTGTGACTAAGAATCTTCTAGGTTTATACCAGGTCCTCTCAGGCAGGCTTTTCAGAGGCTCCAGAGCAGCGTTTCCCAAGTCCGATCCTGGAGCACCCCTTGCCGGTCAGGTTTTCAGGATATCCACAATGAATATAAATGAACTGGACTTCCATACACTGCCTCCATTATATGCAAATCTCTTTCATGCATATTCATTGTGGAAATCCTAAAAACCTGACTGGCAAGGGGTACTCCAGGACCGGACTTGGGTAACGCTGCTCTAGAATGAAGCCACCGCAACAACAGAAGCTGTATTTATCCCAGGGATGATCTGCAAAACTGACTACTGCAATTCCTCATAGCAAAATTTAGCAGCAGGCTGGGTAGAACATTGTGGAGTAAGTTAGAAAAGCCAAGCTGGATTCAGTCCAGTACAGACAGAGAGAGAGTTAAAGGAAATCAGGAAAAGAAGAGGAGGCTGAGCTGATAGTGAATGTCTATTTAGTTTAATATGAACCATCATGGATAGTTTGTTTAGGCAACTTAATTAGCCTGTCAAGAAAGGTGATCTCTTTTTCCATAGGACGGGTCTCCAGCTCCTGAGTGAACTGAAAGGGAAGACAACGATTTAATTATGGAGCACGTTAATTCATCCGTGGAGGCCTGGGTTCAGTTTCCAGCAAAGGGCAGCTGCAAGATTTGGTTTCCAGAACACTGACAGTACCAATTTAACATTTAATTATTGCTGTGGATTGGATCTCAGTGGAGACGGGGTGTGTGCTGAGCACAGGGAGCCCTGGACCATATCTGGCAGAAAGCAAACCTGTTTACCATACACTGACATCTCCTTCCTTCATCTCTGATCTGACCCAACACTAACAGTAAAGTGATTAATGAAGTCTGAGCAGTGGCTTCGGTTACACCAAGAGATCACCAAACACCTCAGCACAGCCTTAATTAAGAGCTACTTCCAATTAGACTATAGTATTGCAGTACTTAACCTATTCCACTATGTGGTGAGGGGAGAGGGACCCGCTGTGCCACCTGGTTCATGAAGGCCCGAGAAATGCCAGTAGAACCCTCAAAGTAAAAGTTTTCTCATAAGAAACACTATTAAAAATGATCAGCTACCTTGAGAGAAAGGGAAAGGGAAATGGGACTTGATAAACTGCCTTTCTGAGGTTTTCTAAGGAGAGGGGAAGGCGGTAGAACGAGAGGACATGAAATGAGATTGAAGGGGGGCAGACTCAAGAAAAATGTCAGGAAGTATTTTTTCACGGAGAGAGTGGTGGATGCTTGGAATGCCCTCCCGCGGGAGGTGGTGGAGAGGAAAATGGTAACGGAATTTAAAAGTGCGTGGGATAAACATAAAGGAATCCTGTTCAGAAGGAATGGATCCTAAGGAGCTTAGCCGAGATTGGGTGGCAGAGCCGGTGGCGGGAGGCGGGGATGGTGCTGGGCAGACTTATACGGTCTGTGCCACAGCTGGTGATGGGAGGCGGGGATGGTGCTGGGCAGACTTATACGGTCTGTGCCAGAACCGGTGGTAGGAGGCGGGGCTGGTAGTTGGGAGGCGGGGATAGTGCTGGGCAGACTTATACGGTCTGTGCCAGAGCCGGTGGTGGGAGGCAGGGCTGGTGCTGGGCAGACTTATACGGTCTGTGCCCTGAAAAAGACAGGTACAAATCAAGGTAAGGTATACACAAAAAATGGCACATGTGAGTTTATCTTGTTGGGCAGACTGGATGGACCGCGCAGGTCTTTTTCTGCCATCATCTACTATGGTTTTTTCTTTTTTTTGCAACTACATTCAAAGCGGTTTACATATATTCAGGTACTTATTTTGTACCAGGGGCAATGGAGGGTTAAGTGACTTGCCCAGTGTCACAAGGAGCTGCAGTGGGAATCGAACCCAGTTCCCCAGAAACTGAGTCCACTGCACTAACCACTAGGCTACTCCTCCACTAGCAACATTCCATGTAGAAGCCTGTCCTTGCAGATCAAGAACGCGGCTGCGCAGGCTTCTGTTTCTGTGAGTCTGTCGTCCTGCAATCAGACTCACAGAAACAGAAGCCTGCGTGGCCGCGTTGCTGATCTGCAAAGGCCGGATTCTGTTTCTGAGAGTCAGATGACCAAAGTTCATGGGGGCGTGTCGGAAGCATAGTGAAGGCGGGACTGGGGCGTGCCTAACACATGGGTGTCCTCAACCGATAATGGAAAAAAGAAGGGCGTCCCTGATGAGCACTTGGGCAACTTTACTTGGTCCATTTTTTCTTACGACCAAACCTCAAAAAGGTGCCCAAACTGACCCGATGACCACTGGAGGGAACCGGGGATGACCTCCCATTACTCCTCCAGTGGTTACTAACCTCCTCCCACCCAAAAAAAAAAAGAAACTTAAAAAATATTTTTTCCAGCTTCTGTGCCAGCCTCAAATATCATACCCAGTTTCATGACAGCAGTATGCAGGTCCCTGGAGCAGTTTTAGTGGTTAACTGCAGTGCACTTTATGCAGGCCCATCCCCCCTACCTGTTACACTTCTGGTGGTAAATGTGGGCCCTTGAAAACCCACCAGAAACCCACTGTACCCACAACTAGGTGCCCCCCTTCACCCCTTAGGGCTAAGGTAGTGGTGTACAATTGTGGGGAGTGGGTTTTGGGGGGGGCTCCGCACCTGGGACCAATTTGTGAAGTCCACTGCAGTGCCCCCTAGGGTGCCCGGTTGGTGTCCTGTCATGTCAGGGGGACCAGTGCACTACGAATGCTGGCTCCTCCCACAACCAAATGGCTTGCATTTGGTCGTTTCTGAGATGGGCATAATGAAAACAATCGCCGAAAATCAGGGACGACCATCTCTAAGGATGACCTAAATGTTAAGATTTGGGCGTCCCCGACCGTATTATCGAAACGAAAGATGGCCGACCATCTTGTTTCGATAATACGGGTTTCCCCAACCCCTTCGCGGGGACGTCCTCAGGAAAACATGGGCGCCCCGTTCGATTATGCCCCTCCACGGGTGCCATGAACCGGAAGTGTTTGGGAAACCCTGTAGTAAGACACAGTTCAACACCCAAACCCTCATCTGAGGATGACAAGAGCCAAAATACCCTATAGCAGAGGAAAGACTAGAAGCTGCTGTTGGATTCAATAAGACACGGAGAAATGTAGTCGCTAAAACGGTGAGCTGATAACTATGCAAAGGTCAAACTGTGTTGGATGCTGCTTGTGATTCTGGGCCAATCACTTCACCCTCCACTGACTCAGGTACAAACTTAGGGCTAGAATTAGTAAAAAACAAACAAACCACTACTGTATTACCCCATGCTAACAGGCATTATTTCATGCAATGGGCCTATTTATTAGGAAAGGGATGCAAAATAAGACTAAGAATATTATAATGCCTCTGGTCGCCGAACCTCAAAAAAAGATACAGCGGAATTAGAAAAGGGTCAAAGAAGAGCGACCACCAAAATGATAAAGGGGATGGAACTGCTCCCGTATGAGGAAGGCCAATGAGGTTAGGGATCTTCAGCATGGAAGAGAGACAGCTGAAGGGGGGATATGACTGAGGTCTAGAAACTCCTGAGTGGCTTCGAATGGGTAAAAGTGAATCAATTTTTCACTCTTTCTAAAAGTACAAAGTACAAAGACCAGGGGACACTCAATGAACTTACATGGAAATGCTTTTAAACCAAAAAGGAGGAAATATTTTTTCACTCAAAGAATAGTTAAGCTCTGGAACCCATTGCCAGAGGATGTACATAAGTAATGCCACACTGGGAAAAGACCAAAGGTCCATTGAGCCCAACATCCTGTCCACGACAGCGGCCAATCCAGGTCAAGGGCACCTGGCAAGCTACCCAAACGTACAAACATTTTATATAAGTCACTCCCGAAATTGTGGATTTTTCCCAAGTCCATTTAGTAGCGGTCTATGGACTTGTCCTTTAGGAAACCGTCCAACCCCCTTTTAAACTCTGCCAAACCGCCTTCACCACGTTCTCCGTCAACGAATTCCAGAGTTTAATTATGCGTTGGGTGAAGAAAACTTTTTTCCTATTTGTTTTAAATTTACTACACTGTAGTTTCATCGCATGCCCCCTAGTCCTAGTATTTTTGGAAAGCTTGAACAGACGCTTCATATCCACCTGTTCCACTCCAGTTTGCGTATCTAGGTTTAAAAAAAGGTTTGGAAAAGTTCCTGGAGGAAAAGTCCATAGTCTGCTATTGAGACGGACATGGGGGAAGTCACTGCTTGCCCTGGGATTGGTAGCATGTAATGTTGCTGCTAACTGGGATTCTTCCAGGTACCTGAGATCTGGACCTGCCACTGTTGGAAGCTGGACCATTGGTCTGACAGTATGGCTATTCTTATGTACTGACAAACGTTTAGCAGCATTAATATATGCTAACGTGGCAACGTCTCTGATAACAGTGAAATACCTATGGGACTTTAGGCTACCACTGAAAAGCCATCCTACAAGTTGCTCGATTGCAAACGCTCCACTATCCTTTCTTTTAGCAGAGCCTCCATTATTTCTCTCACTACTAACCACATGTAAGTACCTGACGAGAAAAGCCTGTGAGCTCTCAAAAGCTTAAACTAGAACACGTTTCTTGCTGGTTCTTTAAAGGCTCTCACAACTTATGACTCAAGCTGCCCAAGCGGAAAAATGTGATTAAACCTGAGCAGTATCTCTTGCCAACATCATTCAGAAGTCAAATGAGAACCTGCCTCTCACCGAAAGACATCACTCTTACTTCTGTTTCGTCTGTGTCTAGTGGTCAGACCAATGGGCTGAGAACCAAGGAAGCCAGGTATGAATCCCACTGATACTTCTTGTGATCTTGAGCGAGTCACTTAACCCTCCCACCCTCCCCAGATAAAAACTTAGGACAAGGAAGTGCCTCCAGTGCCCAAATGTATATTGCCTTCGCTAACGATGAAAAAGTGTGAGCTAAACCTATGCAAGTAATAAGCAATTCTCATCTTGGTCACTGTCCGAATACTCACACCTGCTTTGTAGGAGGGAGACTAGGAAGGGCTGGTTATTCTCTGCATTTAAAAAGGAGATAGAGCAGCTTTTAAACTAGAAATGGGGGGGGGGGGGGGGGGAGGGGAGAGGCCGACAGCCGCTCAAAAGCGCATGGTTCGGGATAAGGTATCTTTCAAAGATATCACCAGAACAGGGAAGATAGGGTATCCTGATAGTCAGGTTGCAAGAGAGACCGTAGTAGATCAGGTGACCTTAAATAAAAATAAAATTCAGCCAGCTTTGGAACGCTCTGCCAAGATCCATCCGAACAATCGGCGACCATTTACCCTTCAGGAAAATGCTAAGACTCATCTCTTCAAGACGGCTTACCCGAATGACTCTACTTAACTTTTAAACCCTTCCTCTTAATCCCGATCCTGGCGTTTACTATACTTTAGACTATATCTCCTAATCTCCTTATGCTTTTATCTTTTTCCTCTCTATCCTTTGCCCTTTATCTTTCTCTCTCCATCCTTCCTCTCCTCACCGCTCCCAATCTCTTTTCCTTTTGCTTATCCTACCTTTGTTTACCTTTACATACTCAACTTACTTATTCTTAAAACCTCACTTTCACTGCTTATAATATTCTCCTCTAAGACTTTGCTATTGGAATTGGAATTGTATTAACTAAGTAAGCCGCATTGAGCCTGCAATGTGTGGGAAAGAGCGGGGCACAAATGTAATAAATAAATAAATAAATTTGCTGATGACACAAAGTTATTCAAAATCATTAAATCGCGAGAGGATTGTGAAAAATTACTAGAGGACCTTACGAGACTGGGAGACTGGGAGATGACGTTTAATGTGAGAAAGTGCAAAGTGATGCATGTTGGAAAGAGGAACCCGAATTATAGCTATGTCATGCAAGGTTCCACGTTAGAAGTCATGGACCAAGAAAGGGATCTAGGTGTTGTCGTTGATGTGTTGAAACCTTCTGCTCAGTGTGCTGCTAAGAAAGCAAATAGAATGTTAGATATTATTAGGAAAGGAATAGAAAACAAAAATGAGGATATTATAATGCCTTTGTATCGCTCCATGGTGCGACCGCACCTCAAATATTGTGTTCAATTCTGGTCGCCGCATCTCAAAAAAGATATAGTGGAATTAGAAAAGGTGCAGAGAAGGGCGACGAAAACGATAAAGGGGATGGGACGACTTCCCTATGAGGAAAGGCTAAAGCGGCCAGGGCTCTTCAGCTTGGAGAAAAGGCGGCTGAGGGGAGATATGATAGAGGTCCATAAAATAATTAGTGGAGTTGAACGGGTAGTTGTGAAGCGTTTGTTTACGCTTTCCAAAAATACTAGGACTAAGGAGCATGCGATGACGAACTGGAGAAAAATTTTCTTCACTCAACATGTAATTAAACTCTGGAATTCGTTGCCAGAGAATGTGGTAAAGGCGGTTAGCTTAGCGGAGTTTAAAAAAGGTTTGGACGGCTTCCTAAAGGAAAAGTCCATAGACCATTATTAAATGGACTTGGGGAAAATCCACTGTTTCTGGGATAAGCAGTATAAAATGTTTTGTACTTTTTTGGGATCCTGCCAGGTATTTGTGACCTGGATTGGCCACTGTTGGAAACAGGATGCTGGGCTTGATGGACCTTTGGTCTGTCCCAGTGTGGCTACACTTATGTACTTGGGATTCTGAATGGAATCTTGCTACTCTTTGGGGTTACATAAGTAGTGCCATACTGGGAAAGACCAAAGGTCCATCTAGCCCAGCATCCTGTCACCGACAGTGGCCAATCCAGGTCAAGGGCACCTGGCACGCTCCCCAAACGTAAAAACATTCCAGACAAGTTATACCTAAAAATGAGGAATTTTTCCAGTCCATTTAATAGCGGTCTATGGACTTGTCCTTTAGGAATCTATCTAACCCCTTTTTAAACTCCGTCAAGCTAACCGCCCGTACCACGTTCTCCGGCAATGAATTCCAGAGTCTAATTACACGTTGGGTGAAGAAAAATTTTCTCCGATTCGTTTTAAATTTACCACACTGTAGCTTCAACTCATGCCCTCTAGTCCTAGTATTTTTGGATAGCGTGAACAGTCGCTTCACATCCACCCGATCCATTCCACTCATTATTTTATACACTTCTATCATATCTCCCCTCAGCCGTCTCTTCTCCAAGCTGAAAAGCCCTAGCCTTCTCAGCCTCTCTTCATAGGAAAGTCGTCCCATCCCCACTATCATTTTCGTCGCCCTTCGCTGTACCTTTTCCAATTCTACTATATCTTTTTTGAGATACGGAGACCAGTACTGAACACAATACTCCAGGTGCGGTCGCACCATGGAGCGATACAACGGCATTATAACATCCGCACACCTGGACTCCATACCCTTCTTAATAACACCCAACATTCTATTCGCTTTCCTAGCCGCAGCAGCACACTGAGCAGAAGGTTTCAGCGTATCATCGACGACGACACCCAGATCCCTTTCTTGATCCGTAACTCCTAACGCGGAACCTTGCAAGACGTAGCTATAATTCGGGTTCCTCTTACCCACATGCATCACTTTGCACTTGTCAACATTGAACTTCATCTGCCACTTGCACGCCCATTCTCCCAGTCTCGCAAGGTCCTCCTGTAATCGTTCACATTCCTCCTGCGACTTGACGACCCTGAATAATTTTGTGTCATCGGCGAATTTAATTACCTCACTAGTTATTCCCATCTCTAGGTCATTTATAAATACATTAAAAAGCAACGGACCCAGCACAGACCCCTGCGGGACCCCACTAACTACCCTCCTCCACTGAGAATACTGGCCACGCAATCCTACTCTCTGCTTCCTATCTTTCAACCAGTTCTTAATCCATAATAATACCCTACCTCCGATTCCATGACTCTGCAATTTCTTCAGGAGTCTTTCGTGCGGCACTTTGTCAAACGCCTTCTGAAAATCCAGATATACAATATCAACCGGCTCCCCATTGTCCACATGTTTGCTTACCCCCTCAAAAAATGCATTAGATTGGTGAGGCAAGACTTCCCTTCACTAAATCCGTGCTGACTTTGTCTCATCAGTCCATGTTTTTGTATATGCTCTGCAATTTTATTCTTAATAATAGCCTCCACCATCTTGCCCGGCACCGACGTCAGACTCACCGGTCTATAATTTCCCGGATCTCCTCTGGAACCCTTCTTAAAAATCGGAGTAACATTGGCTACCCTCCAGTCTTCCGGTACTACACTCGATTTTAGGGACAGATTGCATATTTCTAACAGTAGCTCCGCAAGTTCATTTTTTAGTTCTATTAATACTCTGGGATGAATACCATCAGGTCCCGGTGATTTACTACTCTTCAGCTTGCTGAACTGACCCATTACATCCTCCAAGGTTACAGAGAATTTGTTTAGTTTCTCCGACTCCCCCGCTTCAAATATTCTTTCCGGCACCGGTGTCCCCCCCAAATCCTCCTCGGTGAAGACCGAAGCAAAGAATTCATTTAATTTCTCCGCTACGGCTTTGTCCTCCTTGATCGCCCCTTTAACACCATTTTCGTCCAGCGGCCCAACCGACTCTTTGGCCGGTTTCCTGCTTTTAATGTATCTAAAAAAGTTCTACATGGAATCTTGTTATTCTTTAGAATTCTAGAATCTTGTTACTCATTGGGGTTCTACATGGAATGTTGCTACTGTTTGGGTTTCTGCCAGGTACTTGTGACCTGGATTGGCCACTGTTGGAAACAGGATGCTGGGCTCGATGGACCTTTGGTCTTTCCCAGTATGGCAATACTTATGTACTTATGTGCTTGGGATTCTGAATGGAATCTTGCTCTTCTTTGGGGTTCTACATGGAATGTTGCTTGTGACCTGGATTGGCCACTGTTGGAAACAGGATGCTGGGCTTGATGGACCTTTGGTCTGTCCCAGTGTGGCTACACTTATGTACTTGGGATTCTGAATGGAATCTTGCTACTCTTTGGGGTTCTACATGGAATCTTGTTATTCTTTAGAATTCTAGAATCTTGTTACTCATTGGGGTTCTACATGGAATGTTGCTACTGTTTGGGTTTCTGCCAGGTATTTGTGACCTGTATTGGCCAATGTTGGAACCAGGATGCTGGGCTTGATGGACCTTTGGCAATACTTATGTACTAAATGTTCTCTTGCATCTTTCTGACCACTGTTATGCCACTTGAGTGCAGAAATCTTCAATTGTAATTGCAGATTCATTAGGTTGAAGCAGCTTTAGTAGAAGCATCTCTCTTTAAAACTAAAAAAATGATCTGAAAATAGAGCCTAGGCTGTACTCTCCGGTCTTTTGAAAGACTGCTAGTATTTACAATGCATATATTCAGCCAACCCATAACGTACATTCAGGGCAAATTAGGAACGTACCAGGACTGCTCTCAGTCACTTGCTGGCTATAGTGCTGTGCTTTTACCTTACCACACCTTACTCGCTTATTAACACCGCCACACTATCCGGATTTTTTTTTTCTTTCAGCCAATACAAACTGGCACGGAGTACCAGCACCTTTTTTTCCTGCCTTGCAAAAATGCCCTATCCATCCCATTACATTTCTCACTCAAAATCTCCCAGCTTATTTTTTTCTCCCCACTGGTGTGCCAGCCAATCTCAAACCTGTGACGCTCAGATTCAGAGGCAGCCTTTTTCCAGCTACAGCAATTCTGGGTCACCGTACTGGCTGAAAAGAAGCCCTGATTATCCCGCCCCCCTAAGATTCGCTCCACATGAGTACCGGCACCTTTTTGCCTAGAAAAAAAGTACCATTATCTAACACGCATATTCTTGGTGGTGATTTTCTAACCTAACAAGCTTCAAACTCTATTTGCTGATACTTTATCATCATCATTAGCTGATCATACTACTACTACTACTACTTAACATTTCTAGAGCGCTACTAGGGTTACGCAGCGCTGTACAGTTTAACAAAGAAGGACAGTCCCTGCTCGAAGGAGCTTACAATCTAAAGGACGAAATGTCATAGTAACAAGTCCTCCTCTGCAGTCAGCATTGGCATTGCCACCCCAATACTCTCCTGCAGCGTCAGCACCAGAAGCCCAGCCTTTCCTGCAGTGCAACAGTATCCCCACCCCAGAAACAGCACCAGGGGAAAAACCAGCCACAATGCAAGTCATATGTCGTACATAATGTGGACTCTGTCTTCTTTTGCTCAGACTTTCTCTGTCTGTGCTATAACGGAACCAGACAATCCAAGCTTACCAGCTGACTCCATCTCAGACTAAGCTGCTCCAGCCTTGTTTCCCTCCACTGCACTATATGCAAAATCCCGCTTTCCTCGGGGGGGGGGGGGGGGGGAAGAGAACTAAAGGCTGATGCATAAGGTGAGGGTGAAACCAGGACTGCGCACCCTGTCCTGAAAACAGAGTCAGGTGCCTGGATAGGCTACGCCAAACAAGAGACCTTCAAACGATTAAAAAAACAAACAAAATAAAACAAAGTCACTTTAAGCATCATCTAGTTTCTAATTAAACAGCAAGTAGCAGCTTGGTTAAGTTTTAATCAGCTTCAATCACCTATTGATCAGCGCACTAAAGTTGAAGGTAGGAAGGTGAAAGGATGGCTGGGAATCGTCCCCTCTGCAGTCTCTTACGAGCAGCAGCTAAATGCTCCCTTCAGTAGTGCCACAGAGAGCCCTCTGCAAAATTACTTTAACTAACAAGCAGAAATTTATCAGCTTCAGCCAGAATCAATGTGGAAAATCAATCCCAACACTGGTTGTGTCTAAAGGGGCTCGTCGGCAATTTAAGGAAATCACGCCATGTACAAGCTTCTGTTTTAATTGTACAGTTTCATCAACTAGGGCTGTGATTGCAGCCTCTCACTCCCACCACGCAGGGGTGGGGGCAGGAAGAACAGGCAACAGTCTACAGGGACATGTCCAAAACAGCAACTGCTGCCCTCTCTGTTCCTGTTTCAAAGCTACACTAAAGCGCTGCTAACTGGGTAACTGCTGCTAAGGAGGACGTTCGGCAGCGCTGCTGTCCGGATACTGCCAGGATGGTCCTCATAAGTATCTGATCACAGCAATATTCAGCCTCCTAGCCAGATAACTATTTGGATTAAAAATTAGGACTGTTCTAACTTATAGTAAATGACGGCAGATAAAGACCTGTACGGTCCATCCAGTCTGCCCAACGAGATAAACACATTTACATGGTACGTGATACTTTATACCAGAGTTAGATTTGTCCTTTCCATTCTAAGGGCACAGACCGTAGAAGTCTGTCCAGCACTGTTCTAGTACTAAACGTTCTGAAGCTAACGTCAAAGCCCCTTAAAATTTACACTCCAGCCCATCCTTATCTATTCAGTTGCGATCAGGGCGTAGACTGTAGAAGTCTGCCCAGCTCCCGTTTTGTTTCCCAGTTACCAGCGTCGCCACCCAATCTCCACTAAGATTCCACGGAACCATTCCTTCTAAACAGGATTCCTTTGTGTTTATCCCACGCTTGTTTGAATTCCATTACCGTTTTCATCTCCACCACCTCCCGCGGGAGGGCATTCCACGTTTCTACCACCCTCTCCGTAAAAAAATACTTCCTAATGCCCTTAACCTTTAGTTAACCTGCTTTACCTCCCCCGCGGGAGCTTTGGCCGGCTCAAACTTGAGAGTAGAGACCACTTGATCAATAAGCTCCGAGAGCTCCTCCCTATGAAAGATGCGGACCACTGAAGGATCCTCCCCTCGAACCGCGTTGTCCTGCTCTGCAGCAGAGTCCAAAGGGTCATCCTCCCCAAGCTCACTGAGGACACCGTCTGAAGCGCCTGGAGAGTACATATATACATAAGTAATGCCTCAATGTGTAATTCAACTCTGGAATTCGTTGCCAGAGAATGTGGTAAAGGAGGTTAATGTGGCAGAGTTTGAAAAAGGTTTGTACGGCTTCCTAGAAGAAAGGTCCATAGACCATTATTAAATTGGACTTGGGGAAAATATTTCTGGGATAAGCAGCATAAAATGTGTTGAACTTTTTCGGGGTCTTGCGAGGTATTTGTGACCTGGATTGGCCACTGTTGGAAACAGGATGCTGGTCTTGATGGAACTTTGGTCTTTCCCAGTATGGCAATACTTATGTACTTATGTCTCCATACTAAAATTATTCATGAAACCTGAGTGCATTTGATCTAAGAGTCATCTGCCACTTAGATGCCCAGTCTCCAGTCTCGCAAGGTCCTCCTGCAATCTTTCACAATCCTCCCACGATTCAATTACTTTGAATAAACTTTAAAGACCTGTCTTCTTGCTATAGTCATCAAATTGAGACTAATCCTTGAGCATGAAGGTACAGTGAAAGAAAAAAGGAGATGTTGATACCCCTATACAAGTCATTGGTGAGGCCCCACTTGGAGTACTGTGTTCAGTTTTGGAGGCCATATCTTGCTAAAGATGTAAAAAGACTGGAAGCAGAGCAAAGGAAAGCTACAAAAACGGTATGGGATTTGCATTGCAAACCGTACGAGGAGAGGCTTGCTGACCTGAACATGTATACCTTGGAGGAAAGGAGAAACAGGGGTGACATGATACAGACATTCAAATATTTGAAAGGTATTAATCCACAAACGAACCTTTTCCGTAGACGGAAAGGTGGTAGAACTAGAGGACATGAATTGAGATTGAAGGGGGGAAGACTCAGGAGTAATGTTAGGAAGTATTTTTTCACAGAAAGGGTGGTGGATACGTGGAATGCCCTCCCCACGGGAGGTGGTGGAGATGAAAACGGTAATGGAATTTAAAGATGTGTGGGATAAACACAAAGGAATCCTGTTTAGAAGGAATGGATCTACAGAATCTTAGCGGAGATTGGGGATGACATTGGTATTTGGAGGGTAAAACCGGTGCGGGGCGGACTTCTACGGTCTACGCCCTGATCGTGATTGAATACATAGGGATGGGCTGCAGTGTAAATTTTAAGCTTCAGAACATTTAGTACAGAACAGTGCTGGGCAGACTTTTACGGTCAGTGCCCTGAGAAAGGCAAGGACAAATCAAACTCGGGTATACATATAAAATATCAGATACCATGTAAAGTTTTATCTTGTTGGGCAGACTGAATGGACCGTTCAGGTCTTTATCTGCCGTCATTTACTATGTTACAGTGTTATTACTACAGCTGGATTTCAGTTCAACCTTTGACTTGGTGTCACATGAGGTTTTATTATCCCAACTCAATTTCATGGGACTAAGTGGCAATGTACTATTGTGGTTTTCATCTTTCCTACAAATGAGATGTTACAGAGATTTCTGAAAACTGGTCTCTGGGGTTGTGGGATCCCTGTTTTCCCCTCTATGGTTTAATGTGTATTTGAGTTCACTGGTTACTATGCTCTGCTCTACGGATATATCATATTTTATCTACGAAGATGAAATTCAACAGATTTTCCCAGCACAACTGTCTCTATCCCAAATGGGATTTTTTTAAGTCTTTGTTTTGATAGGTTCTCATCCAGGTTGTTATTCTATTTCTTTAAAATTGAATGCTGACAAGAGTACAATTTGTTGGTGGCTGGTAAAGACTGACCTATTCCTATGAAGGGACCTATCGGGGGGGGGGGGGGGTGGAGTGGAAAGAAATAGTATGACAACCCTACACAGTCTGGGAATATTATTTATTTAGATTTTTTGCTCACACCTTTTTCAGTAGTAGCTCAAGGAGGTGAGTTACATTCAGGTACTCTGGATATTTCTCTGTCCCAGGAGGGCTCACAATCTAAGTTTGTACCTGAGGCAACGGAGGGTTAAGTGATTTGCCCAAGATCACAAGGTGCAGCAGTGGGATTTGAACTGGCCACCTCTGGATTGCAAGACCAGTGTTCTAACCACTAGGCCACTCCTCCACCCCCAAAGAATCTTGTTACTCTTTGGGGTTCTACATGGAATGTTGCTACACTGGGAATCTTGTTGTTCTTTAGAATTCTAGAATCTTTATTTATTTGGATTAATCACACCTTTTCAGTAGTAGCTGAAGGTGAGTTACATTCAGGTACACTGGGTATTTCTCTGGCCCAGGAGGGCTCACAATCTAAGTTTGTACCTGAGGCAATGGAGGGTTAAGTGACTTGCCCAAGATCACAAGGAGCAGCAGTGAGATTTGAACCGGCCATCTCTGGAGTGCAAGACCGGTGCTCTAACCACTAGGCCACTCCTCCACTCCACTATTAATTCATTCATCTCCGACATCAGATTGATCAAGTTATTAAATCATGTTTTTTGTCAGTTTAATTTACTGAGATTCACAACTATTTCACTCTAAATGATTGGCAACTGATAGTGAAATGTAGAAGCTATCATAGCTTGAACAATTGTATAATGATCTTTACTTAGGCCTTCCAAAGAAATAGATGATCCATTTACTCCAAAATATTGGGCAAAAATCCAAAATGCTCTAGATACCTAACCTATTCTAGGGAATGCTGAAGTCTTGCCAGATATGAGAGTTGGGAATTTTCAAAACTGATATAATAGGGCAACACCTTTGCTTCTTTGATTACATTGGTTGCCCACTGGAGCACAAACTGAAACAACTATGTTTAGCTTTTAAGACGGGAAAGACAGACCATGAACAATCTTGCACAATTTTTATTACTTAGACCACAGAAACGCTCCTCACGTCAAGTTTATGTCGACTGCAAGTTTTCCCCCTTCTACTCTGAGGAAAAAAGGTTATTTTAAAAAATAGTTTTCAGCTATTATATCAAAAATTTGAACTCATTACCATTTGATATCTGCATTGTATCAAATTATCCAATATTTAGAAAAACTACTTAAAACTTATCTTTTAATGTTTTTCATTTAATATTTTGGATGTTTTGGTTTTGTAACTGATTTTTTACATTTAACAGTTTGGATTTCTTTTAACTTGTATTTTATGATTGTATCTTACACTTTACTTTTGTAAATTACCTTTAGCAACCATTGTTGGTAGAAGCAGCACGTGAAGAAACAGTTTTTTTTTTTTGTTTGTTTGTTTTTTTATTTTTAT
Source organism: Microcaecilia unicolor (assembly GCF_901765095.1). NCBI lineage: Eukaryota > Metazoa > Chordata > Amphibia > Gymnophiona > Siphonopidae > Microcaecilia > Microcaecilia unicolor. The sequence goes on along the minus strand of NC_044031.1, from coordinate 766,699,976 downwards.
TTATAATTTTAATTACAATAATCAAGGATCCCCTTGTTCAGAAATACAGGTGGAAATAATATACATAACTCCAAACATACATATCGTACATTTTAAAGTAACTATGCTAATAGGCAAAAGAGATGACTCTCTAAATTTAGAGTATAATTATATCCATATTATATTATATAACCTTTCTTAGACCTCAAATTGTAAATGAGGGGGGGAAAAGAATCAGACAAGTGTATACTAGCAAACATAAATTAAAGGCATAGGCTGCACTTATTCCAAGATATATATTATTTCAGCTGTTTCGATTCTACAAACGTTTTAAGTTGTTCTGGTGAAAAGAAAGTGTATTTAGTTTGACCTAAATTAACTACACATTTACAGGGATAAGCGAGAAAAAAGGAAGCACCTAAATCTATAGTCTTTTGTTTTAAAGCAAGAAACATTTTCCTTTTTTGTTGAGTTGATTTAGTGACGTCAGGGTATATCCATACTTTAGAGCCGCAAAATTGAGCTTTAGAGTTTCGAAAGTAGAATAGTATTATAATGTTGCTCAAATACCATAGAAACAATCACAGTAGTTCTATTCATTATAACATCTGAAGATTGTTCTAATATATCTGAGATATTTTGTAAATCATGAATATCCTTTTCAGGTCCTTGTACTCCTCCTCTAGGTTTAGGAATAAAATATATCTTATTTACCGGTGGGGTTGCCTCAACAGGAATATTCAAAATTTCTGACAAATATCTATGAAAGGTATCTATTAGAGTTACCCCAGCGATAATAGGAAAATTCAAAAAACGGAGGTTAAGGCGCCTGTTGAAATTCTCTATTTGCTCTATTTTCCTTCTTATATCCATAGAGTCCTTGCTAGCCAAATTTTTAAAGGCATTTAGTGTTTCCACTTCTTTTTGCAAAGATTGTACTTGAGTAGTTAATTCGCCTTTAACAGAGTCTACAGTTTTTTTCAAATCTTCAAGTTTAACATTTAGATTGAGCACATCACCTGACGTCTTCTGTAAAGTGGTAGTAATCTGGTCCAACATCACCTTCAACGTTTGTAGAGTCACCTCCGAGTTCACTGCTGTGGAAGACAATCCTTCCTCAGCTCCACGTATCGCCGTTTGCTTGCCTGGGTCCTCACCGGACGCCCCAACCGACACATCATCAGAGTCGTCAGGGTTTCCCACCAGGGCCGCTCTCGACGCCGGACACGGAGGTATCTGCACTGCAGATGGTGGAGACAGGGAGACTTCCTCTCCCAGCGGGGAGTTCGCTTCTCCGAAAGCTCCCGCAATGGAATCCTCTCCCCGTTGAAACTTGGAAACACTGGGGAAGAAGCACTCTAACGGCAGTTGAGCGAGGGAAGAGGTTGAGGTAGGTGAAGGCACTACTCTCAACAGTCCCTTACGTTTAGTGTGAGGCATTTTCTGAACGGAAAATAAAGGAAACTTTCAGCTCAATTTCGCAGAGCGCTTCAACAAACAACCAGTGCGGCAGCCATCTTGTTTTCCCCCCGAAGAAACAGTTTTTGTTTTAAGCCTGTAAAATGTATTGGATATTTTCCTGTATTGATTATGTTCTGAAGTGTATTTCTCCAATTTGGCCAGCAGATGGTGCATGTTTATGATTAAAGCTGTTACAGAGGACTGACTTTGCTTTCTTCTGGTTGGCACACAGATAATAGGAAGTGCCTATACTGATGTAACTAGTTTTTATTTGAAACTTAACTGTTCTGGGCTCTGGTTGCCCTGGAGTTTGAAATTAGCCAGCAGATGCTCGCTGTTGCTTCAGTCTTAGCCCAGAAGGAAAGAGAGACAGATCGCTTTTCTGAGGCTCTGTGAACAGTTCTATATCCCCGACCTTCCCAGGTACTGTTTAGACAGTATATAGCTGTTTAGTTAGTGTTATAATTGATCCATATTTCAGTTACCTGTTATTGTTTGCTATTTGCACATTTTTTTGTCCACTGCTCCAAGTTCTGAGAATAAACACATTTGTTTGTTCGTTCCGCCTGTCTGAACTGATAAAGAATCCTGGTGGTTTGTGTGTTGGGTCTGTGAGTGCTTTCTGGGAACTGTGGCCTCAGTAACCTAGAAATCACTGGGGCTAATTTGAGAGCGGGAGACTCATCCAGAGGCGGTTGTCAACCAGTCGGTAGGAAGAGGGTGCTAGTGTAGAGCACAAGCGGCAGCTGCAGGCTGACATGAGCTGTGCTGGGGATAGATCCTTTAAGTGGCCATGGGGTAACCCAGACGAGTGGCTAGGCTTTTCGAGACAGAGTATATAAACTCTTATGTTATGATGGAAACTGCTGGATATCTGGGTATATAAATGTTGCTTGTTTGGTGAAGTTTGTGCAGTACTGGGTTCAGCAGACTTCTGAGTTCAGTGATACTGTGCTGGAGAGGCAGGTGGGAGCCCCAAACAGCCTGCACTATCTATAACATGCAAAGACAGAGTCACCTACCTTACACATTGATCCTATTATTATTATTGCGTCACTCTGCTAATTTCTCTTATCAAGGCACCAAAAGTTTGGAATTATCTTCCTAAATCAATCAAGATTACAGATGTAACTTTCAGAAGTCTTCTAAAAACACATTGCTTCAGCCTGGCTTTTCTGAATTCAAAGAACTCTATTTGAACTTTACCCACATCCTTTTCTTAATCTCATTTCATCCTCTTTTTCCCCATCAAGTCCTGTCTAATTTTCCACCCTTCATCATTTGTTTGTCCTTGAGACAGTCTAACTCCCTGGTTACTTACTTTACATGTATTAATTTGCTTCATGAAGTTATTGTAATTTGTGTTATATTCTGTACACTATTATTATGTTTTACTCACTTATTGTTTGTTTGTAAGCCACACTGATTCAATTTCAGGCTAATGTGGGGTATAAATGTCAAGAATAAATAAATATTAGTTTTCTCTTCATACATTTCTATGTTTATCTGTTTGATGCATGTCTATTTGCACCACTTGCTTTTTTTTATGAAGGAGGAGAATTTGTTAGTAAAGTATTAGTGATGATTTCTATTTATTCATTTTGTATTTTTTAATTATTGCCTACTTGTTCAGTAATTTTTAGTTGTATTAAATGTATTTACAGACCCCTGACAAAGGCATAAGCGCTGAAACTTTGTATCGCACCATAGTGCAACTGCAACTAGAATATTGAGTTCAATTCTGGTCGCTGCACCTCAAAAAAGATATGATGGAATTAGAAAAGGCACAAAGAACAGAACGAAAATGATAAAGGGGATGGGATTACTTCCCTATGAGGAAAGGCTAAAGCGGCTAGGGCTCTTCACCTTGAAGAAAAGACGGCTGAGGGGAGATATGATAGAGGTCTATAAAATAACGAGTGGAGAGGAACGGATAGATGGGAATCGATTGTTTACTGTTTCCAAAAATACTAGGACTAGAGGGCACACAATGAAGCTAAAAAGTAGCAATTTTTAAATGAATTGGAGAAAATTTTTCTTTACTCAGCATCTAATTGAACTCTGGAATTCATTGCCAGAGAATGAGGTAAAAGCAGTTAGCTTAGCGGGTTTTAAAAAAGGTTTGGATGGCCCAAGAACCTCAATTTTCAACACTATCCATTCCCCCTATAAAAGGCCCTAAGCACTATTTGGGGATCTTTCTTAGCACTAATCCGGTTATATTTTACAAATGCAATGTTTTGGACCCTCTGGAAGTTGTTACGGTCTGAATATTGGTCCAAATATGTTCCGATGAGTCGCAAACCAATTTTGATGCACACTTTGGGTCAACTTGTTTGACTGGATTTTGCATCCATAATGTTAAAATGTATTTCATCGGAATTAGCATCAAAAACTGTGCAGGATTTGAATTTTTTAGCCACTTATAAAAATGTGTTTGGATTTTATTAGACCCCAAAAATGGCATTTTGGTAAATGTTGCGCGCTCATGGACTGACAACCTTACAGAAAAGGGGGTCTAGATCTGCAACTATTGCAGTTAGAGACCTCAAATTTTGGGAAACTTCGTTTAACACCTGACTCGCGCAACAGATAAAATTTGAACAGAATTGGAGAACATGATGGTGGGAACTTTTTTTTAGACCACTTGGCATGGAATGACCCCAGCAGTAGTAGTAAAATATCTGCACAATGGAAAAGCTCAACGCTGTTCTTTGGTATTGTAAGACGGAAGGCAAAGGCTGCTTAGGTGGTTGTGGAGACACGTCTAGTCTTTGAATAAAGAAGATTTAAACATAAAATAAGAAGGGTCTTACACACAACAAAGGCATCTGTGGCCTGTTAAGACCAGACGTACTAGCGAGGTAATTAAATTTGCTGATGACACAAAGTTATTCAAAGTCGTTAAATCGCGACAGGATTGTGAAAAATTACAAGAGGGCCTTACGAGACTGGGAGACTGGGCGGCTAAATGGCAGATGACGTTTAATGTGAGCAAGTGCAAGGTGATGCATGTGGGAAAAAAGAACCCGAATTATAGCTACGTCATGCAAGGTTCCACGTTAGGAGTTACGGACCAAGAAAGGGATCTGGGTGTCGTCGTCGATAACACACTGAAACCTTCTGCTCAGTGTGCTGCTGCGGCTAGGAAAGCGAATAGAATGTTGGGTATTATTAGGAAAGGTATGGAAAACAGGTATGAGGATGTTATAATGCCGTTGTATCGCTCCATGGTGCGACCGCACCTTGAGTATTGTGCTCAATTCTGGTTGCCGCATCTCAAGAAAGATATAGTAGAATTGGAAAAGGTGCAGCAAAGGGCGACTAAAATGATAGCGGGGATGGGACGACTTCACTATGAAGAAAGACTAAGGAGGCTAGGGCTATTCAGCTTGGAGAAGAGACGGCTGAGGGGAGAAATGATAGAGGTATATAAAATAATGAGTGGAGTGGAACAGGTGGATGTGAAGCGTCTGTTCACGCTTTCCAAAAATACTAGGACTAGGGGGCAATGTGATAAATTTAAAACAAATCGGAGAAAAGTTTTCTTCACCCAACGTGTAATTAAACTCTGGAATTCATTGCCGGAGAATGTGGTGAAGGCGGTTAGCTTAGCAGAGTTTAAAAAGGGGTTGGACGGTTTCCTAAAGGACAAGTCCATAAACCGCTACTAAACGGACTTGGAAAAATCCAAAATTCCAGGAATAACATGTATAGAATGTTTGTACATTTGGGAAGCTTGCCAGGTGCCCTTGGCCTGGATTGGCTGCTGTCGTGGACAAGATGCTGGGCTCGATGGACCCTTGGTCTTTTCCCAGTATGGCATTACTTATGTACTTCACACCTTGGGGACAATATCCTCATGTGTTACAGATATACATTTTTTATATAGGCTGGAAGCATCCATGCAGAAGAAATCCGTGGCAGAAATCTACAGATGCTAAATGTGCTTGAACTTGCCAGTGAATTATTTTTCAAAAACGCAATTTAAGAAAACACCCCAGTGCTGCTGCTGCTACAGATATTTCCTCTGTTCTTCAGCAGCGAAGATGAGTTTCCATCATATACAAACTAGCAGAGGGAAAAAAACCAGAGTCGGCACTTTATCACAGCTGCTGACGTAACCATTTAATTAGGCAGTGGATTCAAATAACAAATTCTAACTTGTTTGCTATTTAAAAGAAAGCAGAAGGATGGATCGTGCAGTGCTGACAGTTCTTTCCAACGCTTAATTGGTATTGCAAGAAAGTTGTACTCGATAAATGAGTATGTTCCAGAGTTTACCAAAACACAACAAACAGCTCCACATTTGTCCAATGTGAACAGCAGAAGAGAAGAAAAACAGTGAGAGCCACGGTCATTACCTTACAGGCTGTAAAGGGCTCAAAGTCAGGTGGAGGCAGATAAGAAAGAGCCCCAGTGACTGCTGAAGTGCTCTGTTAAGAAAGAAAATATTGGTGGGGGGGGGGGGGGGGGGGGGAGGGTCACACATGCAGCAACGACCACAATTTCATTTTTGTCTCAAGAGGAGTAAAAAGCAAGGGAGGGATTTTTTACTCAAAGGGTAGTAAAATTACAGAAAATTTCAGCACTGGAAGCTGTTAAGAAGTAAACTAGACAAGTTGTTAAAGGAAAAATTATTCTTCCAGTTAAATCACCAGATAATCACTTTTTCTAGTGGGTCTGAGCCATTCATCACACTTGGCTATAAATGAGCCCAATAGGATTTTTCATTTTCCCCTGAAATATTCCAGAGACAAATGCCAGAGTATCGGAAGAAGGGTAAGCTTGACCTCTGGGTCTTCTTTCAGCCTAACCAACTTAACTAGAAGGATTACAAAATTTGACTGAAGTTAAACTGGCTGGAGAAACTGAACTGCGGAAGTGAATTGCCTCAGGGTTACTGAGGGGCCCTTTTACTAAGCCGCATAAGTGTCTAAGCGCGCCCAAGGTATGCCAAAATGGAGCTACTGCCTGGCTACCGCATGGCTCTTGTGCTAGTTGCATTTTTGGCGCGCGTCTCATACGTCTGAAATCATTTTTATTTTTGGACGCTTGTATTGGACTCGCGCCCAAGTAGCATTTGGCATACGTAGGTCATTACCGCCCGGCTACCGCATTTATTTTATTTTTGTTACATTTGTACCCCGCACTTTCCCACTCATGGCAGGCTCAATGCGGCTTACATGGAGCAATGGAGGGTTAAGTGACTTGCCCAGAGTCACAAGGAGCTGCCTGTGCCGGGAATCAAACTCACTTCCTCAGTTCCCCAGGACCAAAGTCCACCACCCTAACCACTAGGCCACTCCTCCACTCCTCCATGAGACTTTACCACTATGTCAATGGCTGGCAGTAAAGTCTCAGACCCCAAATGGACACACAGCAATTTTCATTTTGCTGCACGTCCATTTTCGGCAAAAAATTTTAAAAGGCATTTTTTTTACAGGTGCGCTGAAAAATGATTCTGCGCCTGCCCAAAACACGTGTCTACGCTACCGCAGGCCATTTATCAGTGCGCCTTTGTAAAAAGGGCTCCCCCCTGAGCCTTTCACCACCGAGTCACCAGTTCAAATCCAACCTAAAGTGGTAACATGACATGAGAAATGACTTGGTGGTCTCAATCCAAATGGCATTTCACAGGCATTACACAAATATGTAGATATATAGATACCCTCAACAGATCTGGCACTAACTAGGGCAATTGGTGGCTGAAAACCTGAGAAGTCCCTCCACGAAGACTGAGCTACATTATGAGTATGCGTAGCTTACGCTGTTGCCGCCACCCCTTCTACCGCTTCATGTCTGAGTATGACTTCCTCAACATTACTGCTGAATTGACTTGGGTCTTGCAGCTGTTTATTTTGTGGCTCATATAGGGAAAGAGGGAAATGGGACTTGATATACCACCTTTCTGTGGTATTTCGCAACTACATTCAAAGCGGTTTACATATATTCAGGTACTTATTTTGTACCAGGGGCAATGGAGGGTTAAGTGACTTGCCCAGAGTCACAAGGAGCTGCAGTGGGAATCAAACTCAGTTCCCCAGGATCAAAGTCCACTGCACTAACCACTAGGCTACTCCTCCACTCATTCCACCAATAAGAGCCAACCTCATCAGTGATGTCACAATGGCTTAAAGTCCATTGCACTAACCACTAGGCTACTCCTCCACTCATTCCACCAATAAGAGCCAACCTCATCAGTGATGTCACAATGGCTTGATTGCCCGATACAGTTCCCCAGGATCAAAGTCCGCTGCACTAACCACTAGGCTACTCCTCCACTCATTCCACCAATAAGAGCCAACCTCATCAGTGATGTTGTCACAATGGCTTGATTGCCCGATACAGTTCCCCAGGATCAAAGTCCGCTGCACTAACCACTAGGCTACTCCTCCACTCCACTAAGTTTATGTCACTCAACATCCTGAACTGCTAACCAGGGAAATGCACATTTATGAACTTAAAGAAATCCTATGGCATTTAGATGCTCTGAGGAAGATGCAATTCATGCAATACAACACACACAAACACAGTAGAATTACTTCAAAGAACACACAGGAACACAGCCTGAACTTTGTATGGAGAGTAGCACAACAGCACAGCATGGATGTAACAGGCTCAAACGCTTGTTCTCAGATAATCAATACGTATTTGCCAAATGAAATGAATTCTAAATGCTTCCTGCACTCTTCCGAATGAGTGTGCTGCATGTAGTATTGATCAGACTATAAAAATGGAAAAGGATTACATTTCTCATCTCTCCGTTTCCATGCTTCCAAACCCTCTCTCCATCTTCAGTCTATACTGTCCCTGCCTCTCCCACCCCCTTTTTTATCTGTTCCATTTTCTTCCCCATCTTTTTCCTACACCCTCTCTTTTTTCTACCCCACCAATCACATCAATTCCCCCCCCCCCCCCCCCCTGTGATTTTCCAAATTTACCCTCTTCTCTCTTCCTTCTCCCAGGATTACTAACTCATCCAGGTCCACCCATATAGTCCTGGTTCCTCCACATTGTGTGCTAGGAATTCAACAGCTTAGTTCCAAAACCTGTTAAGGACATTTCTTTTTTCCAAAAATGAGTTTATGTCAGAAACAGACTGCCTTCATAGGTAGCCAAAAGGACATGTGAAATCTGCGGTGAAATGCATTTATTCGTAAGGTCTATGATATTCAGTAAAAAAAAAAAAATTTTTTTAATGAAAAAGTTCTTATATTGACTAGAATTCTTGAAAATTAAAAAAAAAACAACAACATTGATTTATCCAGAAAACAGCTTTTCATCTTTAACAGGCTTTGAAAGCAAGGCTCCTCAATTGTGGTTCTGATTTCCCTAAGAAAAGCAGGGCTACATTTCCATGCATGCAATGGAGCAAAACCAGCAATGGATCAGCTCGTTCAGGTTTACATAGTAACATAGTAGATGACGGCAGAAAAAGACCTGCACGGTCCATCCAGTCTGCCCAACAAGATAAATTCATATGTGCTACTTTTTATTTGTACTTGTCCTCTTCAGGGCACAGACCGTATAAGTCTGGCCAGCACTATCCCCGCCACCGAACCACCAGCCCCGCCTCCCACCACCGGCTCTGGCACAGACCGTATAAGTCTGCCCAGCACTATCCCCGCCTCCCAACCACCAGCCCCGCCTCCCACCACCAGCTCTGGCACAGACCGTATAAGTCTGCCCAGCACTATCCCTGCCTCCCAACCAGCCCCGTCTCCCACCACCGGCTCTGGCACAGACCGTATAAGTCTGCCCAGCACTATCTCCGCCTCCCAACCACCAGCCCCGCCTCCCATCACCAGCTCTGGCACAGACCGTATAAGTCTGCCCAGCACTATCCCTGCCTCCCAACCAGCCCCGTCTCCCACCACCGGCTCTGGCACAGACCGTATAAGTCTGCCCAGCACTATCCCCGCCTCCCACCACCGGCTCTGCCACCTAAACTTGGCTAAGCTCCCAAGGTAGACATGCATCCCTGCTGATATCTCAGCTGCGTAACCCTAGTAGCGCTCTAGAAATGTTAAGTAGTAGTAGTAGTAGTACACAAATTCGCAACTGAAACTCTGAACATAAAGCACACAGATCCCTATTAATTCCCACACACTTACTGAGGGACCCTAGGACCCTGCACTCAAGGGCCCCACACACTCACTAGTTAGCCAAGAGAGGTTGCAACCTCACCCGTCCTTCCTCACCCTACATCCCCTCCTTTCCCGGCAGCCAGTTAGTGTCACAGATCTCAGGGTGCCCCGTCTACCTGAATTACCATTTACCGGGACGGTTTAGGGACAAGATGTCACGGTTTACTTTTCAGCCTAATTTCAGACTACAGTTAAGAGATGGGGAAGGGGCTCCCTTCAACTTTTTTTTTTTTATTTTATTTCAGGAAGATTTTTTTGTTGCTTTTTATTACCCTTCCTGCAGAAGTGCAGGGGACTGGATTTATCACAGTTTTATTTCTTTCTTTTATGACAATATAATTATTCTTCAGAAAGACACTTGATTACTGTGTGTAGCACGAATTGTCCTCAGATACCGGTTAGCCCAAATATTGCTACACAAACAACTTTTCAGTCAATTGAGTTCAGTAAAAAAAAAAAAAAAAAAATCAATACACAGTGGCCATATTTTTTAACAAGAACTTGCTGAATCAAAAGGTTTCCATCTTCTTCCCTGCTCTTTTAGAGCACAGTTGCTTTGGTTACAGTGGGGGGAAAAAAAGGGGCCTTGCACTGGTTCGAGTTGCAATTTTTACTTGATTCTGTCTTTACTAAGACTTATTTTCCTAATCCTGAAAAATACAGCCCAGTGGTATGTCAAGCAGAAGGCACACGATTAAGCCTCTTGATCAAATTTATCAGGCGGCTAAGAGGAAATGCCCCAGGAGGAGGGGAAAGGAGACCAGGGCCTTGCTGGGGGACAAGCAGGTGAGTGCAACAGCCCAGCTCAAACATTTTCAAAAGCACAAGAAACCTTTTAAGCAGCTACAGCAAAAACTCTTGCCTTCAGAAATAGGAATAAAGGCTTTACTTTTACAATTTACAAAGAATCAGACCAGAACAACAGACTTGCTTGCGGTAGGCCTCAGACCACTCTTGGCTGTCCCTCCCCTGTCTTCATGCAGTTACCTAATCTTCTCTCCAAAATGTTTGTAGAGCCTCCTGCAACAGACCCCCACACCAACCCCCTCTCCCCCACCCTTTTCCTATGTAGTTCAATGTTGCCAATGTTCTTTTACGAACAGAAATCCTCAAACAAGGATGACCGCTGCAGTGAAACATTCACTCTACCATTACTGGCCCTTTGCAACTGAAAATGAGCCCAGTGTTACACCCAACACCTCCAGGTCAAACACACTGCTGCTCCCACCAGAAGCAAGGAAGCCTTGGGGCAGGTTTAACCTACTTGCTTTATTGCACCCAAACTCACTGCTTTAGGACCAGATGACATGGTGGTCATTAAAAATCACAAAGCAGAGGTTGATGCAGCCACTGAAGTGGTGCCGAGGGGGATAAAAGAGCCTGGAGGGGCTAAGAGAGGCTTCTCTGGTTAAGAGCTGGCCAGAGCAGCGGAGGCATGGGCTGAAATTCAAGGGTGACAAAGGGATGAGCAACTTCAAGAAAGAAACGTCCAAGGGCAACAGAAAGTGTTAATGGGCTGCAGCTTTACTGTAGTGGAAGGCGGCTCTCTGCAGGATTTCTCCTGTACTCCCCGAGGGCACTCACGCAGACTATGGATTCTTTTTAATTCCCAGAGGAATATTTTTCATACACCGCTGCAGACTATTACAGTCCCAGATATTACATTATGTACCTTACCACTGCACGGTACAGCCCTTTCTGTCAGCAAGAAACACACAGTTCTGTAACATTACAAATACAAAATATTAAAAGCCCCCTCTCCCCAGGATATTATGAGTGTTTTATATTTCTGGTGTGGGTAGGGGGGGAGGGGAGGAATACATCCACATTTATGTCACCAGACTTTTGTCGCAGTTATTTCATTACCTCAGACAAGCTCAAATGTCTCAGTATTGCCCAGTCAACTGATCCCAGAGCGAGCAATAGTCACGACGGCATCGTCATGTTCTTTTCCTAATTCTTCAATGCTTATAACTATTATCGCCCCTCTGTATTTTACACTTTGTAAGCTGCACCCCAGACAACATTCCCAGGTACAGGACAAGAACTGAGCGAGTAATCTCTTCCTTCAGTCAGGAATGACGGCCTTCAAACCAAACATTGGTTTTTTAATTTAAACCAGATTGTAGCACAATTTAGAGAGCAAATTAGAAGAACATATGCCCGAAATCGCGTCCCCTTTCAAGGAGAAATACCTCCTCCCCATTAGGGTAATTTCACAAGTTAAGTTTCAGCACAATTGTGAACCGAGCTGGGAGTAACGAGCTTGCTGCCTCCCAGGCTCTCTGGAAACACAGCTTTCATCTTAAGCAGCTTCCCAGGTCAACAAATGTTCATTTTACTTTGTATTTTAATATCCTTTAATGATATCACAAAAAAATAGAGTCAAAGTCACTCAGCAACAAGAACATTTCCCCCGCTCCCTACCTCCTTTGGAAGGGGCTGGAAACCTTCCATTCCTTGGCTCTGAATTTGACATTTAAATTACTTCTCTTTCCAGATCTGAGCTGAAGGTGAGCAGCGATTTCCTTGCCCCAGAGAAGTTATCATCTAAGTTGATAGATGAGGCAATGGACAGTTAAGGGACTTAACTAAGGCCACAAGAAAGACGAGGATTTGAACCCCAAATTCCCTGGTGCTTAGCTCACTGTTCTGACAACTACAATACCCCACTTTGTAGGCCACTATTTCCCATTTCTAACTCTTTGGCGGGTCCACACTTCCCACAGAAAGCGGTATATCAAATCCCACCCCCTTTCCTAAAGACACAGCTTCTTGCAGTGAAAAAGAGGGAAATTCACATGGATGTTCAGGACTTTCACAAGATGTTCTTGGCAATGGAAAGTGCTTATAACAGCCATCACTTCTACAGAAGTTCAAATGTACACAGAGAGCAATCCTTCACTTTTGGTTAAAGACAGATACTAAAAAAAGAGTGAAGAAAATCAGCGTACTGACTTGTAGACACTGCCTCCATTGCCATGTCCGAGGAGCTCCTGGTAACGGATATCTTGTTCATTCATCTCCACCAGAAGAAACACAAACAAAAAAAAAAGAGAGAGAGAGATAGAGATCAGCCTGGGGATGGAGATGTCAAGGAAAAGCAACTCCAGGCCATAAACAACCAGCGGGCCCAGGTCATCCCAAGTTCAGCCGCAAGAACAGAGAGATCAATACAACATTTGCTGTTCAATTTATAAAAGAAGATACCAAGGGACAAACTGATGGAAAGTGTAATGACAATTTGCTTGCCTGGGTCATTTCATTAAAGTTTGATAAAAGGTGTCAAAATGGAATGATCCAGACATACCTCAGGAGAGGCAAAGGGCATGATCAAGATGTGTCTGTCTTTACGCAGCCCTCTTCTCTCTTTTTCTTTTCTCCTTGGTGCAGGCTTGGGAGCCACATGGGGGGACCCCTAACTAACTCAATTCCAGGGCTTGGCCTGCTGCCATACACTGCACTGTGATTAGCACCTTAATATGCAACGCACATGTGCAGTGAAGGCCCCACACTTTCAGATCTTTCCCTCCTGCATTACACTACTGCTAGTAGGGGGTGGGGGGGGGGGGGGGGGACAACATTGAGACCTAAAATGTAGGATCCTCAGGTAGGCATTTATGTCTTCAGAAGATTAATACATGCCTACATTTAGGCCCTACTATCCATTCCTTTCAATGACGTGCCTAGGGCCTAATTTCATTCTCCAGACCTGGTCCCTCCTCTGGCCTCACTCATTCTTTAAGTGTTCAGAAGGGAACATTTCTTGGTTTAAAAAGTAAGGTACCCAGAACTTTTCAATACTGGCTTCTATATAAACAGAAGCCAAATAGCGCCAATGTTTCTCTCTCAGCATTACTGAGAGTAGCACTCATCATCCTTTGAGAGATTATGAGAAAATGGTGACATGATCTACTCGAGACTTTCTATGTAGGTAAATGTATATTTTCCCATATAAAAACATGTTTTGGCAACTGCCCCTGCTCAGTGCAAGTAAAAAGCAGACATCCTATTCATGGTGTGTGTAGGGGGAGATGAAAGAATGTAGATATTCATTGGCAAAAATCCATGTATTTTGCAGCTGCTCCCACACAAATACCCAGTGTGTGGGTACGAATTTACCTGCATCCTGTGCACCAGCGAGAGTTTACGTGTGGGTACAAGAATGTAAGCTCCTTGGAGGCTTTCAAACTTGCCCTCCTAGGGGCTATGAAACAGTCCTTTACTGAGCCGAATCTTGCCGTCAATCACAGGAGTTATGCACGGATAAAAAATACTAAATCCATAAGGCTCTGAATGATGGTTCTCTTATGTATGATGTGTCCCTGATGAGGGCACAAAGTGGAGTAGAAACAACATAAGACGTGCAGGAGATAAGTGACAAAACTTCAGCATTCTCTAGTAAATTATTGCAGACCAAATGCCCAATTAGTCCTTATTTGATATGTAAAGCTCTGAAGGAAAAAGGACTCCTGTAGCTTCACTGGTGCTTTCCCAACGGTGGTCACAGTCCCTGAGCACACAATTGGAGAGATTTAGTAAATCCCGTTTTATGAAGCAGAGACTCATCGGGGGAAAACCGGCCAGTCAAATGTTTCTTATGAACTGCTGACACTATATCAATAGGGGATCAATGGGTGGCATTTACGCTGAGTGACAGGAAAGAAATAAATATTTATATCACATAACCTATAAGAATCAGACCAGGCAGAAAGCTATTTCTATCCTGCCAATATTTGATTATCTTGAAGAATCATGGCCCCTTTTCTTCTACTGATTAATACCAAATCCTCATATTAAACTAGAGTAGAAAGGACTGAAGATTATTAATGCTCGACAGTCCACCGGAGTCCCCAGCAGGAAAGGTTTCCTGAACAGCTGTTGCCTTCCCCCATCATGGTCCAGCGACAGACAACACCTAGCCGATGGGTAGCGCTCTCTTACCTTGAGGCAAGGTAGGCTTGGGATTGCCACTGCTCATCCCTGGGGGTAAGTAATTAATTGATCTACTCTTTGGGATCCTGGATTGGCTACTGATGGAAAATGGCCATTCTTATCTTCTTATGACTAAGAAAAGGCGGCTGAGGGGAGATATGGTAGAGGTCTATAAAATAATGAGTGGAGTTGAATGGGTAGATGTGAAGCTTCTGTTTACGCTTTCCAAAAAATGCTAGGACTAGGGGGCATGCGATGAAGCTACAATGTAGTAAATTTAAAACGAATCGGAGAAAAGTTTTTCTTCAGTCAACGTGTAATTAAACTCTGGAATTCGTTGCCAGAGAATGTGGTAAAGGCGGTTAGCTTAGCAGAGTTTTAAAAAGGTTTGGACGGCTTCCTAGTCCATAGACTATTATTAAATGGACTTGGGGAAAATCCACTATTTCTGGAATAAGCATTATAAAATGTTTTGTACTTTTTGGGGATCTTGCCAGGTATTTGTGATGTGGATTGGCCACTGTTGGAAACAGGATGCTGGGCTCGATGGACCTTTGGTCTTTCCCAGTATGGCAATACTTATGTACTTATGTAAGTAGAAAGCACTTGACGGCTGCTACCATGTAGCAACTGGTGCCAGTGTTACAAACAGCTGCACTCCTTTGTGCAGCCTTCTTGTCAACTTTCACCTTCATTCAAATGCAAATTATGATCAAATCTGCTTTTATTTCATATCTGATGATTACTAGCCAGTGAGACCACTCTCTGTCTGGGCCCTGTCCCAGTGCACCACTTAGCCACGTAGCACGCTATCCGTCAAGCCAGGTCAGGCCAGAAGTTGCAGGTGAGACACAGGGAAGAAAGCAAGCGCTGTTTAATTGTCTTCTTGACATGCTCAACGACGACCACGACTTGATTCATGAAATGCCGATGAAGCAGAAAGAGGTGAGCGCATGGAGACACTGACTAGGTATCTGAGATAATTAAGATTTCAGCCTTCGGAACACAGAGGGGAAGTGAGCAGCAGTTAAGAAAATCAATAAGAGTCTTTGATTTGCACTGACAGAGATGTCTCAGCCAATCGAGCCTAACAGGAAGACTTGATGCCAGAAGACAGGTGTGTGTCTGTGAAGGCTATCACACAGCCCTCCAGCAGAACAAACATTTAAAAACTTATTTACTGGGTACTGAAAAACCAAGCCTCCAACTTGCTTCTAGAATTCAGCTGCTTATATTTAAAACCATTAAACTGGTTTGGGATCTGTCCATTTGTCTGTCAATTACTAATGGAAAGCATTCATTCTAGACTTGTGAACTTGGTCTGGAGGGGACAGAGAGAAGAAAGGGGCACAGGCAGACAGCTGAAAAGGTCAGGGGTGAGCAGGGCTGGGGGGGGAGGCTGGAATGTCCACTTTCAGTAATCAGAGTCCCCCCACCCAAAAATTAGAACGTGTGAACAGAGCCGTAGCGAGGGGAGCTGACACCCGGAGCGGGTCGCCGCTGCGCACCCCCCCCCCCCCGGGTGCAGCACGGCGCACCCTCCTCCCGCTGGCGCGCATACCTGCAGCGAAGGACGGGCGGGAAGGCCGATCCGCCCCGACTGCACGTTGCTGGGGTGTGTCGGCTCCGCGCTGATTCACTGCTCTCTCTGTCCCGGAACAGGAAGTAACCTGTTCCGGGGCAGAGAGGGCAGTGCACCAGCGCGGAGCCGACACCCCCAAGCGGCGTGCACCCGGAGCGGACCGCCCCCCCCCCCCTTCCTACACCACTGCGTGTGAAAGCCTCTCACCTTCCTCCACCTCTACCTTTAATAGCAATGAAGCTAACTCAGTGAGGAGCCTGGGAGTTAACACGGGATTTCAGACACCCTCCTCCTGCACAGGGAATACATGGAGAAGACGGGGGGGGGCAGGTCTGTGAGCATGTGTGCTGCCTCACGGGCCCCACACTGAGCTTAGCAGCGGTGGCAATCTCATCTAATCTAATACAGTATTTATATTCCACAAGTAGCCCCGTGAGTTCTATGCGGATTACATGAGAAACCGCCAGGAATAGCTGGGAATCCCTCTCTGTTTCCGAATCGGTACATTTTTACCGATTCGGAAACAGAGAGGGATTCACAAAAAGAGAATCGCATGCAAATGAGCTGCTCGTTGCTTTTGCGACCCAGCTCATTTGCATGCGATACGGGGGAAGCCAGTCGGTGAGCTGAGCATGTGCAGAACAGTCAATCGCTTTGTGTGGCTGCTCTGCGCATGCTACAGGTCTCAGCAAGTTAAAAGAACTGCTCCTACCTGGCCATTGGCTAAAATCTTCTTAAGTTCTGCCGAGGATTTCTTCAGGCTAGACAGCAAAAAGACACGAAGAGATCAGGAAGTATTTAAGATTGTGAATAACGTGCAGTTTGTAAATTACTATGCCAGAAACTTGACCATATTATTTCTGCTATGAAAAGCATAGACATTTTTGGAAACAGTCATTTCACAAATAACAGGTGCTTTCATCAATCAGTATGGGGCAGTTTTGCATAACCACCTCTACTACGGCCAGCTAGATTAAACCCCAATTTCACCCTTGTTCTAAGCTAGTAAAAACTGGCTAAATCCTGCAGCTGCAACAGACAGACTTAAGCCAGGTATGACTGTGTTCAAAAGTCCTGACCAAACCCCATACCCTGAAATACCCACAATTTGAGTGGCTCAACGGGAAGGGGAACCTACAGAATTAAACATTTTGTGTGTAACGTTTCTTGACTGTGGGTCAGAGCACATCAGTCATGCTCCCAATTTCCTCTGCTCCTCTATGTGGTGTGACTGACTGATGGGTTTTGGAACACACCAGAAATCAAACTGTACTGTACTTTTATTGCTTCTGTTGGTATTATTCAGCACCGAGCTTGTCTTTTCAAAAGCGCGGGAAAAGCGTTTTCCCCAGGGAGACCCCATCAGGATGCAGAATGCAGGTTAAAGGAGTAGGAGTGGAGGCATAGCCTAGTGGTTAGTGCAGCGGACTTTGATCCTGGGGAACTGAGTTCGATTCCCACTGCAGCTCCTTGTGACTCTGGGCAAGTCACTTAACCCTCCATTGCCCCAGGTACAAATAAGTACCTGAATATATGTAAACCGCTTTGAATGTAGTTGCAAAAACCTCAGAAAGGCAGTATATCAAGTCCCATTTCCCTTTCCCTTATGACATCACAATATCAGAAGTGAGCCAAGTATCGGGCAATCAAGCCATTGTGACATCACTGATGAGGTTGGCTCTTATTGGTGGAATGAGTGGAGGAGTAGCCTAGTGGTTAGTGCAGTGGACTTTGATCCTACTGTATCTGGCAATGAAGCCATTGTGACATCACTGATGAGGTTGGCTCTTATTGGTGGAATGAGTGGAGGAGTAGCCTAGTGGTTAGTGCAGTGGACTTTGATCCTGGGGAACTGGGTTCGATTCCCACTGCAGCTCCTTGTGACTCTGGGCAAGTCACTTAACCCTCCATTGCCCCTGGTACAAAATAAGTACCTGAATATATGTAAACCGCTTTGAATGTAGTTGCAAAAACCTCAGAAAGGTGGTATAACAAGTCCCATTTCCCTTTCCCTTATGACATCACAGTATCAGAAGTGAGCCAAGTATCGGGCAATCAAGCCATTGTGACATCACTGATGAGGTTGGCTCTTATTGGTGGAATGAGTGGAGGAGTAGCCTAGTGGTTAGTGCAGTGGACTTTGATCCTAGGGAACTGGGTTCGATTCCCACTGCAGCTCCTTGTGACTCTGGAAGTCACTTAACCCTCCATTGCCCCAGGTACAAAATAAGTAGCTGAATATATGTAAACCGCTTTGAATGTAGTTGCAAAAACCTCAAAAAGGCGGTATATCAAGTCCCATTCCCTTTCCTTTCTTTTACCTGGCTCTTACCTATTACTTGCGAGTGTGTCAGACATCGCTGGGCTGCTGTTGTGAGAGGACCCAGCACGAGTATTTACCTGCAAGCAGACAGAAAACTTTTACCATCGGTGTCTTCCAAGAGCAAGTCTCTTCTCTCTGCCTAAACTGCTGCTTTATGCCCAGCATCTTGTACTCCTACCTGACCAATGAGAAAGACCCACTTTATGGTCAGACATTTCAACCTAGCATATTTTGGTTATACACACCATTTGTGACCTGCTCTCATCTGGTTACTTACAAACACAGCGCCCCCTTCACTTTTGCTCTTTTATTCCAAACCTCCCACAGGAGAAAACTCCCAGGCCCCAGAGATCCTGAAGGGCCCGAGACAACTTTCAGCTTTGGGCCGGGGGAGACGCAGTGTGCTTTCAACTTCAGCATCACACGCCCAGGGCCGGATTTTATTTTATGTTATTTAAAAATTGTTATTTTATTCTCTTCATCAATGTATTCTACCTCCCTGCTCCGTACATAAGTAATGCCACACTGGGAAAAGACCAAGGGTCCATCGAGCCCAGCATCTTGTCCACGACAGCGGCCAATCCAGGCCAAGGGCACCTGGCAAGCTTCCCAAACGTACAAACATTCTATACATATTATTCCTGGGATTTGGATTTTTCCAAGTCCGTTTAGTAGCGGTTTATGGACTTGTCCTTTAGGAAACCGTCCAACCCCTTTTTAAACTCTGCTAAGCTAACCGCCTTCACCACATTTTCCTATGAAATGTGGATGCACCTTAATGTGCATCCACATTTCATAGAGAGCATCAGGCAGCGGATTTCATATCCTGTCAGCTGCTGAGCCCAGAGAGCCTCCTTGCTGCTGCATCCCACCCCCCTTTTGATGTCACTCCCTGTTTCCGCAAGGGCGGATTGCAGCAGCTGACGGGATATGAAAATTGCTGCCGCTGTCTGCCACTCTCTACTGAAAACTGGTGGATGCATATCAAGGTATGGGGTGAGGTGGGGTTCCAAGAGCTCTAAACCTCCTTTTAAACTGATAAATTATGGTTTATGATGGCAGGCACGGGTGGGCGCTGGCGGGGGGGGGGGGGGCATAGGGCCCACTGAACTAGTCTGCACAGGGCCCCGCAACTGCTAAGATAGGCTGTATAGAGAGAGGTGTGACCAGCAGAAGAAAGGAGGTGTTGATGCCCCTGTGTAAGTCATTGGTGAGGTCCCACCTGGAGTATTGTGTTCAGTTTTGGAGGCCATATCTTGCTAAGGATGTAAAAAGAATTGAAGCGGTGCAAAGAAAAGCTACAAGAATGGTATGGGATTTGCGTTACAAGATGTATGAGGAGAGACTTGCGGACCAGAACACGTATACCATGGAGGAAAGGAGAAACGGGTGATATGATACAGACGTTCAAATATTTGAAAGGTATTAATCTGCAAACGAACCTTTTTCGTAGATGGGAAGGCGGTAGAACTAGAAGACATGAAATGAGATTGAAGGGGGGCAGACTCAAGAATAATGTCAGGAAGTAGTTTTTCACGAAGAGAGTGGTGGATACTTGGAATGCCCTCCCATGGGAGGTGGTGGAGATGAAAACGCTAACGGAATTCAAAAATGCATTGGATAAACATAAAGGAATCCTGTTCAGAAGGAAGGGATCCTCAGAAGCTTAACCGAGATTGGGTGGCAGAGCCGGTGGGGGAGGCGGGGCTAGTGGTTGGGAGGTGGGGCTAGTGCTGGGCAGACTTCTACGGTCTGTGCCCTGAAAATGACAGATACAAATCAAGGTCAGGTATACACATATGAGTTTATCTTGTTGGGCAGACTGGATGGACCGTGCAGGTCTTTTTCTGCCGTCATCTACTATGTTACTATGTTACCGCCCTGTCTGTCTTGGCCCTACTACTTTTCAATGTCTTTCTGGGTCTACAATCATACAAGATCATGAAATTAGGGACTACTATTATGTCAATGATGTACTCTTTATTGCTTATACTGACTCGTTCCTCTCGATAATCATTAACGTCTAATACTGTCTAAATACTATTAGCTCTTGGCTTTCAATTATGTTTTATTTATTTTATTTACTTATTTACTTACTTACTTATTAACCGCCTTTATGAAGAAATTCACCCAAGGCGGTGTACAGCAAGTACAGTTTAACATAAAGCTTACAAGTTTGTTAACAGCATAACAACAGTAAAATAACCAAGAATAAACATAAATACAATAAACGAGGTAAACTTGAAAACAGTAAATTAAAACCTAATAATACAATTACACCTAATAATAGAATACACCCAACAAGCATGTATTAGAAAATTCAACTAACATAAATATGATGCCAATGATTTTCTACAATACAGCCTACCCTATAGCTAAGGGATCAAGAGCAGATACATGATGGGAACAAGATGTGTGGTACAGAGTCAGTTGGGATAATTAGATGGTTGCTAAACTCAAGGCAAGTTCTTCGTGCAGTTAAACAAGATATAAGGAACTTGTTGCTAATAATTGGGTTTCGGCCAGGTACTTGTGACCTGGCTTGGCCACTGGTTGCAAATGGGATACTGGGATAGATGGACCATTGGTCTGACCCAGTATGGCTACTCTTATGTTCTTATCACTCAAAACCCAAATATCTGCTCTTGCCAAGCCTTGGGGGGGGGGGGGGGATTAGCCAATTTCGTACAATTTGCACTTTCCTTGATCCCTTCATCCTAGTTGACTCTTTTCTATGCACTAGGAATTTTTCAACTGGACCAATGTAACACAATCTTAAAAACTTTCTTCATTATTCTGTAAAACACATTCAAACTATCCAATATTAATCTCCACATTCTATTGCATGCGACAAGATTTGATCGTATTACTACACTTAATTCAATACCGCATTCAAGTCAAAATTCTCACTATAATTCACAAGGTTCTCTACTCTGGTCAACCTAGTTATCTTTTATCACTTATTATCCCTCACACCCCTGCAAGAGCCCAGGGCCACCGGGGGAGGGGGGCAAGATTCCCTGGGCCCCCTGGTGCTGCCCATAGAAAAGGCCTTGCTCAGTCAGATCCAGCATCTTTTCCTCCCTTCCCCTCCCCCCACCCAGGTCCTCTACTTGCCTCGGAGTCATTGGCTGGCAGGCAGCAGCAATCGAGAGAGACTGCTCCGACAGCCACGGGTTCTTCTTCCTGCTCCGTCCTACCTATGCGGAAACGGGAAGTTACTTGACAGGAGACGGGACACAACAGAAAGGACACGTGGCCATCAGAGCATTCTCTCTCATCGCTGCTGCCTGCCAGCCAATGACTTCACTTTTGACTGATGGTGCAGCGAGGCCCTTAAGATTATTTGCCTCTCAGTGGCCCTGCATAAACCTCTCCTTGATGGCCCAAATACTCTCCCCATCAGAATGCATTTTACTGCATTGGTCCCCTCCTCTGGAGCCCCCTCCTAGTCTCACTCTGTACCAAACTCTCTTTCCCGAAATTCAAAACCTTACTTAAAACTTAGTTCTTCAGTTTAGCATCTGAAGATCAGGCATTGTTGCGATCAGTTGGAGTTCAGTGTTTTAGTCTATTCTACCTCTAATTGTCTTTGTCTCTAATATTCTAATTTTAACTTACATAGTAACATAGTAGATGACGGCAGAAAAAGACCTGCATGGTCCATCCAGTCTGCCCAAGACAAACTCATATGTGTATACCTTACCTTGAATTTGTACCTGTCCTTTTCAGGGCACAGACCATATAAGTCTGCCCAGCAGTATTTCCCGCCTCCCAACCACCAGTCCCGCCTCCCATCACCGGCTCTGGTACAGACCGTATAAGTCTGCCCTCCCCTATCCTAGCCTCCCAACCACCAACCCCTCTTCCCCTCACCTGCTCCGCCACCCAATTTCAGCTAAGCTTCTGAGGATCCATTCCTTCTGCACAGGATTCCTTTATGCATATCCCACGCATGTTTGAACTCCGTTACCGTTTCATCTCCACCACCTCCCGTGGGAGGGCATTCCAAGCGTCCACCACCCTCTCCGTGAAAAAATACTTACTGATATCTTTCCTGAGTCTGCCCCTCTTCAATCTGATTTCATGTCCTCTTGTTCTACCGCCTTCCCATCTCCGGAAAAGATTCGTTTGCGGATTAATACCTTTCAAATATTTGAACATCTGTATCATATCATCCCTGTTCCTCCTTTCCTCCAGGGTGTACATGTTCAGGTCAGCAAGCCTCTCTTCATACGTCTTGGAACGTAAATCCCATACCATCCTCGTAGCTTTTCTTTGCACCGCTTCCATTTTTTTAACATTCTTCTCTGTCCTATCCTTATTGTAGTTCCTTTCTGTTTTCAGATTTCAAAATTTTATCAGTTATCAATAGAAATCAAACAAAATAAAACATGGAAAAGAAAATAAGATGATACCTTTTTTTATTGGACATAACTTAATACATTTCTTGAATAGCTTTCGAAGGTTGCCGTTCTTAGGAAGAAGGGCAACCTTCGAAAGCTAATCAAGAAATGTATTAAGTTATGTCCAATAAAAAAGGTATCATCTTATTTTCTTTTCCATGTTTTATTTTGTTTGATTTCTATTGATAACCTTTAAGAGTGGACTAACACGGCTACCACACCTCTCTACTTAAAATTTTATCGTAAACCACCTCGCTATTCTTTACAAGAGGTGGTATATCAAATGTGTTAAACCATAACCACCTTCCCTCCAGTTCTAACTTGAGAGCACCAGCTCCATGGTGGTCCAGACAGATGAGTGACCCAAGCCTTGTGCTGCAATGCTATGGCCAAAGCCACCAGAACAGGCCATTTCCCCCCACTTTCAACATGAAAACAATAATTAAGTATACCACAGAACCAGGGGCGTAGCCAGACCTCATGATAGGAGGGGGCCAAAGCCCGAAGTTGGGGGCACATTTTGAGTGCCGCCCCGCACCCCCCCCCCCCCGCCTCACCCCCTCACAAATACCTTTGCTGGCGGGGATCCCCAACCCCTGCCAGCCAAAGCCTTCTTCAGCATAATCTCCAGCACAGCTGTGTTCGCTGCCTGCCCCCTGCGTCAGTATGCACAGAAGGAACAAGAAAAAAGAAGAGTAGGGGGCAGGCAGCAAACGCAGCTGCACTAGAGACGATGAAGGTTTCGGCTGGCGGGGGTTGGGGACCCCCGCCAGCCAAACCAGGGGCCTGGATGAAATTTGTGGGGGCCCAGCCCCCGTGGCCCCCCGTAGCTACGCCCCTGCACGGAACACCAATGTCACAAAATGAGAATGCTGTGGTGGGCTGAGTTAGTAGGCCCAAAAGGAGCAAAACAAAACCCTTTTTTTAAAATTTAAAAATATAAAAGCTGAAATTTTTTTCTGAGCCTAATTTTTAAATATCCAGTTATCTTAAACCCAACAAAATCATCTTTGTTTAATGATTGTTCTGACATGAAATGATTTTTGCAGGAAAATGCAGAGAGCAAGCAGCAACCCAGCATGGTGAAATCATCCTGCCATCTCTGGATGAAAAAGCCCCGCTTGTCAGAGCATTTTTATGTGACATTTCAATAAGTGGAACACAGCATTACAAATCCATCCAACTTTCCTGAAACAATTACTGAAACGCCTACCTTCAGGCCATGTATGTTCCGTTTCCCAGGAGGCTTGCAGGCTGCAACAATAATTGACTAAATTGTAGAATACATCAGGGCCATTTACAAATTTGCTCCAAACGAATCGTTTAAAAAGAAATGAGAGCGACGCCAAAATTAGCAGCAAGAAATGATTGAGAAGAGGCTCTTGAGACCTCATGTGGGAATTCTGAAACATGATTTTTAAAAATAATAAAAAATAAAAAAACTTGCAGAAGTGAGCATTTATAAATGCAAAAAAGCCTTCCAACAGAACCGCTTATAAATTCTAATGTCTGCTAAACTGATGCTGGCGTACTCAAAGCTCTCTGGAATTCTTTGAGCCATGCAATGTGCTTGGATACATTTGTACATCATTCGATAGCCTTTAACAAAACAAAAAAAAAACAATTCACAAAAAGATTTGGTCATCGTTGCACTGGATTAAAACAAATATTCTGGCAAGTGAGCTAATAATGAGTTAGTGTGCAAAGATATTTTGGAACAAAGCAGAGGAGACAGATCTAGTTATAGAAGCCAGGGCGCAGTTCCCATTTCTCTCTCTGTTTACCCTTATATGTCTTCCTTTGGCAAATGTTAAAATCATGAACGGTTTTGCTTACATGGAATGGGCTGTTACCATTTTAAAAATTACAGTGCCCTACACTGGTATGTTAAAGGGCTTGTCAATTTTGATTGATTGTCTTAAAGGTGTGAATTGGATTTTTTTTTTCCTTCTCTCTCGGGCCCACAGGCACTTTACCCCTCGTTTGCCGGCTGAAAGCACAAAGCAGGCCACTGCAGCACTCCTAAGTTTGGTCTCCCCATACTTAAACTTTAAGGCCCAGATGCACAAAACCTAAGGAGCCCACAACTTGCGTTTTAAACTGGTTCCAGCCAGTTTAAAACGCAAGTAGTTCACCCCGGGCATGCACTAAGGGCATTTTCCCTGCCACGGTAGCAGGCAACGAAAACGGAATGCAAATGTTTGAAAAGCTATTATAATGAGCTGCACTACCGTTTTTCCGATTCCCTTACTGTAGGAACCCTAACGAGATGTCTGACCTCTTGTTAGGGCTCCTGTGAGGGAATCGGAAAGGAAAAGGGCCCCCAAAAAAGGTAAAAAAGAAAAAAAAAAAAAGCAGGGAGCGCACGTGAGGGGCGTCCTTTAAGGACGTACTCTCCCTGCGCTTCTGAGAGACGTCTTTTTTTTTTTTTGCAGTTTTTTGTTCTGCCGGCGCTCGTGTTTTTTTTCCCCCTTCTTGAGAGTCTTCGCCACGCCACTTACCCCTCCACAGCAAAATTTTTCTATTTTCCTGGTTGCCGGAGAATCGGGACGTCCCTTTAGATTAGGCTCCTCTTCCTGGTCTCTTCAGCCAATCAGAGCGCGTTTCGCTGACAACAGCAAGCTAAGCCCGCTTTGATTGGCTGAAGAGACCAGGAAGAGGAGCCTAATCTAAAGGGACGTCCCGATTCTCCGACTCAGGTACCGAAGGACTAGAGAATGCAAGTGAGCTACAACGAGTAGCTCATTTGCATTCCCTATTGTTGATGCATTCCCGTTCCCTACCGATTCGCTATGGAATCGGTAGGGAACGGGAATTACCAATGTCTTTCATGCATCTGGGCCTAAGACACCAATCCAAGGGGCCCTTTTACTAAGGTGCGCTGAAAAATGGGCTGCGCTAGTGTAGGAGTGTGTTTTAGGACACGCAGATCCATTTTTCAGCACGCCTGTAAAAAAAGGCCTTCAAAATTGGCAAACGTCCATTTTTATTTATTTGTTGCATTTGTATCCCACATTTTCCCACCTATTTGCAGGCTCAACACTGACTTAGCGGCAAGGTCTCGGGCGTTAACCATGCGGTAATCGTCTACGCGCGTAGAATGACGATTACCGCCCGGTTTCTGCCGCGCACCAGAAAATAAAAATTATTTTCCAGCGCGCGTAGCAGACGTGCATCAAAAATGAAATTACCGCAAGGGCCAGGCGGTAACTCCAAATTGACGCACGTTGGGCCATGCGTAGACGACTATGCGATCTTAGTAAAAGGGCCCCTAAGTAAATCCAGGGCAGGGAACATCGTGTTTTCCACCCTTTAGAGGAGGTGAAATGGAGCATTTCTAAATTTCTCTCTTTGCTAATTAGTTTTATAGAAATGAACACCTTGAATACAGCAGAAGACAAACACACAAGGTGTTTCCTCATATCACTATCTTAGCGGGAATGGACATGGGCAGAGAAAGAGAATATGAGCGTCTTCCATTTTCTAAGACATAAAAGTTGATAGGAACTGTAGCTATACAACAGCTCTCTTCCCCCAGTGGCCAGGACAAGTCTAGCCAAAATCCAGGTCCCTGTACTCATACTACTTCTAATGATCACTTGTATGTACAAACACACCCTGGGTAGGATAAACCTGCTTCACTGCTGTTCTTTCTCAAATGAGTATCCTTAGGGCTGGAATCCACTTCTGACCACCATGGTACCAGTATTAAACGGTGGGATAAGTGGGGTTTCCTCTCACCATTTGGATTTAATGGTAATTAGTCTTGGAAACAAAATGGCTGATAAGTGGGTTTAGAGAGATTAGAAACCAGTAAAGTTTACCTCTTGGATAGATTTGCAGAGGGTCTGTTAATTGCCCATTGACCTGTTGTTCCATTACTGTGCTGTAATACTGTGGAGAAAGACAGAAAGGAGATTAAGGCCATGTGCCAGGACCACCTTGAATACACATATATACACAGCTCTAGGGGGTAGATGCACTAAGGTCCTTGGAAGAGCCCTTCCCTTACCGATTCCATAGCAAATCAGTAGGGAACAGCCAGGCATCAAGGAAATGGAATGCAAATGAGCTGCTCATTGTAGCTCACTTGCATTCTCTATTCCCTCAGAAACCAGTCGGCCAGTCGAGCATGCGCAGAGCAGCCAAGCGTCACGCTGGCTGCTCTGCGCATGCCAAAGACGTCCAAAAAGGACGTCCCTGACAAGCACTTGTCAGAGCCGCAGGCCGGAGTGGAAGAAGAGGGTGGATTGCGGCTGACCGTGCAGACCCTCCTCCCCGGGAGCGTGCAGCTCTGAGGGCGATGGGGGGTGAGAGTTGCCCTAATGACCACCGCCGAGCATGCGCAGAGCAGCCAAGCGTTACGCTGGCTGCTCTGCGCATGCCAAAGACGTCCAAAAAGGACGTCCCTGACAAGCACTTGTCAGAGCCGCAGGCCGGAGTGGAAGAAGGGGGTGGATTGCGGCTGACTGTGCAGACCCTCCTCCTCGGGAGCGCGCAGCTCTGGGGGCGATGGGGGGTGAGAGTTGCCCTAATGACCACCGCCGGCATCGGGAAGTGCAAGGATGTCCAAAAAAAACTATTTGGACGTCTCTTTCGATTATGCCCCCCTCCAGGTCTCTCTCAGCCAATTACAGCACGTTTAGCTGACACATAGTAACATAGTAGATGACGGCAGAAAAAGACCTGCATGGTCCATCCAGTCTGCCCAACAAGATAAACTCATATACACTTTTTGTGTAAAGTGTATACCCTACCTTGATTTGTACCTGTCCTTTTCAGGGCACAGACCGTATAAGTCTGCCCAGCACTATCCCCGCCTCCCACCACCAGCTCTGCCACCCAATCTCGGCTAAGCTCCTTAGGATCCAGTGACAGCTAAACGCGCTGTGATTGGCTGAGAGAGACCTGGAGGAGGGGCATAATCGAAAGAGACGTCCAAATAGTTTTTTGATTTGGACGTCCTCGCAGAAGACCATCACAAAAAAAACCTGAGGAAAAACGTCCAAGTGCTCATCAGGGCCGTCCTTTTTTTTTTTTTTAATGTTTCAATGAAGGACGTCCATGTTAGGCACTTTAGAAGGACAGCCCTGACAAGCACTTGGACATTTTTTTCCCCAATTTTTTTTTTGTTACATTTATAGAAGTTTTGATATCCCACGCAGCCCCAACAAGAGGTACAGACCTCCCGTTAGATTTTCCATGGTTAGGCATTATTAGATTGTAAGCTCTTTGAGCAGGGACTGTCTTTCTTCTATGTTTGTGCAGCGCTGCGTACGCCTTGTAGCGCTATAGAAATGCTAAATAGTAGTAGTAGTAGTAGTAGTCTCTTGTAACCAGAACTAATATTGTGATGTCATAATGCCTCAGGCCACCAATAAGAGCCAACCTCATCAGTGATGTCACAATGGCTTGATTGTCCTATACTTGGCTCACTTTTATTACATAGCTCTTTGAGCAGGGACTGTCTTTCTTCTATGTTTTTGCAGCGCTGCGTACGCCTTGTAGCGCTATAGAAATGCTAAATAGTAGTAGTAGTAGTCTCTTGTAACCAGAACTAATATTGTGATGTCATAATGCCTCAGGCCACCAATAAGAGCCAACCTCATCAGTGATGTCACAATGGCTTGATTGTCCTATACTTGGCTCACTTTTATTACATAGCTCTTTGAGCAGGGACTGTCTTTCTTCTATGTTTGTGCAGCGCTGCGTACGCCTTGTAGCGCTATAGAAATGCTAAATAGTAGTAGTAGTAGGCAATCGGAAAACGGTAGCGCATCTCATTACAATACGATTTCTACACATTATAATACTATCTGCTCATCTGCATTCCATTTTCGTTAGCTGCTACCATGATCGGAAAATGGCTCGGAGAAGCATTTAGTGCATGCCACGGTTTACTATTTGCTCGTTAATGGCTCATTAAGTTTAGTGCATCTGGCCCTAGGACAGGGCACCTGGGGGGGGGGGGGGGGGGGTGGGCAGTGGGAGCTTTCTGACTGGCTGCAGGCCCAGAAGAACCATCTCTGAGATCTAGTTACATGGATAACTATACAAATGTAATACAGATCTGAATACTGTAGTCACTATACAGCAAACAATGACCGAGTGCAACATTTAGTTAGAATTCAGAGGACAATACATGTCAGGAACAAAGTTTCTACACATCTTCTCTTATCCATATTCTCACGCATATAAAGAGAGCAAGCTCAATGTCCCAGCACTAGTACTACACAGGAGATCCGATGAGATGACAGGAGAACCCAAAAAGGCAGTCTCTATAGCCCTTGGCTAGGCTGTCACAGCAATATGACTCCTACTGTCCAGTTCACAGCATACTTGGTCTTGAGCTCCAAAAGGAGTCAGTGCCTGCAGGGCCTCTGAGACTCATAACGCTGGTGGGGGGGCAAGTCTAGTGGTTAGTGAATAAAGAGACTCATGGAATCCAAGACAGCCAGTAGAGCAAAAAGACGCCCAACACAGATGAGAATGAAGCCAACAGGCAACTAATAAATGATTAAAAAGAAAACCAATACATCACAAAATGCCCCAAGGTCCTCTCCTTTCCCTTCGTTTCTCCTAACCACTCTTTTACCATCAAAAGCAGCCAACATAAAAATAAGTAGAGAGGTCCATCAGAGCCCAACGACATCTCAAAAATCAAACTGTTCTCTCAGGAGGCTGTGCATCAATTGCTCTTTTTCAAGTACCTATTTTGAAGGCTAAAACTCTTAACTAATCATCTGACATCGTTATTTTTCTGGTTTTGCAATTAAGTGTTTCCATGCAAAACAATTAATTGACAAGCAATGTAGTACAGAGGTAGCTGATAGCGTTACTCCGCCAGCTGCTACACGGGAGCTGATCACCATCCCACATGGTACCGTCAAGTGACCGCAATCCCACACAAACTAGGTTTCACCCATCAGACGCACGCTTTAGGTCTCAGATTTTGCATACGTAGAGCAAGGCCAGCTAGTACCCCTGGAGGTCTTCAAATCTAAGGGGTCGATGCAGAAAGGCATCGCAGAAAGCAGCAGTGCGCTTTTAACACATTAGAAAGAGTTTGGCACAAGTACGTTAAATTATATCTCACATAGGCTATTAGTTATTCTACCCCGATGCAGAATTTTTAAGGGAGCACAATGCAAAAAAGTTACTGCTAGATCCGAGGCGGAATAGAAGGATTGGCTTGCCCTCTGCATTGGAACAGAAAAGCTAATAATGCTCCTGCCTGGGCCCCCAATATAACCTCTGATGCTCCAATCAACCCCAAGCCATGGTAGTCGAGCAGTCTCCCTTGCCCCCCCCCCCCCCCCCCAAACACCGACCCAAACCCTTCCTATCCCTATCTTGTCTCCTTTCCCTGTTTCAGAGCTGCCAAGTTGCCCATTCCAGGAGGGAGACTTTGTGACCAGTCCTGCATTTCTGCCAAGCTCATCCTGGTGCATTATGGGACTTGCAGTCTCCCTCCTGGAATGGGTAACTTGGCAGCTCTGCTGTTTTGTCTCCTCTCTGTAATTTGGGTTGTGTGTGACTGCATTTTGCTATTCCTTTTCTACCAGAAACTGTGTTTCTTTTTCCTCTTATATGTGCTTTCAGATTATAAACCGCTTTGAACTGTTAGTTAGCAAAAACGGTATAGCAAATACAAAACCTAAACTAACCCAGACATTAAAAAAAATACCTGGTATCTAGCGGCACCCCTAACCCCCACCCCCTGGCTCCTGCCTCCATGCCACTATCTTGGAAAATGGTGGCACCTGACCCTGTCCAGTGTATCCCGAAATACAGCAAGCAGGATTAGTCTGCCAAATAGGGGAAAAAATTTTTCCCTTATTTGGTAGTCTGGGTAGAGACTACCAAATAAGGAGAAAATTCCCTTATTTGGCAGACTGACCCTGCTCAGTGTGACTCAGGATGTACCAGGTGCCAGCATTTTCCAAGTTGGCAGTACAGAGGCAGGAGCAAGTGGTCATCTCTCCTACTTCTTCAAAAGTACAACAGGTGAGAGCGTCTCTAGACAACAGGGATTTTTAAATATTGGGGGATGAGGTCTGGCCAGGTCGGAAGGTGTGGGTGCCACTAGATATCAGGAATTATTTATTTTATTTTTTAATTGTTGGTGGTATCAATTTGAGCGGAGGGGGAAGGAAGAGGAGGCCTCTAGATTACCAGGGTCAATGCACAACATGCTCATTGATTACTGCATAGCCAATGCGTATTTTCTCATCAATTTCACGGCAGAGGTCACATGCGAAGCCATCAGAATGCGGCTGTACCACATGGCTTTCTGCATCAGCACCCAAGTTGTATCTGAGGGTAACACCCTCATCCTCCCCGTCTCATCTGCCTGCAACCTCAGAGTCATCTTCGACTCCTCCCTCTCCTTCTCTGCCCATATCCAGCAGATAGCCAAGACCTGTCGCTTCTTTCTCTATAACATCAGCAAAATTCGCCCTTTCCTCTCCGAGCACACCATCCGAACTCTCATCCACTCTCTCATTACCTCTCGCCTTGACTACTGCAACCTACTCCTCACTGGCCTCCCACTTAACCATCTATCCCCCCTTCAATCCATTCAGAACTCTGCTGCGCGTCTTATCTTCCACCTAGACCGATATGCTCATTTCACCCCTCTCCTCAAGTCACTTCACTGGCTTCCGATCAGGTACCGCATACAGTTCAAGCTTCTCCTACTAACCTACAAATGCACTCGATCTGCAGCCCCTCCTTACCTCTCTACCCTCATCTCCCCTTACGTTCCTACCCGCAACCCCCGCTCACCGGACAAATCCCTCCTCTCAGTACCCTTCTCCACCACCGCCAACTCCAGGCTCCGCCCTTTCTGCCTCACATCACCCTATGCTTGGAATAAACTTCCCGAGCCCATACGCCAAGCCCCCTCCCTGCCCACCTTCAAATCCTTGCTCAAAGCCCACCTCTTCAATATCGCTTTCGGCACCTAACCATTGTACCTCTATCCAGGAAATCTAGACTGCCCCAATTTGATTGACTGCACTTTTTGTCCTTTAGATTGTAAGCTCCTTTGAGCAGGGACTGTCCTTCTTTGTTAATTGTACAGCGCTGCGCAACCCTGGTAGCGCTTTAGAAATGTTAAATAGTAGTAGTAGTAAGTAACCGCCCCCAAATTATAATTGGTGTCAATGAGATTTCAACCTAGTTTATTTAACAGCCCACTGCAAATAATCATGTCCTGTGCTTCATAAATTAACAACTGGGAAAAGCAAGTGGAGAAGGTTTCGTTAGAATTCCATGAACCAAAGTGCGAAAACATATCAAACCATTAGACATCGTTGACAGATTTCAAAGGACAAATTTTACAGTTTAACCACAGGGTGCCTCTATCCCAAGGTAAGAGGTCTTGCCATGCTTCTCCACCACTAGTTAGCAGTACACAGAGCAACCTGTAGTAAAGCTAAAAGTTACTTATCTGTAGCAGATGTTCTCCGAGGACAGCAGGCATTTATTCTTACATGTGGGTGTAGACACTGCCAAGTGTACTGTCACTTTAAATGTTTGAGGCAGTACCCCCATCATGCATGTGCCAGTACTTGCCCTCCTGACACTTGAGCACAAGACCAGCAGTACAGTACTAAAGCTAAGAAGACAACTCCCAGGGGAGGTGGAAGGGATGTGAGAATATATGTCTGTCGTCCTCGGAGAACACCTGCTATAGGTAAGTAACTTAGCTTTCTCCAAGGACAAGAAGGTATAATATTCTCACATGTGGGACTCACTAGCTACCAGGCTCACAATATAAATCAGGAGAAGAGACGGCTGAGGGGAGACATGATAGAGGTATATAAAATAATGAGTGGAGTGGAACAGGTGGATGTGAAGCGTCTGTTCACTCTTTCCAAAAATACTAGGACTAGGGGGCATGCGATGAAACTACAGTGTAGTAAATTTAAAACAAATCAGAGAAAATGTTTCTTCACCCAACGCATAATTAAACTCTGGAATTCGTTGCCGGAGAACGTGGTGAAGGCGGTTAGCTTAGCAGAGTTTAGAAAGGGGTTAGACGTTTTCCTAAAGAACAAGTCCATAAACCACTACTTAATGGACTTGAGAAAAATCCACAATTCCAGGAATAACATGTATAGAATGTTTGTACATTTGGGAAGCTTGCCAGGTGCCCTTGGCCTGGATTGGCCGCTGTCGTGGACAGGATGCTGGGCTCGATGGACCCTTGGTCTTTTCCCAGTGTGGCATTACTTATGTACTTATGTACAGTTTCTGCAATTAAAGAGATAGTGAGCTTGGTAGGGGGGGAAAATAAGGGCTTGGAGGGCAGAGTTGACTTGATTAGTAAAAAGATTCTGTAGGACTGCTTGTCCAAACCAGCTATCCAGCCTGGAATGCTGCTCCAGACAGCAATGAGCAGTGAAGGGGTGGAGAGAAAACTACTTAGCCGTCTTGCAAACGTCTTCAATGGAGACAGAGTGGAAATGGGCTACTGAAGCTGCCATGGCTCTTAAATTCTGAGTGGTGACCCGGCCACGAAGAGTCTGCCCAGCCTGAACATATGTGTAGGAGATACAGTCAGCCAACCAAGTCGAGACTGTACATTTGATGATGGGTATCCCTAATCTGTTAAGATCAAACGACAAAAAAAGCTGGGAAGACTTCCAATGAGGTTTTGTACATTCTAGATGGTATGCTAGAGCCAGTTTGCAGTTCAAGGTATGCAGTGCTGCTTCTCCAGGAGTGGCTTAGGGAACAAGACAGGTAGTACAATGGATTAACCGAGATGGAACTCCGATACCAGTTTAGGATGTAAGGAGGGCCTGCCACAAGGGCTTGAAGCTTGCTGACTCTTCTCGCAGAAGTAAGAGCTATTAAGAACACTACTTCATAAATGAGAGAAATTTGAGACAACAGGGACAAAGTGGTTCAAACGGAGGTTTCATGAGTGCAGTTAGGATGACATTGAGATCCCACACCACCGGAGGCAGTTTGAAAGGAGGTCTGGCATGAAACAAACCTTTCATGACTCTCACTATTAAGGGATGAACTGCAACTGGTTTATTATCAACTTTAGAAAGGAAAGCACTGACAGCACTCAAATTTACTCCGACTGAGTTAGTTCTGAGGCCAGAATCTGAAAGGTGGAGGAGGTACTCCATAAGGGTAGATAGAGAGCTTGTAGTAGGCTTGAGTTCTCTGGCTGCACACCAGAGAAACTAATTTACCACTTTAAGCGATATTTTCGTGTAGAGGGTTTTCTAGAGGCTAGGAGTATCCTAGAGACTGCATCAGGAAGGTTTAAGGAACGTAAATCTATGTCGTCAGGAACCAATCTGTCAGGGCTAGAGAATGAGAGTCAGGATGAAGGAGGGACCCTTTGTTCTGTGTTATTAGGGTTAGAAAAGGATCCAACTTCAATGGTTCCTTGGTTAATTCTTGGAGAACAGGGAACCAGATTTGACGCGGCCAATAAGGAAATATTAGAATCATGGTCCCTTGGTCTCGACGCAGTTTGAGAAAATTGTTCCCCATAACAGGAAGTGGAAGGAAATGTATAGATCTCAGTTCTCTTAACTGCTTTGTTTCACAGTAACAATGTTTCTGTGCTGTGTGTCAGCTCTGGAGTATGTCTGAGACTGAAACGGAGAGGCGGCTTGAAAGAATGGGTTCTCTAACTGCTTTGTTTCACAGTAACAATGTTTTGGTTTCAGCTCAAAATGCATTGGACGTTTTAACCAAAACATGGCTGAATCCAAATTTCAGGCCAATTTTGGCACCAAAATCTAAACTTGGTCAGTCTCTAACAACAATTAATATCTTTCATATCTATGTTATTCACATCTGCTTCCAGGCTATTATGGTATTTGTATTCTGCCGCTACTGCTATGTAACTCTTTGCTTCTGAGAGAAAAGTATTTTGATTTTTCAAATACAGCAACCACTTTCTTTATTGTTCCTCTGGTTTCTGTGGATAGGAAGAGGAAGAGTGGTATTATATGTAAAGTATTATTAAAATAACAGAACTATAGGACTTACAGGGTAAGGAGGGGGCAATGTGGGTTAATCTGGAAAGAAGGAATGGAAAAATCCATTTACACTGCTAAAAAGTCCAAACATCAAGTGGCAAACATAGCCATTTTCGAACCTGAAAAACATCTATCTTTTTGGTTTGAAAATTGCCTTCTTCTAGAGACATTTTGTGCTCAATGTGTTTTTCTTTTCCCAAGAGAAAAATGCCCCAAAACCAGCCATTGGGATGTCTGGAGGCCATCAGTACACTGGCCACACAGACATCCCAACAGAGCAGTGGACTTGACATAAAAGGTCCCAGGGTACACACTTGACTATAATCCCCTTATATTGTATGATGAACCCTCCAGGAGCAGAAAATTACCTACTGTGCACCACTACAATAGCCCTAGGTGTCACCTATATGTAGGTACAGTAGGTATTTAGTGGTTTTTGGAGGGCTCACACTTTCCATAACAATTGTATCAGTTAGAGTGGGATATTGGCCTGAGTCCCCTTCTCTACACTGCACTGTACCGACCACTAGTTCTACCCCTAGGACCTCCATACTGCTCTAACAAGAATGGTTATCATATCTGACAGTGGCGATTCTAGGTCAGCTGCCACCCGGGGAGGATTGCCGCTGCGCCCCCCCCCCCCCCCCCGAGTGAAGCAGCATCCATTCCCCCAGGGTGCAGCTCGACACGCTGCCCCCCCTCCCCCCCGGTGCAATGACAAACCCCCTCCCCAGCACGACACCCCCCCCCCCCCCCCCGGTGCATTCTTGGCTGCTGGAGGGTGCAGAGAGCAGCCGCGCGCCTGTCGGCTCCACTGGCTCCCTGCTCCCTCTGCCCCAGAACAGGAAGTAACCTGTTCCAGAGTAGAGGGAGCAGGGAACTAGCGGATCCGACAGGCGCACGGCTGCCCTCTGCACCCTCCAGCAGCATGCACCCGGGGCGGACCGCCCCACCCTTGGTACGCCACTGATACCTGAAGCCTGCTATGTAGTGTCACTGTCACATCTTAGGAGTTGATAGCGGGCTGTGACCACTAAAGGAGTAATGACAGGTTATGCCTTAAATTTTTTTTTTGTTACATTTATACCCCGCACTTTCCCACTCATGGCAGGCTCAATGTGGCTTACAAATTATATACAGGTACTTATTTGTACCTGGGGCAATGGAGGGTTAAGTGACTTGCCCAGAGTCACAAGGAGCTGCCTGTGCCTGAAGTGGGAATCGAACTCAGTTCCCCAGGGCCAGAGTCCACCACCCTAACCACTAGGCCACTCCGCCACATAATCCCTCCAGTGGCCATTTGGTCATTTAGGGCACCTTTTGGTCACTTAATCGTGATTGAAACAGGTCTAGCCAAAAAAAAAAAAAGTCTTAATTTAGGCCCTAGACATTTTTCTTTTCTTTCATTATTGTAGAAAAAAGGTCTATATTTTGGTGCCACCCATGTCCTACCCAGGTCCTGCCCCCCTTGAAATCTGGATGAACTATGGAGAAAAAAAGTCTAAAATCAGAGTGTCAAAAATTGCAACTTGGACATTTTGAGAGAAAAACAAACATTCATCTGGTTTTTTGTTTGGATAATGAGCCTCATAGTGTACTTAGATTTTAGCAGAGCCTTTGAAATGGTTCTGCACAGGCATAAATAAGCGGAGTGTCCTTCTTATGGGCCCTAAAGTGGCTGACCAGTTTAGAAACTGGTTGAGTAGAAGGTGACAAAGGGTAGTGATAAATGGAGCTCACTGAGAAAAAAAGCACATAAGTACATAAGAAATACCACACTGGGAAAAGACCAAGGGTCCATCGAGCCCAGCATCCTGTCCACGACAGCAGCCAATCCAGGCCAAGGGCACCTGGCAAGCTTCCCAAACGTACAAACATTCTATACATGTTATTCCCGGAATTGTGGATTTTTCCCAAGTCCATTTAGTAGCGGTTTATGGACTTGTCCTTTGGGAAACCGTCTAACCCCTTTTTAAATTCTGCCAAGCTAGCCACCTTCACCACGTTCTCCGGCAACGAATTCCTGAGTTTAATTATGCGTTGGGTGAAGAAAACTTTTCTCCGATTTGTTTTAAATTTACTACACTGTAGTTTAATCGCATGCCCCCTAGTCCTAGTATTTTTGGAAAGCGTGAACAGACGCTTCACATCCACCTGTTCCACTCCACTCATGTTATCAGTGATGTACCACATCTCTTTTTAACATTTTTTGAGCAATATTGTGGAATGGCTGTATGGTAAGGTTTGATTCTTTGCAGATACCACCAATATCTGCAATAGGGTTGTCAACCTCCGATAGTGTGGATAGCATGAAGAGGATCTACTGTAGCATGAAGAATGGTCCGGAATTTGGCAGCTAAGATTTAAAGCTAAAAAATGCAGAGTCATGCATTTGGGCTGCAAAAACCCAAGAGAGCAGTACCTCTATGCACGAAAGAGCAGGGCTTGGAAGTGATCGTACCTGATGATCTTAAGGTGGCCAAACAGGTAGAAAAGGCGACTTCCAAAGCCAGAAGGATGCTTGGGTACAAAAGAAGAGGAATGGCCAGCAGGAAAAAAAGTAGATGATAGAACCCCAGTATAAGTATCTGATGAGATCTAATTAGAGTACTGTGTATAATTCTGGAGACTGCATATTCAACAAGATATGAACACAATGGAGTCCGCCCAGAGGGCTGCTACTAAAACGGTCAGTGGTCATCATAAAACGTATGGGGACAGACAATATTTCAATGTGTATACTTTGCAGAAAAGCGGGAGTCAGGAGATATGATAGACACATATAAATACATTGCATAAATGCACAGAAGGCAAGACTCTTTCAACTGAAAGGAAGCTCTGGAATGGAGGGCATAAGATGAAGATGAAAGGAGAAAGACGGGAATAATCTAAAAAACTATGTAACAAAGAGTGATGGATGCATGAACAGCCTCATGGTGGAGATTGTAGACATCAGAAAACTACAAACTACACAAAACACGGCTGCCCGTCTTATATATAGATCACCATGTTACGTTACGGCATCTCCTCTTCTTAAAGATCTACATTGGTTACCTATCAATGACAAAATTTCATTTAAGCTCTGTGTTCTTGTCCATCAGATTCTTTATGGTATCTTACCATCTTATATGATAGATCTCATTAAATTATCACCACAAAATGCCACCTCAACATCTAGAGAATATCTCATATTACATTTCCCATGTTGTAAAAACTTAACCTCCAAAACTATCCATAATGCTAATTTTTATCAAAGTACCAAACTTTGGAACTCATTACCCAAGTATATCAGACACTCAGTCGATTATATGTCGTTTAGAAGTTTACTTAAAGCCCATTTCTTTAGATTTGTTTTCAGCTAATATGAAAAGAATTTTTTATAGCTGTATTCTTCTATTACTATTAACAGTGTTATAATGCAAGCTGCATTGAACGAGAGAAACGAGAGAAAATAAGTTATTAACAACCACATCCTTGTTTGTGGTGTTAGCTCAAAATTACCTCATGAAAGACTCCAGAGGAAATTGGAGAGTCATGGAATAGGAGGTAGTGTCCTATTGTGGATTAAAAACTGGTTAAGAGAGAGAGAGAAAACAGAGAGTAGGGTTAAAGAGACTGGGCGTCTAAATGGCAGATGACGTTTAATGTGAGCAAGTGCAAAGTGATGCATGTGGCAAAGAGGAACCCGAATTATAGCTATGCCATGCAGGGTTCCACGTTAGGAATCACAGACCAAGAAAGGGATCTAGGTGTCGTCGTTGATGATACGTTGAAACCTTCTGCTCAGTGTGCAGCTTCGGCTAAGAAAGCAAATAGAATGTTAGGTAAGGAATGGAAAACAAAAATGAGGATGTTATAATGCCTTTGTATCGCTCCATGGTGCGACCGTACCTCGAATATTGTGTTCAATTCTGGTCGCCGCATCTCAAAAAAGATATAGTGGAATTAGAAAAGGTGCAGAGAAGGGCGACAAAAATGATAAAGGGGATGGGACGACTTCCCTATGAGGAAAGGCTAAAGCGGCCAGGGCTCTTCAGCTTGGAGAAAAGGCGGCTGAGGGGAGATATGATAGAGGTCTATAAAATAATGAGTGGAGTTGAACGGGTAGATGTGAAGCGTCTGTTTACGCTTTCCAAAAATACTAGGACTAGGGGGCATGCGATGAAGCTACAATGTAGTAAATTTAAAACGAATCGGAGAAACTTTTTCTTCACTCAATGTGTAATTAAACTCTGGAATTCGTTGCCATAGAATGTGGTAAAGGCGGTTAGCTTAGCATAGTTTAAAAAAGGTTTGGACGAAACATCCATAGACCATTATTAAATGGACTTGGGGAAAATCCACTATTTCTGGGATAAGCAGTATAAAATATTTTGTACATTTTTGGGATCTTGCCAGGTATTTGTGACCTGGATTGGCCACTGTTGGAAACAAGATGCTGGGCTTGATGGGCCTTTGGTCTTTCTCAGTATGGCAATACTTATGTACTTATGCACAACAATGACCAATTGGACCATCCAGTCTTCCCCATGTAATTCCTGCACATTTTGCAAGAATATCGTTCCTTATCCAAATCAGTTTCGTCATCTTCTTTGTTGGTTTTCTGCTTTCCTGAGTAGATGAGCGCACATAGAGGATACTATTTTTAACCCACTACCAGGTGTCCCAGGTCTTTCATCCAAGTTTTGTATATAAACTAAATCTTAAACAAACAAAAAAAAAGTTAACACTTAGGAATCCTTCTTCCCCCGCCCCAGCTACAAACCCCAGCCAGCATTGACATGTTTTGGCATCACAGCCTACTGTTACTAACCTGGCTATCCTATGACAGTACCAATGGTCCTTACTACCTCTCCCCTGCCTCAGCTCTTCAAGGAGTGAGGGGTGACTTATTTACAATACTGCCACCTTCCAACCTTGTTCCTACCTTTGTCAAATACCAAGTTTATCTAGCCTGTTCCAAAATCACAGACCCCAGCTGATCTCCAGCTCCCCATCATGTCCACGCAAAGACATCCTCTACGCTTTACCCGGACTTTTTTTTTTTTTTAATTCCATTACCATTTGTCTCCACCACCTCTACTGAGAGTTCATTTCATGCATTCACCACTCGGATAAAAAATAGTTCAGCAGGAAAATGCACACCAAGAACCTTATAGCCCCTTTCCTGGGTTCCCAACTAAAAATCTAAAGAACATCTTTCTAAAAGAGGTTGATATTAGAAATCACAGTTCCAGGGCTGTTTCCTCTCTAAGGTAAAGGGCACCCTCCGACTCATGGAAAATTTTAATCTTGCACTGAGTAGGACGCAATATTGCTCTACAGAGCATATTAACAAGATTCTAATTGCTTTTAGGCAGGGCTTACTTCTTCATACAAGCAAAAGAACTTCTATAGGTTCTGAGGTTTTGTGTTCAAGTGTCTTAGATGCAACTTCTCATTGTGAACTGGGCTACTTATGGAAAGAGCCAGCTTTGAAGAAAACACTGGTCAATTTCTTCCTAAAGGCGGTTAATAAATCCCAATTAATCAATAAACAAAACATGAGCTGGCTCACATTTCATTAGTCTTTGCTGCAAACTTGAAATCAAATGCCCTTCACAATGGCAAATCTGTAACAGATTTAGTAGGTGACAAAGTAAACGCATTGAGTTTTATTCGGAAACATTTACTTTTGCTCATTTTATCACCCTCACTTTAATATTCCCTTATCTCCTGTTTGTCCTGTTTGTCTGGCCTAATTAGATTGCAAGCTCTGTCGAGCAGGGACTGTCTCTTCATGTTCAATGTACAGCGCTGCGTACGTCTAGTAGCGCTATAGAAATGATAAGTAGTAGTAGTCTTTGGGATTTTGGAATCTTGCTACTCTTTGGGATTCCAGAATGTTGCTACTCTTTGGGATTCTACACGGAATCTTGCTACTCTTTGTCCTTATCCCTTATTTGTCATGTTTGTCTGTCCTAATTGGATTGTAAGCTCTGTGGAGCAGGGACTGTCTCTTCATGTTCAAGTGTACAGCGCTGCGTATGTCTAGTAGCGCTATAGAAATGATAAGTAGTAGTAGTAGTCTTTGGGATTCCAGAATGTTGCTACTCTTTAGGATTCTACACAGAATCTTGCTACTCTTTGGGATTCCGGAATCTTGCTAGTCTTTGTTCTTTTCTCTTATTTGTCCTGTTTGTCTGTCCTGATTAGATTGTAAGCTCTGTCGAGCAGGGACTGTCTCTTCATGTTGAAGTGTACAGCACTGCGTACGTCTAGTAACGCTATAGAAATGATAAGTAGTAGTAGTAATTTACTTGTGTGGTTAATAAGGGGTCCCTTTTACTAAGCTGTGTTAGGTGCTAACACATGCCTAACGCAGCAACAAACAGCGTAACACAGAACATGCTAAAGCATTACGTGTTAGTTTTGGAATGTCTGCAAGGTGAATATTTTTTTAGGGGCATCAGGGGTGGAGAGTGAGCGTTCCTGCGTAAATCGATTAGCACACAGATAAATGCAGGAGGTGTTAAGTGCTCCCATAGTAACTTTCTTTAAATG
Organism: Microcaecilia unicolor; assembly: GCF_901765095.1. Taxonomy (NCBI): domain Eukaryota; kingdom Metazoa; phylum Chordata; class Amphibia; order Gymnophiona; family Siphonopidae; genus Microcaecilia; species Microcaecilia unicolor. The sequence continues at coordinate 766,658,580 of NC_044031.1, read as the reverse complement.
CTCGCATGCTAACGGAAACATAAGCGCATGGCCATTAATGGAAAAAAAAAATTGGAAAATCGGGGTGTTTGTGCACGACAGCCAGTTTTTCCCACAGCTTTGTAAACGGATCCATAAGACCCTTCATTTGAAAAGCTGTGTGTGTACATAAGCAAAGTATAGAAATGTACATTTCACAAAGATTATCTTCCTTAATAAAGGAAGTAACGCAGAGCTTTATCCATTACGCAAACAGCCATGAGAAGTATGTGAAATATCAATCATGTAACTTGTCAACCTTTCGGGACCAGCAATAACTGTTAACAGGCAGTCTGGAAAAAGTCTGAAAGTGACTGGCGCTCTGCACACTTTGCTTGCGATTTCCACAGGAAAATTAAGCTGCCACTGGCTATTTGGAACACTGTTCAGGTATCCTTTATAATAGAAAATTTGCCAGTTATTGATCCACAGCATGAAACCCTCTTGCTTCCAGAAGGCTGCAAGCAACTTTCCAATCAGTGGCTGTCAAAAAAAATTGCCTTTCTATGCTGACGTTAGACAACAGCAGCCACCTCTTAATGCATTTCGCACCAGCCCAGGAAGAACTGGCTGCAAATAAAACAAAATGGGCTGCAATGCACAACCACGACTGCAACTGAATTCCTAGAAACTGCATCCTGGTGTGGCAGCTACTCCAAAAGTGCTTTTCTCAGTAATTTTCTGCCTTGATGGAAAAACGGAATACTACAGCAATTTGAGTCATTCCAGGTACCCTGTATAGCACACTCTTGCCTGGACATCTCACAACCCAGCAGCTAAAAGGTTTGACTTGCTCACAGTAAATAGTGACAGAGCTAAGCACTAACACACCTCAGTGCTCTGGACAGGATACGCCATAGGTTCAGAAATGAGTAGCCTAGTGGTTAGAGCACCGGTCTTGCAATCCAGAGGTGGCCGGTTCAAATCCCACTGCTGCTCCTTGTGATCTTGGGCAAGTCACTTAACCCTCCATTGCCTCAGGTACAAACTTAGATTGTGAGCCCTCCTGGGACAGAGAAATATCCAGAGTACCTGAATGTAACTCACCTTGAGCTACTACTGAAAAAGGTGTGAGCAAAATCTAAAATAAATAAACATTCATTGTAGAATCTCAAATAGGGAACTGGGACTTGACATGCCACCTTTCTGTGATTTTTGCAACTACATTCAAAGCAGTTTACATATATTCAGGTACTTATTTTGTACCAGGGGCAATGGAGGGTTAAGTGACTTGCCCAGAGTCACAAGGAGCTGCAGTGGGAATTGAACCCAGTTCCCCGGGATCAAAGTCCACTGCAATAACCACTAGGCTACTCCTCCACTAGCAACATTCCATGTAGAATCTCAAATAAGAGGAGTGGCCTAGTAGTTAGAACCCTGGTCTTACAATCCAGAGGTGGCCGGTTCAAATCCCACTGCTGCTTCTTGTGATCTTGGGCAAGTCACTTAACCCTCCATTACCTCAGGTACAAACTTAGATTGTGAGCCCCTCAGGGACAGGGAAATACCCAGTGTACCTAAATGTAACTCACCTTGAGCTACTACTGAAATAGTGTGAGCAAAATCTAAATAAATAAATATTTAGCTTTAACTTGATTAAGTTTCTTATACCTAAATCTAAATATTACATCAAGATGGGTTACAAGCAAACATATATCAAAGCCAGAAATATACACAGAAATATGAAACCAGACAATACACTAATTCAGCTCAGACTACTCTACTTTACCTCCCTCCATCTTACTGCTCAGGAAACCTTCCATCTTAGCTTACTCCACCATATTGGGGCCATAACAGAGAATATCCTCGCCCAGAACTTAACCCCTTTAATCTCCTTCGATTTCACATCTCTCCGTTGGCTTTAACCTCTTCAACCTACTTGCCAAATAGCTAGGATTTGTTCTTCATAATTATTGAGGTGATGTATGCTCAGACGGTAAATGGCTGAAGAACAGATTCGTGTTCTAGCAAGTCAGGAGTCAGACAGGGTTGCTCTCACTCACTCCCTCCATTTTCGTGAAATGTATCCAATGGCACCCAAAAAAAGAGAGCAAGCAAAGTGTTTGCTCTACAAAGAAGAGGTCAACATCTTCTGCGCAGACTTAACTTCAATGAAGATGCTAGTAGAGTATGTGATGACATCAAAAGGGCTTCAAGAAATCAAAGATCATACCATTTGGATAATGGGACCAATTTGTTTCCCTGCCTCAAATGGCTAAGCTCTGGAAGATGTAGTAACAGCAGTTAACACATCTGGGTTTAAAAAGGTTTAGACAAGTTCCTGGAGGAAAAGTCCATAGTCTGCTATTGAGGCAGACATGGGGGAAGCCACTGCTTGCCCTGGGCTTGGTAGAATGAAATGTTGCTACTATTTGGGTTTCTACCAGGTTCTTGTTGGAAACAGGATACTGGGCTAGATGGACCATTGATCTGACCTACTATGGCTATTCTTATATTCTTATTTGTGGGTCAGAGAAATAGAGCAAAGTACTGGCAAGTGAAGCTCAAGAAGAGAAGACAAGACGGTAGGAAGCAAGAGAATGGTTCTGGTATGCCAATACACAATGAGGGGCAGGGAAACCCGTGTTAACGAAACAAGATGGACGTCCATCTTTCATTTCGAAAATACAGTCGAGGACACCCAAATCTGGAAATTTAGGTCGACCTTAGAGATGGTTGTCCTTAGACTTGGTCGTTTCTGATTTTCGGTGATAATGGTGATAATGGAAACCGAGGACGCCTATCTCAGAAACGACCAAATCCAAGCCCTTTGGTCGTGGGAGAAGCCAGCACTCGTAGTGCACGGGTCCCCCCCTCACGTCCCCCTCACATGCCAGGACACCAACTGGGCACCCTAGGGGGCACTGCAGTGGACTTCACAAATTGCTCCCAGGTGTATAGCTCCCTCACCGTGTGTGCTGAGCCCCCCAAAACCCACTCCCCACAACTGTACACCACTACCATAGCCCTTATGGGTGAAGGAGGCAACTACATGTGGGTACAGTGGGTTTCTGGTGGGTTTTGGAGGGCTCACATTTACTGCCACAAGTGAAACAGGTAGGGGGGGGATGGGCTTGGGTCCACCTGTCTGAAGTGCACTGCACCCACTAAAACTGCTCCAGGGACCTGCATACTGCTGCGATGGACCTGAGTATGACATTTGAGGCTGGCAAAAAATATTTTTAAATAATTTTTTTGAGGGGGGGATTACTGACCACTGGGGGAGTAAGGGGAGGTCATCCCCGATTCCCTCTGGTGGTCATCTGATCAGTTCGGACACCTTTCCGTGGCTTGGTCGTAACAAAAAAAGGACCAAGTAAAGTCATCCAAGTGCTCGTCAGGGATACCCTTCTTTTTTCGATTATGGGTCAAGGACACCCATGTGTTAGCCCCGCCCAAGTCCCACCTTCGCTACACCTCCGACACGCCCCCGGGAGCTTTGGTCGTCCCCGCGACGGAAAGCAGTTGAGGACGCCCAAAATTGGCTTTTTTTTTATGATGCTGATTTGGGCGACCCTTTGAGAAGGATGCCCATCTTGCAATTTGTGTCGAAAGATGGGCGTCCTTCTCTTTCGAAAATAAGCCTGAATGTAAGTGTGGCTTTCCGAAGTAGCAGTGGCCAGAGGAACTACCAGAACAGCAGTCTTCATCTGAAACTCAGATGAATAGTGTAAAATATGCAGTTCTGGTCAAGAAGTAATTTAAAGTGTGTAAGAAGTCTGTATCCTCACCATTATAGTGCATTAAATGTTTTGTTTGCAACAGCTGCAGAATTACTTTGGATGAGCAATTCCAAGGACTAGATTACCTCATGCCATTTCTTTCTCCTCCCAACCTAGAGGCAGCTAGGCTTGGATAACTGAGAGCTCACTTCCCTAGAACTGGACTTTTCATCTATACTATAAGGGGATAAAACTTTCTGAAGGACTTTGGGCTAGAATATATGTCACACCAGCCTTGTGGACGACAAGAACCATCTACAACCTGATCTGTGCAAAGCAATCAACCAGAATCCATCTGCATTATGGCACCACAGAAATCCAAATATCAAATCAAGAAAAGTAATGAACAAGTGCGGAATCCTGTTCAGAAGGAATGGATCCTAAGGAGCTTAGCCGAGATTGGGTGGCAGAGCTGGTGGCGGGAGGCGGGGATAGTGCAGACTTTATATGGTCTGTGCCAGAGCCGGTGGTGGGAGGTGGGGCTGGTGGTTGGGAGGAGGGGATAGTGCTGGGCAGACTTACACGGTCTGTGCCCTGAAAAGGACAGGTACAAATCAAGGTAAGGTATACACAAAAAGTGGCACACATGAGTTTATCTTGTTGGGCAGACTGGATGGACCTTGCAGGTCTTTTTCTGCCGTCATCTACTATGTTACTATGTAAGAAGCCTCAGCAGTGTCAGATTCTGCCCAAGGTGTTCCATAGCAGAAGAGAGAACCTTTCATCATTCTGGAAGGTCTCTTTTCTACAAGATTCATTGAACACCAGACAAATCACACACTGTATTCCGTACAACCCCCCAGTCTATGTTATATAGACTGTTTCCAAAAACACAAAGCCTGGAAGACATCTTCATCATTACCAGAAACCATCTCATGTACTTCATGGTGACAAGGAGAAAATACACCGGGTCTTTGGCATTGTGGAGGGTCCCATTGAAGAAGGATGAAAAAGATTTTAAGAAGCTTCAATTTAGAAACATTGCTGGCTATATTGTTGCCCAATAGCCTGGTTTTTGGTGAATCATGATCAGGTTGTTAGCAGCAGGTTTGGAGACAGCAGACTTTGATGAAAACCTCCACAAGGCTATGTCAGTCTGGGCATGAAAGAAATTGTCCTTGAATGCTTGTCCATTGTTTTTGTCAAGACTGCCGATACCTTACTCTCCTTCCTGAGCACTCGGATCCTGCCAGCAAAACTGTTTAGTCATTCCATCTTTCAGGCAAATCAGGCTAGATACAATTCCAAGTGCAATTTTCAGGGTGACTGGTGGTGCACTTCGGAACGCACTTCAACCTTACCTATGTTTGGACATATCTTTTGAGAAGTTCAAGGCCGGTCTTAAAAATCATTTGTTCAGTGATTCTTTCGATTAACCTACCCTATTGGTTTATAAGTCTCCTTGTCTCTCCTTTTCAAGGCTGGCTATTGTGGGTACTGTGAGCACAGACAGTTCAGGGGCTTGTGAGTTCAGCCATGACTTCTCTTTCCTGTCCTACTTAAAAACAAAAAGAGTGTAGTTCTCTGTTCTAACTCCCTTTACTTTCTTGTACTGCTCTTAGTTTTATAATATGTTGCAATCCACTCAGATGGTCCTCTACATCTGGTCCACTACAATCTGGTTTTCGCCCTCTCCACTCAACCGAAACTGCGCTTACTAAAGTCTCCAATGACCTATTACTGGCTAAATCCAGAGGTCAATATTCCATCCTCATTCTTCTTGATCTTTCCGCTGCTTTTGACACTGTCGATCACAGCATACTTCTCGATACCCTGTCCTCACTTGGATTCCAGGGCTCTGTCCTTTCCTGGTTCTCTTCCTACCTCTCCCTCCGCACCTTTAGTGTTCACTCTGGTGGATCCTCTTCTACTTCTATCCCTCTGCCTGTCGGCGTACCTCAGGGTTCTGTTCTTGGTCCCCTCCTCTTTTCTATCTACACTTCTTCCCTTGGTTCATTAATCTCATCCCATGGCTTTTCCTACCATCTCTATGCTGATGACTCCCAAATCTACCTTTCTACCCCTGATATCTCACCTTGCATCCAAACCAAAGTTTCAGCTTGCTTGTCTGACATTGCTGTCTGGATGTCTCAACGCCACCTGAAATTAAATATGACCAAAACCGAGCTTCTCATTTCCCCCCCCAAACCCACCTCCCCACTCCCCCCGTTTTCTATTTCTGTTGATGGCTCTCTCATTCTCCCTGTCTCCTCAGCTCGAAATCTTGGGGTCATCTTTGACTCTCCTTCTCTGCTCATATCCAGCAGATTGCCAAGACCTGTCGTTTCTTTCTTTACAACATCCGTAAAATCCGCCCCTTTCTTTCCGAGCACTCTACCAAAACCCTCATCCACACCCTTGTCACCTCTCGTTTAGACTACTGCAATCTGCTTCTTGCTGGCATCCCACTTAGTCACCTCTCCCCTCTCCAGTCGGTTCAAAACTCTGCTGCCCATCTCGTCTTCCGCCAGGGTCGCTTTACTCATACTACCCCTCTCCTCAAGACCCTTCACTGGCTCCCTATCCGTTTTCGCATCCTGTTCAAACTTCTTCTACTAACCTATAAATGTACTCACTCTGCTGCTCCCCAGTACTTCTCCACACTCGTCCTTCCCTACACCCCTTCCCGTGCACTCCGCTCCATGGATAAATCCTTCTTATCTGTTCCCTTCTCCACTACTGCCAACTCCAGACTTCGCGCCTTCTGTCTCGCTGCACCCTACGCCTGGAATAAACTTCCTGAGCCCCTACGTCTTGCCCCATCCTTGGCCATCTTTAAATCTAGACTGAAAGCCCACCTCTTTAACATTGCTTTTGACTCGTAACCACTTGTAACCACTCGCCTCCACCTACCCTCCTCTCTTCCTTCCCGTTCACATTAATTGATTTGATTACTTTTTTTTTTTTGTCTATTAGATTGTAAGCTCTTTGAGCAGGGACTGTCTTTCTTCTATGTTTGTGCAGCGCTGCGTACGCCTTGTAGCGCTATAGAAATGCTAAATAGTAGTAGTAGTAGTACTAAATAAACTTAGAAAACTCATGATTCAATAAATCAGTTACCCCTATGTCATCAGTCCACACTACGATGCCATGTTACCTTGCTATTCTACAATACTGAAATATTTTCTGCAGTCTGCAGATAAAGAATAGAAGAAATCTGATGCTGAGTAATGTTTTTGTATTTGTGGTTGAATATGAATGTTTTTACGGAAACCACCTAGTTATAGGTGGTGTATACGTTTTTTAAATAAATAAAAATAAAAAGTTTACTGAATGCAGTTTCAAATGTAAATGCCTCATGTAAACTGACAGTTAAAATATCACAATTAAACTGTGTTTTATGGCAGTGGCAATGTACCTTCATTTCCTTCAACAACAACGTATCCGATATCGATTAAAGTTACCAAACTTCTTTCACTTTTATGTAAATGCCAATGTAACTTGACAGTTAAGTGAAATGATGTACCTGATCTCTATTAAGTACACAGCATTTAAAAAAATTAAGTAAATTACAAAACAGCAAATGGTGCTTCGTAAAATTTCTATTTTTATCAATAAAACTAATTTTGTTTTAAAATAAAACATGTGTGAGTGTGAGAGAGATTTAAATTGATAAAGCTCTTAACACTTTTTCTGCTTTGCAATGCCACATTCAGTATCTATATTGGACAGAACTGGTTTCTTTGCCTTTTACAAGATACTCAATGTTGTCCCCAGGACCTTCTCAATGGGTGCAGTGCCTGGCTGATTTAACCGACTGCCTGGCTAACTTAATCTGAAGAAATGACATGGCAAAAAGTGTCAGAATGAGGGGGGTGGGATGGCACCTAGTTCCTGGTCCCCACAAAATTTCCCACCAACAATTCCCTACTCTTATCACCTAGTACTAAACAACTTGCAACCTGCGAGACAGAAGTAAAAATGCTCTCCGATTTCAACAGCGAAGCGATACCAACAGCCAGAATTGGCCATTGGCAGCCAGACAGTGACAATTGCAAGACAAGCTCTTGTCACTTAAAGGTGCCAGGCAGGCAGAAGGAGGTTGATGCTTGGAGTATGGCTAGGACACAACTCTGATGCTAGGGATGGGAAAAGAATGGTGGGGAGCTGCCAATGAGTTGGTGGGAAATGGGAGTTGGACTTGGTTCTGATGCAGGGGCTGGGAGAAGGGGACGAGTGGCCGATGCAAGGGCTGGGTGATAGAAGTGGGCTCAAATCTAACACAGGGACTGGGAATAGGGATGGAAGAAGGGATCAAATGTTGGGCCTGGGAGTAGACACGGGAAGTTTGCTCATCAATGTGGGCACAAATGATACTGCTAGAAAACCCTCCCTAATGTATCACAAGTGACTTCATAGCTCTGGAAGCAGGTAGGTGCACAAGTGATGGTCTCATCCATTCTTCCTGTCAAAGCACAGAAGCTCTCATGCTAAGGATGACTGAACGGTTCTGCAGACAGTGTCAAAAGATCATAGGATGCTTTTCCAAGGGCTACTGAGTAGAAATGGTATCCAGGTATCAAAGAATGAAGTGTCTTCCACAGAAGACTGGCTAACCATAGTGAATCATTGAGGAAGGGTACACAAAGCCCTCAAATAAATAAAATATTAAATACCTTTCTAGAAATGGGAAAGAAGGTAACACCTGGAAAGCTGTGTATACTAATGCCCTTAGTATAAGAAATAAGGTTCTGAATCTAGAGATGGAAAAAGCGTGGTGGTCACGGAGATGACTGGGATACAGTGTGGTAGGTAGCCTGGGGGCCCCTGTGCATGCGGTCAGAAAAGCGGAAAAAAAACAGGGAAGTCCTCTGGTCAAGTTCAGGTACTTTTAGGCTTAGTCCCTTTAAAAGAGGTTTTGACTACAATTCCCAGAGGGCTATGTATTCTGAAAACAGGAGAGGGGAAGCTGATGACTCATCAGGCTTCCAGCAGGGCTAATTAGCACTGCCTTCCTGGAATATGAAAGGGGAGTTTCAAACAAAGGCTTTTAGTTTTGAGAAGAGAGGAGAGACACACCCAAGGGGAAGAGCTGTACTCCAAGGTTCAACCATGTCAGCTCATAACTGTGCTTGGAGTGGGGAAAGGGAAGCTCTTCCCAGTAAGGAGTGGAAACCAGGGTTGATAATTCTCTGTTGCAAAAGGGCGGCAGTGCTCCAGTAGGTTACTGAAGAGAAGGTTCAGTGCCTGGATCCCTCATGATCAAAAGCAAACGCCGGCACTAGAGGCTGTTAGAGCCATACTAACACCAGCGTTTGCTACCGCCCCATGATTAGAGCCCTCGAGCGCGTGAAACAACGCGCTTGAGGGCTCTTTGCGCAAGTAGCATGCTAATGCATGCTAAACAGGGCTCAGCGCATTCATCGCCAATGATCAGCGGCCAGTGCACCAAAATTTAGGTCGCTGGCTGCGGCAAACCCTACACCAGCTCCGAGCTGGCGTTACGGTTTGCAGATCATTGGGGAGGAATGGTAAGCCCTGTCCAGCATGCAGTTGCATGCTGGCAGGCCCCCGTTCCCCCCAAAGCAAACCTGCCAACAGGCGGCTGGAGGTCTGGCAGACCTCCAGTCCCCCCAACGATCCCACCCCCCCCCCAGGTTCAGGGAGGGCTGGAGATCCGGTGGGTCTCCAGCCCCTCCAAATCCCCAGAAAATGGTCCCTGGTGGTCTAGTGGCCGCCGGCCAAACCCCCTCCCACACAGCGAGCAACCGGGGGGGGGGGGGGGGGCTGGAAGTCCAGCAGACCTCCAGGACGTCAGACTCACAGAAACAGAAGCCTGCGCGGCCTTGTTGCTGATCTGCAAGGGCAGGCTTCTATATGGAATGTTGTTAGTGGCGAAGTAGCCTAGTGGGTGGTGCAGCAGACTCTGATTCTGGGGAACTGGGTTCAATTCCCACTGCAGCTCCTTGTGACTCTGGGCAAGTCACTTAACCCTCTATCGTCCCTGGTACAAAATAAGTACCTGAATATATGTAAACCACTTTGAATGTAGTTGCAAAAACCTCAGAAAGGCAGTATATCAAGTCCCATTTCCCTTTCCCTTATGACATCATAATATCAGAAGTGAACCAAGTATCGGGCAATCAAGCCATTGTGACATCACTGATGAGGTTGGCTCTTATTGGTGGAATGAGTGGAGGAGTAGCCTAGTGGTTAGTGCAGTGGACTTTGATCCTGGGGAACTGAGTTCGATTCCCACTGCAGCTCCTTGTGACTCTGGGCAAGTCACTTAACCCTCCATTGCCCCTGGTACAAATAAGTACCTGTATATACTACGTAAACCCCAGTATATCAAGTCCCATTTCCTTTTCCCTATTTGAGATTCTACATGGAATGTTGCTACTATTTGAGATTCTGTTGCTACTATTGGAGATTCTACCAGGAATGTTGCTAGTGGAGGAGTAGCCTAGTGGTTAGTGCAGCAGAATTTGATCCTGGGGAACTGGGCTCAATTCCCACTGCAGCTCCTTGTGACTCTTGGCAAGTCACTTAACCCTCCATTGTCCCTGGTACAAAATAAGTACCTGAATATATGTAAACCACTTTGAATGAGGTTGCAAAAACCTCAGAAAGGGCAGTATGTCAAGTCCCAGTTCCTTTTCCCTATTTGAGATTCTAAATGGAATGTTGCTATTCCATTACCAACATTCCATGCAGAAGCCTGTTTTAGCAGATCAGCAACACGGCCGCGCAGGCTTCTGTTTCTGTGAGTCTGACGTCCTGCACGTATGGGCAGGACGTCAGACTCACAGAAGCCTGCGCGGTCGCATTGGTGATCTGCAAGGGCAGGCTTCTACATGGAATGTTGCTAGTGGAGGAGTAGCCTAGTGGTTAGTGCAGTGGACTTTGATCCTGGGGAACTGAGTTGAATTCCCACTGCAGCTCCTTGTGACTCTGGGCAAGTCACTTAACCCTCCATTGCCCCTGGTACAAAATAAGTACCTGAATATATGTAAACCGCTTTGAATGTAGTTGCAAAAAACCTCAGAAAGGTGGTATATCAAGTCCCAGTTCCCTTTCCCTTATTCATTACAAAAGCAGGTCTAGCTCAAAACGTCTTAGTTTTAGTCCTGAACGGTTTTGTTTTGTTCCATTATGGCTGTAAAACATCCAAGTCTTAGGAACGCCCAAATCCCACCCTTGACACTCCCCCTTGTGTTTTTTGAACACACGTCTGATGAACTTCATAGGAAAATGTCTAAAAATTGGTTTTGAAAATATTGATTTGGACGTTTTTGTGAGAACAATGTCCAAATGCTGCTTTATGCCACTTTTTAGACGTTTTTCTCTTTCGAAAATGAGCTCCAAAGTATCTCAAACTTCACAATATGTTGTAAATCCTCGTGTATACCAATCCACTGTTCCTCCATACTCCCAGAGCCCTTATCTCCCATAGATAGAGAAGGGGAACTCAACAGTTCCTCTCGTTGGCTATTAGTAAACCCCATACTGGTTTTCCATGGTACAGCCATGATGATTTGGTTAAATCATCTAATGACAAAAAGTTCACACAAGCGCCAAATATCAAATCCGAAAATCTCACAAAAAAAATCTCTCTTTAATACATGTGTAATATATGTTACCCTAACTCATGGAGCTCCTGTGCGTTAAGTGGAACTCGAACCTACAGCACTTAGCTCCTCCTCCCTTACATGGTCTGTAGCCCCGCCCAGCGCATCCCAGGATGCACTGGGCGGGGCTGGGCGCCGCCATTTTGCAGCATCGTCAACACAAGGAAAAGGAGGGAGGCAGGCTGCGTCCCTCCTCCAACTAAGGTAGGGGGGCCGGGAGGGGGTTGTCCTTTACGCTGGACCACCAGGGATTGGTCGGACAACACAGGACGTCAGACTTACAGAAACAGAAGCCTGCCCTTGCAGATCAGCAACGCGGCCGCGCAGGCTTCTGCTTCTATGAGTCTGACATTCCATGTAGAATCTCTTGATATACTGACTTTGTCTGGTTTCTGCAAATATATTCAATGCGCTTTACATAGTATATTCAGGTACTTATTTTGTACCAGGGGATATGGAGGGTTAAGTGACTTGCCCAGAGTCACAAGGAGCTGCAGTGGGAATCGAACCCAGTTCCCCAGAATCAGAGTCCGCTGCACTAACCACTAGGCTACTCCTCCACAAAAGGGTGCCCTAAATGACCAGATGACCAGTGGAGAGAATCAGGGGTGACCCCCCCAATGGTCACCGACCCCCCCCTCCCACCCTCAAAAAATGTGAATACAAATATGGCTTCCCAGCCTCTAAGACAGCCTCAGATGTTAGAGACAGGTCTATTAGGGCAGCCTGCAGGTCCCTGGAGTAATGCAGTGGTCAGTGCAGTGCACCATGGCTTGAGGGACTCAGGTCTCTATCTTCCTCTACCTGCCACATTTGTGGTGGAAACTGTGAGCCCTCCAAAACTCACCAGAAACCCACTATACCCACACATAGGTGCCCCCTTCACCCGTAAGGGCTTTGATAGTGGTGTACAGTTGGGGGTAGTTGATTTGGTGGGGCTCAGCACACAAGGTAAGGGAGCAATGGTGAGATGTGTACCTGGGAGCATTTGATGAAGTCCACTGCAGTGCTCCCTAGGGTGCCCTATTGCTTTCCTGGGATGTCAGGGGGACCAGTGTACTAAACATGCTGGCTCCTCCTACATCCCAATGGCTTGATTTTGTGCGTTTTGCACTTGAGACTTTTTTTTTCTTTTGAAAATTGACCAAAAAAACCCCAAAACATCCAAATCACAAAACCTTGTTCAAAACAGTATTTTCGGAAAAAAAGATAGACGTTTTACTTTTTTTGAAAACGATCTTCTTTTCTATTCAGATTTTGGACGGTTTTTGCAAAATGTCATATCGAAAACGCCCCTCATAGTGCGTCACTAGTGGAGTATTTGTAAGACTGAAATTATTCCTCAGGGCTTGAGGCTGACTCCTAAATTATTCAGTGAAGATGGTGACTTTGTGGACCAACGGAATAAAATCCTCAACCAACTGATGTTCCTTAGATTTGATGCTTTTGCTCATTCAAACCCTGCTTTGCAGAGTGACAGCCATTATAATGAAAGTGTTAAAGATATACAGGGTAAAATTGATACATTTAGGACAGACTTACATCAACAAATGTTGTAAAACTTACGTAGAGATCAATCGGATTATAAAGATGGTTATGTAAACACCTGGAAGCATAACGACAATGATGAGAAATCGACTAAACAAATGAGTTTCCATATTCCATCTAGTAGCTCCAGAAGCGGCAATAGTGAGCAGTCTTCTGACGAGGAACAGGATGGGGAAATAGGAAAACACCGCAGTAGGGGGAGAGGTCAAGGCAGAAGAGGACGTAGATCCAAACCACGAACTCGAGCACAGGCAAAATCCCACCGGGATCAATTGTGGTAAATATTTCTACTAAGACTTTGACTGATGCAGAAATTTCCATACTATCTAAAGGACCGTCTTTATTCCAATAAATACCCATGATGCCTTCCAGTTCCGGTTAGAACTTGAGAAATTTGTGCGACATCTGCAACTAAGGTTGTTTTTTTGGATACACATAAAAATGACTGTTTAGATCGCCCTATAGTATGTGAACATTCTTTCCGGTCTCCTCCAGGACCACTGGATCCTGTGATTATGATGTTTAAAGCAACAGTATTGAAAGAAGTAGAGAAATTTGAAATATCTACGGTATATGTGGGTTTTAATACATCTAGATTGGAAAGACAAGCCATAAAAGCTTTGCGGGAGGATTCCACTATTGTGATCCACCGTGCGGATAAGGGTGGTGCCGTGGTAGTATGGGATAAAAAGGATTATATGAGCCGGTGGTTGGGAGGTGGGGCTAGTGCTGGGCAGACTTGTACAGTCTGTGCCCTGAAGATGGCAGATACACAAAAAGTAGCACATATGAGTTTATCTTGTTGGGCAGACTGGATGGACCGTGCAGGTCTTTTTCTGCCGTCATCTACTATGTAACTGAAGCAGATTCACAATTAAGTAATACTACAAATTATTTAGAGTTACCCGTGGATCCTTCTCCCCAAGTGGCGGAGAAGAAAGTGGAAATTACAAGAGAACGGAACCTTCAAGGCTTTCTGACAAATCGGGAATTTAAGTATTTGAAATTTGCTAAGCATAAAATTCCCATCTTTTATTTGTTACCCAAGATTTATAAATGTTTAGATCACCCTCCGGGACATCCTATCGTCTCGGCTAGGGATTCTCTCCTGGAACATTCCTGTAAATATACTGACAAGCATTTGCAACCTTGCCTTGGGACAGTTAAATCACACCTGAAAGATACGACTCATTTCCCACAAGTTCTGCAAAACTTGGAAATTCATTTTTCTTCACAGTGGATACTAGTGACTTTTGATGTATGCTCCTTATACACAAGTATACCCCCAGAATGAGGCTTTGGATGTTATTTTTGATGCGGCAGAAAACACATCCTCTCCCTCATGTGGTCCCATCTGATTTATTTAGTACAATCAAGCAAGGTAGCCATGGGTTCATACTTCTTTATTTTGATAGTCAGTATTACCAGCAAGTGGCTGAAACAGCCATGGGGGCTACTTTTGCCCTGACTGTGGCTAACCTTTTTATGGCTGCATTTGAAGAGCAATGGGTGTGTTCTTCAAGGTATTTTCAATATATCCAATGCTGAAAGCGATTTATTGATGATACTTGGAGTATCGTGTTCAGTTTTGGAGGCCGTATCTTGCTAAAGATGTAAAAAGACTGGAAGCGGTGCAAAGAAAAGCTGCAAAAATGGTGTGGGATTTGCATTACAAGACGTATGAGGAGAGACTTGCTGACCAGAACATATGTACATCTCGGATGAAAAGAGAAACAAGGGTAATATGATATAAATGCTCAACAATTTGAAAGGTATTAATCCACAAACAAACCTTTTCCAGAGACGGGAAGGTGGTAGAGCTACAGGGCATGAATTAAGGTTGAAGGGAGGCAGACTCAGAAGTAAATGTCAAGAAGTATTTTTTCACGGAAAGGGTGGTGGATACCTGGAATGCCCTCCCGTGGGAGGTGGTGGTGATGAAAATGGTAATGGAATTCAAACATGTGTGGGATAAACACAAAGGAATCCTGTTTATAAGGAATGGATCCACGGAATCTTAACGGAGATTGGTTGGCAACACCAGTAATTGGGAAGCAAAACCAGTGCTGGGCAGACTTCTACGGTCTACGCCCTGATCGTAACTGAATAAATAGGGATGGGCTGGAGTGTAAATTTTAAGGGGCTTCGACGTTAGAATCAGAACTTCTAGTACAAGACCTGTGCTGGGCAGACTTCTACGGTCTGTACCCTGAGAATGGCAAGGACAAATCCAACGCGAGTATACATATAAAGTATCACATACCACGTATAATGAGTTTATCTTGTTGGGCAGACTGAATGGACCATTCAGGTCTTTGTCTGCCATCATTTACTATGTTACTATATATGTTACTATGGCTGTATTAATATTTTAACTGGAGCCAGGTGCAACATACTTCCAACATCTACACTGGCCACGGGATCAGGCTGTAATGCCACATAAACACAACGTGGATTCATCCTCATAAATGAAATACATTTTGTACAAGCCATCTCCTTTCCACTAGTCACAGTAGTCTTTTAACCTACCAAACATTCTGAAAACATTAACACAAAGGAACCAAAACAGCTAAAAGGCTTGGGAAGTCGAGTAAGTTCCAAACTGCTGTGAAAACGACGTCACACAAGACAACTGTAAGAGCTTAAACATGGATTGGTCCAGGCAGCTGCCTTCTGGATGGAAAGATAAGCAGTATTTTATTCTGGGTCAACACTGGTTCAGTCCAGACTTCTGAACATACAATTACCCCAATGGTGTTTTTACTGCTTTTTCCACTGATATCAGCACGACCGCTACCATTTCACATTAAGTCAGATCAGCATAAAGTCTTGCTCCAAGTCAGCTGGGGCTTCTCTAATAAGCACGCAAAGTGAGCGATCTGCAGGTACACTAAGTGAACCCCCTCATCCCTTCATCCTTTTGCATCATTTCAGCTGTGCTGAAATCTTGGGCAGTACTTCTTAAACCTCCTCTGAAGACGAAGCCTGCAGCTACAGCGAACATCAACTCCATTCTGTTTCAGAGGCCAGTGCTATTCCCACACGAACCAAGAGTTGGAAAAATTCTCTCAGAAGCCCGGGGGGTTTCATTTGCAATGAGCCGTTACTTTAAGTACCGCATAAAAAAGGCTGCATAGAAACTGATCGCCCATCTCGCCTGCACCAAAGCTCCTGCAAAAGTCATTAAGATGCATTATTCTTAATGTTCTGGACATGATCAGTAAATGTAAAAATATTTTATAAATGCTAGGCATGCCCTTCCTCCCCTCCCCAACTTTCACAAATGAGACAAATCTTTCTACAGCTTGCACATACTCCACTACAGTATTACTCATCATGCAAACCAAGGTGTCTGATACGTGGAAAAGGGCAAATAAGTATTGCCATACTGGGAAAGACCAAAGGTCCATCAAGCCCAGCATCCTGTTTCCAACAGTGGCCAATCCAGGTCACAAGTACACAATAGTAGCAACATTCCACGTAGAACCCCAAAGAATAGCAAGATTCTAGAATTCTAAAGAATAACAAGATTCCATGCAGAATTTCAAAGTGTAGCAACATTCCACGTAGAACCCCAAAGAATAGCAAGATTCTAGAATTCTAAAGAATAACAAGATTCCATGCAGAATTTCGAAGTGTAGCAACATTCCATGTGGAACCCCAAAGAGTAGCAAGATTCTAGAATTCTATAGAATAACAAGATTCCATGCAGAATTTCAAAGTGTAGCAACATTCCATGTGGAACCCCAAAGAGTAGCAAGATTCCATTCAGAATCCCAAGCACATAAGTACATAAGTATTGCCATACTGGGAAAGACCAAAGGTCCATCAAGACCAGCATCCTGTTTCCAACAGTGGCCAATTCAGGTCACAGATACCCGGCAAGATCCCAAAAATGTACAAAACATTTTATACTGCTTATCCCAGAAATAGTGGATTTTCTCCAAGTCCATTTAATAACGGTCTATGGACTTTCCCTTTAGGAAGCCGTCCAAACCATTTTAAAATTCCGCTAAGCTAACCGCCTTTACCACATTCTCTGGCAACGAATTCCAGAGTTTAATTACACGTTGAGTGAAGAAAAAGTTTCTCCGATTCATTTTAAATTTACTACACTGTAGCTTCATCGCATGCCCCCAGTGGCTAACTATGTCGAGGAATTGTGACAATATATGCTAAGCAGTGATGTAAGTGGATTGGCCCGATGGGCAACTTGCTGGAATGCGGAGATCTAGATTTGATTCCCAAAGCTCAACTTATTGAAGCAGCCACTGCTGAGGAGTTACATGGGCAGCGGTCACTGCTCCCAGGCTAGAGCAATCCCAGCCAGTTCTCGACATACAGGCCGTAAGCAGGATGTGCCTCTGATTCCTGGATTAGATGGTGTGAAAGTTTAAAACTGAAGGCTAAACCCTGAGTTGTGTGAAGCTTGAGCTGGTCCCGAATGAGATAGAATCTCAAAGGAACAGAAAGGCACCAGGCACAGCTACTGATACCACCAACTAAAATGTGGTAAAATAAACATTCTCTCAGCACTTTTGGGGCACATCCCCAGCTGCTCTCTGCCCTTGATGGAGAAAGCTGCTGTGGCAGGTGCACTTGCCCTCCTCACCAGTGGCGTAGCTACGTGGGGCCTGGGCCCCCTATAGATTTGGCCCTGGACCCCCCTGCCGACGACCTTCTCGACCCCCCCCCCCTCCCGCCGTCGACGTGGGCTACCTTTGCTGGCGGAGGACCCCAATCCCCACCAGCCGAGGAGGTCCTCTTCTTCCCATGAAGGCTTCGTTCTGTTTCTGACGTCCTGCATGACGTCAGACTCACAGAAACAGAACGAAGCCTTGCGCTGGAAGAAGAGGACCTCGCTGGCTGATCTGCAAGGCTTCGTTCTGTTTCTGTGAGTCTGATGTGACGTCAGACTCACAGAAACAGAACAAAGCCTTGTGCCGGAAGAAGAGGACCTCGCTGGCTGATCTGCAAGGCTTCGTTCTGTTTCTGTGAGTCTGATGTGACGTCAGACTCACAGAAACAGAACGAAGCCTTGTGCCGGAAGAAGAGAACCTCGCTGGCTGATCTGGAAGGCTTCGTTCTGTTTCTGTGAGTCTGACATCTTGCACGTTGTACGTGCAGGACGTCAGACTCACAGAAACAGAACGAAGCCTTGCGCCAGAAGAAGAGGACCTCGCTGGCTGATCTGCAAGGCTTCGTTCTGTTTCTGTGAGTCTGAATTCCTGCAGGACGTCAGACTCACAAAAACAGAACGAAGCCTTGCGCCGGAAGAAGAGGACCTCGCTGGCTGATCTGCAAGGCTTCGTTCTGTTTCTGTGAGTCTGACATCCTGCACGTTGTCAGAACGAAGCCTTCGTGGGAAGATGAGGACCTCCTTGGCTGGCGGGGATTGGGATCCCCCGTCACCAAAGGTAGGCCACGGCGGGGGAGGGTTGGCGGCGGGAGGGGGGAGTCGAGAGGGTCTTCGGCAGGGGTCGTCAAAGTTGGCGGCGGTGGCGGCAGGGGGGAGCTAAAATGTGACCCCTCACCTCGGGCTCTGGACCCCCCTCCCACCGAAGTCTGGATACGCCCCTGCTCCACACACCCCTCATGGGACTCGGCAGATGACTTTCAGCAGCACTGGGGAAGAAACAAAACATTTGTTTCCATACAGAATAAAATGTAATTACAGCACTGCAAAACCTTTACAGAGAAGTTATGCTGCCTGTGCATTTTACACCTTAACTCCTGGAGGACAGATCTCTTTGGAAGAACTTCAGTGCTGAGATGAACATTAGTGGGAAATCTGAAAAAAAAAAGTGAGATGAGATCATCCCACCATACCGTGGCCTAGCAGCGAGATTCATTCCTGTCATAATACGTGCAAAATTAACCCATCTGGAGACATTACCCAGACAGAAAATCTATCCTTCTCCGTTTTTCACTACTATAAACTCACCATACACTGCTGAAACCTGCTCACTGCCTATACTAATACTACTTATTATTTCTATAGTGCTACTAGGTGTACACAGGGCTGTACACTTGAACACGAAGAGACAGTCCTTGATTGGCAGAGCTTACAATCTAAATAGGACAGACAAGCAGGACAAATAACAGATAAGGGAATGATAAAACATGGGTACTGAACAAGCGAGTAAGGATACTATTTTTTATTTTTATTTATTTTTGTTACATTTGTACCCCGCGCTTTCCCACTCATGGCAGGCTCAATGCAGCTTACATGGGGCAATGGAGGGTTATGTGACTTGCCCAGAGTCACAAGGAGCTGCCTGTGCCTGAAGTGGGAATTGAACTCAGTTCCTCAGTTCCCCAGGACCAAAGTCCACCACCCTAACCACTAGGCCACTCCTCCACTCACTATCTGAACGCTATGAGCTGGTGTGTAACAGTGTATGAGGCCAGAATTGTATTAAAGGGGAGATGGAAGGGGGGTGGTAAAGCTGGCTCGATCACAATACCTACAGGTTTAAAAAAAAAATATATATATATATATATATATATAAATCAGAATACGAAATGGTTCAAAGAAGAGCAACCAAAATGATAAAGGGGATGGACTCCTCCCATAGGATGAAACGCTAAAGAGGTTAGGGCTCTTCAGCTCGGAAGAGAGATGACTTGGGGGGAGGGGTTATGATTGAGGTCTACAAAATCTAGAGTGGTGTAGAACAGATAAAAGTGAATCGATTTTTTTACTCTTTCAAAAACTAAAAAGACCAGGGGGCTCCATGAAATTACACGGCAATACTTTTAAAACAAGAGAAAAAAAAAATTTTTCACTCAAAGAATAGTTAAACTCTGGAACTCGCTGCCGGAGGATGTGGTAACAGCAGTTAGCATATCAGGGTTTTAAAAAAGGTTTGTCTGTTATTGACACAGACATAAGGGGAAGCCTCTGCTTTCTCTGGGATCTGTAGCATGGAATGTTGCTATTAATTGGTTTCTGCCAGGTACTTGTGACCTGGATTGGCCACTGTTGGAAGCAGGATACTGGGCTAGATGGACCCACTGGTCTGACCCAGTATGGCTATTCTTATGTTCTTATGAGTTCAGAACCTCAGACACACTGGATCTAATCAATTCTGACTGCCTTTAAAGTCATAGATTAGGCACACTGTTAAACCTGAAGTATGAATAGTGGAAATACTGTGAGGCAGACAGAGGATACAGATTGGCCAAAATCTAAGCCAGCAGTAAAGGACACTTCTGTCATATCATCAGAGAAAGTGACAGAACCCAGAGATCTTTACAAAAAGTTAGTTCTTCCCAGCATTCCCCTGAGAAAGATACTAGAGGCAACCACCATTAAGCAGATTATGGATCCCAGGAATTACCTACATAGGACAGCATGGCTTTCATCTCCTCGTCACTCCTGACTGTGATCCGATCGCCATCCTCATCTTCATCTGTTATAAAAGAGAAGAAAAAGGAAAGCACAGGCTTATCAGTTCTATGAACTGCTCAACATCACAAGATTCAGAACAGCACCATCATCAACACTCGCAAAGTTAACAACCTACTCTATGCTGCCTCTCTCCTTACATCCAGAAGGGAAATCTTATCCCAGTTGTGCATGCCATGATAACATCAAGACTGGATTACTGCAATGCACTCTACAACGGTCTGACTACAAAGAGCCTGCACCAGCTCCAGTTGATTCAGACTCATAGAAGGTTGCAAGTGACGTGACCACATCACACCATTTTTCCAAAAACTTCACTGGCTACCAGTACAATACAGGGCTAAATTTAAAACTCTATGTCTGATCTTCAAGGCCCTGAAAGGAAATGGCCCAGAGTATCTGAAGAATAGGATGATCCTCCACACCCCGCCAAGGACACTAAGGTCCTCCCAAGGACTTTCACTAACCACACCCTCTCCAAAAGACATTTCGGCCCGCCTCCCCACTGCCACCTCTGCCCCCCATCACCACCGCCGCCGCTGGAAGGTACCTTGGCTGGTGGGGGTCCCCAACCCCCGCCACTTAAAGAGTTTATCCCGCACTGGTCTCACATTGCCTAGCGCCCTGTCCTGTTTTCAGCATGAGCATGCTCAGTCTCATTAAAAGGAGCGTGCACGACGCTGAAAACAGGACAGGGCACCAGGCAATGTGAGACCAGAGCGGGACAAACGCCTTAGCTGGTGGGGTCAATTTGGGGGCCCAGGCCCCCTGCAGCTACGCCAATGGTTGTAAACCGTTTAGCCGCCAGTCTTGGCCCTATTTTACGGTATATCAAGTTCTGGAAAATAATAAATATATCTTCTCTTGTGACAACAACATTTAAGAAACATTACTTTGCAATTCTCTCTTAAAAATAATTAACAGTGGAATGGTATATTTTATGTAGACTCAAATCCCACAATATATCATCAGAAACCCTGCGAGGCAGCTGTCTGCATTGGTACCGAGGGGATACAGTTACCCCAGGACTGCTCAGACTCTGAATCAGAATAAAGGTTCCCTTATATGTTGGCATTTTTTCTAAATAAAATTATACATCTAAAACCTGGATAGAAAGGAACCAGTGTACATTAGAACACTGTTTTGCAAGTCTGGTTTTCAGGATATCCGCAGTGAATACACATGAAAGACGTTTACGTGCTACGGAGGCAGTGTATGCAGCTCTTTCATATGCACATACTCACTGTGGATATCCTGAAAACTAGATAGCTGGGATTACTCCAGGAACGGCTTGAAAAACACTGAACTAGAAAATGTCTGTCGCTTTGTTGAGAATACGTGACAATCTTCTAACTTATTAACAAGCACATAATTATCATCAAAGCCCAATTCTTCACAAATAAGGGAGCGGTTGATAAGTTATATTAACCAAACATTAGAAATGGGGGTGACTGAGTACGAGTCATTAAGTATTGGCTTTTAATGGTCCCTGTGGCACATTTGGGACACTTTTTCTTTGGCAAAATCAAGTTGACTCAGATTCCTGGAAATTCTCTATCCTTTCTTTCATCAGTACCTCCATTACCTTTCCAACCACCCTATACTTTCCCACATCTTCTCTCTCTCCATTTTCTTTTGAAGAGGGACCACATCTGCTGTTCTCCAATCTCATAGGACTTCTCACATCTACAAGGGGTTAGTAATCAAATCTCTAAGAGAACCCACCAGCACGTCTCTTAGCTCCTTCAAGATTCAGGGATGGAGCCCATCTGGCCCAATGGCTTTGTCCACTTTCAGTTTTTCAAGTTATTCATAAATGCTTTCTTCCGTGGATAGGACAATATCTACTTCATTCTCATATGTATCTTTATCAGCTGACTGAGGTCCTCCTCCAGGAGTTTCTTCCATGAAGACAGAAGTAAACCTCCTCCCACCCAATCCCGTCCAATCTTAACCAATTTATCTAGGAATCTCCAGGCCATTGACCCCACTACCCTATCCTCCAATGTCTCCAACCTCTTCTCTACCACTACACCATCCAAATCTGTCAATGATGCCGTCTCTTCCTACAATACCATTCTATCCTCTGCCTTAGACACTCTTGCACCTCTCATGCCCCGTCCTATAAGACGTACCAAACCCTAGCCCTGGCTAACCCCTAAAATCCACTACCTACGTTCCTGTACCCGTTCCACCGAACGCCTCTGGCTGAAATCTCGTGCCCTTGCTGACTTCTCACACTTCAAATTCATGTTGACCTCCTTCCAATCTGCTCTCTTGCTTGCCAAACAGGACTACTACATCCAGCTGACTAATTCTCTAGGCTCAAACCCTCGACTTCTCTTCGCCACACTAAACTCTCTCCTCAAGGTGCCTCCACCACCAACTCCCCCCTCACTATCTCCACAGATCCTGGCTGAGTTCTTCCACGACAAGGTTCAGAAGATTAACCTCAAAGTTTTGTACCAAACCACCCCCACCTCTCCCTCTCCTTATCCATTCCCCTATTTCCTCAACCCCTCCATCCTTTTCCTCCTTTCCTGAGGTCACTGATGAAGAAACATCACATCTTCTCTCCTCCTCTAAACAAACTACCTGTTCCTCTGATCCCATTCCTACCCACCTTCTTAACACCTACTTTCACGCCTTTTATCTGTCATATCCTCAATCTCTCTCTTTTCACTGCCGCTGTCTTGACTTTCTCTCATCTCATGCTGTTCTTGACCCACTCCAATCTGGCTTTCGCCCTCTTCATTCAACTGAAACTGCACTCACTAAAGTTTCCAACGACCTGTTTCTGGCCAAATCCAAAGGTCTCTATTCTATCCTCATCCTTCTCGATCTATCAGCCGCTTTTGACACTGTTGATCACAGCCTACTCCTTGACACGCTATCTTCATTTGGATTCCAGGGCTCTGTTCTTTCCTGGTTCTCCTCCTACCTCTCGCTTCGCACCTTTAGTTTTACACTCTGGTGCATCCTCTTCCACTTCTATCCCTCTACCAATCGGTGTACCTCAGGGTTCTGTTCTCGGTCCTCTCCTATTCTCCATCTACACTTCTTCCGTTGGCTCTCTGATATCATCCCATGGCTTTCAATACCATCTCTATGATGATGTCTACCAAATCTACCTCTCTACCCCTGAAATCTCAACCAGCATCCAGACCAATGTCTCAGCCTGCCTATCTGACATCGCTGCCTGGATGTCTCAATGACATCTGAAACTCAACATGGCCAAAACCGAGCTCCTCATCTTTCCTCCTAAACCTACCTCTCCTCTCCCCACTTTCTCTATTTCGGTGGATGGCAATCTCATTCTCCCTGTCTCATCAGCTCGTAACCTTGGGGTCATCTTTGACTCCTCTCTCTCCTTCTCTGCTCACATTCAGCAGATTGCCAAAACCTGTCGTTTCTTTCTCTATAACATCAGCAAAATCCGTCCCTTCATATCTCAGCACTCTGCCAAAGCCTTTATCCACACTCCTATCACCTCTCGTCTTGATTATTGTAACCTACTACTCACTGGCCTCCCTCTTAGCCATCTCTCTCCTCTTCAATCAATCCAAAACTCTGCTGCGCGACTCATTTTCCATCAAAGTCGCTACGCCCACATTAGCCCTCTCCTTAAGTCACTTCACTGGCTCCCTATCCGTTTCCGTATTCAATTTAAACTTCTCCTATTGACCTATAAGTGCATTCACTCTGCCACTCCCTAGTACCTCTCCACTCTTGTCTCCCCCTACGTTCCCCCCCCCCCCCCGAGTACTCCGTTCTGTAGATAAATCTCTCTTATCTGTCCCTTTCTCCTCTACTGCTAATTCAAGACTCCGTTCCTTTTATCTCGCTGCACCTCACGCCTGGAATAGTCTTTCTGAGCCTATACGTCTAGCCCGGTCTTTAGCCATTTTCAAGTCCAAACTCAAAACCTACCTCTTTACCACTGCTTTTGACTCCTAACTCACTTACCCTGTCCTTTATCCTCACCTCTTTATTCCCTTACCCTTAATTGTTCTGTTTACCCATCTTATCTAGATTGTAAGCTCTTTGAGCAGGGACTGTCTTCTATGTATGGTGTACAGCGCTGCTTATGCCTTGTGGCGCTATAGAAATGATAAGTAGATAGACAGATAAGTATATGTTTAGTACGTTCGCTTTTTCCTCACCACTCTCCACATAGCAGCTCACAGCACCTTATAATCTTACAATTCCATTTCTAGCCTTCCTCTGTTCACTAACATACCTGAAAAAAGTCTCATCAACATTACATAAGTACATAAGTATTGCCATACTGGGAAAGACCAAAGGTCCATCGAGCCCAGCATCCTGTTTCCAACAGTGGCCAATCTAGGTCACAAATACCCGACAAGATCCCAAAAATGTACAAAACATTTTATACTGCTTATCCCAGAAACAGTGGATTTTCCCCAAGTCCATTTAATAACGGTCTATGGACTTTTCCTTTAGGAAGCCGTCCAAACCTTAAACTCCGCTAAGCTAACCGCCTTTACCACACTCTCTGGCAACGAATTCCAGAGTTTAATTACACGTTGAGTGAAGAAACATTTTCTCCGATTCATTTTAAATTTACTACATTGTAGCTTCATCGCATGCCCCCTAGTCCTAGTATTTTTGGAAAGTGTGAACAGACGCTTTACATCTACCCGTTCAACTCCACTCATTATTTTATAGACCTCTATCATATCTCCCCTTAGCCTCCTTTTCTCCAAGCTGAAGAGCCCTAGCCGCTTTAGCCTTTCCTCATAGGGAAGTCGTCCCATCCCCTTTATCATTTTCGTCGCCCTTCTCTGCACCTTTTCTAATTCCACTATATCTTTTTTGATATTGAACACAATATTCGAGGTGCGGTCGCACCATGGAGCGATACAAAGGCATTATAACATCCTCATTTTTGTTTTATTTATTTATTTATTTATTTATTTGTTGCTTATATCCCACATTTTCCCACTCGTGCAGGCTCAATGTGGCTTATTTTCCATTCCTTTCCTAATAATACCTAACATTCTATTTGCTTTCTTAGCCGCAGCAGCACACTGAGCACCCTACTTTATCTCTCCACACCAGACATCACTGCGGAAACCCAAGCCAAAGTATCGGCCTGCTTATCTGACATTGCTGCCTGGATGTCCAACCACCACCTCAAACTGAACATGGCCAAGACCGAGCTTATCGTCTTTCCACCTAAACCCACTTCTCCTCTTCCCCCAATTTCTATCTCAGTCGATAACACCCTCATCCTCCCCGTCTCATCTGCCCGCAACCTCGGTGTCATCTTCGACTCCTCCCTCTCCTTCTCTGCGCATATCCAGGAATGGTAACATAGTAACATAGTAAATGACGGCAGAAAAAGACCTGCACGGTCCATCCAGTCTGCCCAACAAGACAAACTCATATGTGTATACCTTACCTTGATTTGTACCTGCCTTATTCAGGGCACAGACCGTACAAGTCTGCCCAGCAGTACTTCCTGCCTCCCAACCACCAGTCCCGCCTCCCATCACTGGCTCTGGACAGACCGTATAAGTCTGCCCTCCGCTATCCTCGCCTCCCAACCACCAACCCCTCTTTCAGACACCTGCTTCGCCACCCGATTTTGGCTAAGCTTCTGAGGATCCATTCCTTCTGCACAGGATTCCTTTATGCATATCCCATGCATGTTTGAATTCCGTTACCGTTTTCATCTCCACCACCTCCCGCGGGAGGGCATTCCAAGCATCCACCACCCTCTCTGTGAAAAAATACTTCCTGACATCTTTCCTGAGTCTGCCCCCCTTCAACCTCATTTCATGTCCTCTCGTTCTACCGCCTTCCCATCTCCGGAAAAGATTTGTTTGCGGATTAATACCTTTCAAATATTTGAACGTCTGTATCATATCACCCCTGTTCCTCCTTTCCTCCAGGGTATACATCTATCCCCCCTTCAAACTGTTCAGAACTCTGCTGCACGTCTTATACTCCGCCTAGACCGATATGCTCATATCACCCCTCTCCTCAAGTCACTTCACTGGCTTATGATCAGATACCGCATACAGTTCAAGTTTCTCCTTCTTACCTACAAATGCACTCAGTCTGCAGCCCCTCATTACCTCTCTACCCTCATCTCCCCTTACGTTCCCGCCCGAAACCTCCGCTCACAGAACAAATCCCTCCTCTCAGTACCCTTCTCCACCACCGCCAACTCCAGGCTCCGCCCTTTCTGCCTCACCTCACCCTATGCTTGGAATAAACTTCCTGAGCCCTTGCGCCAAGCCCCCTCCCTACCCATCTTCAAATCCTTGCTCAAAGCCCACCTCTTCAATGTTGTCTTCGGCACCTAACCATTATTCATCTATTCAGGAAATCTAGACTGCCCCAATTTGACTGCCCTATTTGACTGACTGTACATTTGTCCTTTAGATTGTAAGCTCCTTGAGCAGGGACTGTCCTTCTATGTTAAACTGTACAGCGCTGCGTAACCCTAGTAGCACTTCAGAAATGTTAAGTAGTAGTAGTAGTAGAAGGTTTCAACGTATTATCAATGACGACACCTAGATCCCTTTCTTTGTCCGTGACGCCTAACGTGGAACCTTGCATGACGTAGCTATAATTCGGGTTCCTCTTTCCCACATTCATCACTTTGCACTTGCTCACATTAAACGTCATCTGCCATTTATTGCTGGTACTATACACCCCAGTGTCTGGCCAAGATGTTCCAACTGGGATCAGCTCAGTGCTGGCGCCAGCGTGGTCAGATTGGGGATATGGTTCATATTTGGTGGTCTTGCCCATGGTTTTGAAACTTATCTACAGTGTAACTAAGACATCGTATCCTATGCGAATGGACCATTGTCTTCTTCATTTTAAACCAGCGGCAACGAAGGAACCTGTTCACCAGTTGGTCACCAGCAAGCTTGTTCTGGCTGCCTGGCCTTCACATGATTCTCCACAAATTGGATTATATTCATTTGATGTCTAAGTTAACAGTGATGCGCAATGGCTCTATTCTGAAATTATTATTATTAATTGCATTTGTACCCTACATTATCCCACCTTTTTGCAGGCTCAATGTGGCTTACAGAGTGTTGTTATGATGCAGTCATTACATGGTCTTAAATACAGTCGATAATAAGCTAAGGTAGGTAATTTAGATGCAAGGTGCTAGGTAAGGTGTTGTGAGAGGTGTTTTAGATGCATCTGAGTAGTTTGGGGAATAGTTAGTGAGGATGTCCTTAGTAGGCTTTGTTGAAGAGATGTGTCTTCAAAGATTTGCGAAAGCTGGTTAGGTTGTCCATTTTTTTCAGGGCCATGGGTAGTGCATTCCAGATCTGTGTGCTTTTGTTCTCAAAAGTAGTAAGTAATACCAAAAGTAGTAGAAATACCATCAGACTTGGGACTCTTATATACAGTGGACTGCTAGTCCCGATTCCTCATTGTTTACAGCTTAATGGTTGGTTTTGGAGGGTGGGGATGATTGGTGTAGGGCAGGGGGGAGGTTATTATGGTTTGATGTTCTATTGAATGTGATATGCATAGATGTTCTGTAATTGCCGAGGTTCAAAGAATTCCTCACCACCAGATCCTACCAAGTTATAATAAATAATACCAGATCACCGTACTGGTCACCGGCATGTGGAGTCCCACAAGGATCCCCCCTTTCACCCACAATCTTCAACTTAATGATGATACCACTAGCCAAACTCCTGGCCGACCAAAACCTTAACCCCTACATATACGCTGATGATGTCACAATCCACATTCCGTTTAAGAACGACCTAAACGAAATAACCAACGAAATCAACCAGAGCTTCCAGATCATGCACTCATGGGCGGACTCATTCCGGCTAAAGCTCAATGCTGAAAAAACCCAATGCCTAGTCCTCACATCCCAATACAATACAAATATATACTCCACTATAACCACACCTTACTGCACTCTACCTATAGCAGAAAACTTGAAAATTCTGGGAGTTACCATTGATCGAAACCTCACACTCGACACCCACGTGAAGAATACAACGAAAAAAATGTTCCAATCGATGTGGAAACTCAAAAGAATTAAACCTTTCTTCCCAAGAAATATCTTTCACACCCTAGTCCAGTCACTAGTTATAAGCCACCTGGACTACTGCAATGCCTTGTACGCAGGATGTAAAGAACAGACCATAAAAAAACTCCAGACAACTCAAAACACAGCAGCCAGACTCATCTTTGGAAAACCTAAATATGAAAGCGCGAAGCCCTTGAGAGAAAAACTGCATTGGCTTCCGCTCAAGGAACGAATTGAATTCAAGTTATGTACAACCGTGCACAAAATCATCCACGCAGATGCCCCATTCTATATGCTAAACCTAGTAGACCTGCCGCCCAGAAATGCCAAAAGATCGGCCCGCAAATTCTTAAACCTGAACCTTCCCAGTTGCAAAGGAGTGAAGTACAAACAAGCATATGCCACGACCTTTGCATACAAAAGTACACAGTGCTGGAATGCACTACCCAAAACCCTGAAAACTACGAACAATCTAACCAGCTTCCGCAAAGCTTTGAAAACGCATCTCTTTAACAAAGCTTACAAAAGTCTCCATCAATGATACAACTCTTCACCCAAACACACCTAAACACCTCTCATATAATCTACCCAAGCTTCCGCCCAACTACCACCTCTCTTACCTCTGCTTTTGATCAATTGTATTTAAATTAGGCACTGTCTTTATCATAACCTACTCTGTAAGCCACATTGAGCCTGCAAAAAGGTGGGATAATGTGGGGTACAAATGCAATAAATAAATATGTTGTCATATGAAGGATCTGTATGCTTTTATTTCTCCTAATAAAGCAAAATTTAAACCTCAAAAAAAAAAATAAGTACATAAGTGTTGCCATACTGGGACAGACCAAAGGTCCATCAAGCCCAGTATCCCGTTCCCAACTGTCATTTTGATTTTTCTGTGTCAATTTACTTTTAAGCTTTTACAATGTTAAGTTATTTATTTCTACAATGTCTTTACTTTTTATGATTGTTTGCATTTTTTCATTTATTGATGTAACTTTAATGTTGTTATGTATAGACTCCTGAGGCAGGCCATTGGGCCAAAATGACCGTGTTGAGTCATTCTTGCTGATCAATAAATCTTCTAGATCATACAGAATCACGTTTCATTTAGTTACCGCTGTCTCCCAAATGTGATTTTCTCTGTGAGGTTTTTGTTCTTCTTATTTCTGTTCACAATATCGGAACCACCAAATTTCCTCTGCTCTGTTTCCATGTAAGCATGAGGACCAAGACTAACATATTCCACAAACAGCCTGACAAATGTCTCAACGCAATATGCTTCATGGATATGGGACCTCCCACGCAGGCACTAACCAGAAAAGCTCAGTCCAAGATAGGCAAAGGCAAGGTATCATTCCAGATGTTATATCAAACACTGAATGGTCAATACACAATGGGTGACACTAAACAATTAAAGCTAAACCATACTTGCATGCACGAGATGCTATTAAACACAATTACGGAGATTATGCTTGTGTCATGTCCCCTACTGCAACGCAAGCGGCGTCCTCAGGCTGCGCGGGGTCCCGTTGACACGCACACTTGACTGGCACTGCCTGAGCCATGCGTGTGTAGTCCTCTCTGGGTTTGTTTAGAAAGCGGTGGGTGCGGGCTCCATAATTGCTTTGCTTCCATGCACCTGTTTCTGCTCTCTCTCTGCCTGGCTGCTTCCACCCACCTGGGTCTGCTCTTCCTCTGCCTGGCTTCCCTTGCTTCGCTCCTATTGGTCTGCCGGTTCCTCCTTCCCCTGCTCTTGTCCTATGGCTTTGCCCCTTCTCCCTGCTGATGTCAGATGCCAGCACTTTATCAGCTGAGCTCTCCCTGGACTCCATGCTTCGGCTTCTACTTTGGTAGGTGTTTCTAACTCTGTAGTCTGCTTCTTATCTACTGGTCCCTCGTTGCTGACTTTGTCTGTACCTGGATTACCCTTCTGCCTGTCGCCTGCATCTGGATTACCCTTCTGCCTGCCGCCTGCCTACTGACTTTTGCCTGTACCTGGATTACTCTCTTGCCTGCTGCCTGCCTTTCGCCTGTACCTGGATTACTCTCTTGCCTGCCGCCTGCCTACTGACTTTTGCCTGTACCTGGATTACTCTCTTGCCTGCCTACTGACTGCTGCTTGTACCTGGATTACTCTCTTGACCTGCTGCCTGCCTGGCCGAGTCATTCATCACCCCGCTTCCAGCTCCGTCCCGTAAGTCCTGCAGGCCGCCCGCACCTAGGGGCTCAACCTCTGGAGAACAGCCGTCAGCGCAGGTGAAACCCGGGGTTGTCCGGCCACCAAGCAGAACCTGGTCCGAGTACCAGGCTCAGCAGCGCTCTACTGGGTACAAAAACTCACAAGTCTGACAGCTTGCGTTAACTTATAACATTTTAATCTAGACATATAACATTGAACATTCTGTCTTTCTGCCATTTAGCTTTCTGAATTAGTAATTCATGCAGCAAGCAACTAGAAAAGATTTCAACCAGACTTACACTCAAAGGCAGTGGTGGTAGCATCAGGCAAAACCTGCCCAATCACATCCTACAAAAGAAAAATCAAAGAGGAAAGTCAGGATAGAATTAAGAGAAGGCAGAAAGATGCAAAACCACCTCTCACCTTCCCCTCCCTTTTCCTCTTATCACCTTCGTTTACCCCCATTTCTACATCTCCTTAATCATTACAGGCTCCATCTCAGAAAACACAGATACAGACTAGAGGCAACCAAAATGGTGCATGTCAGCACTAAAAGCCATGTGAGGTGAGACATGTGGGTTAGTGCAGTGGGCTTTGATCCTGGCAACCTGGGTTCGATTCTCACTGCAGCTCCTTGTGACCTCGGGCAAGTCACTTAAACCTTCATTGCCCCAGGTACAAAAAAAACAACATTAAGATTGTGAGCCCCTTAAAGACAGACAAAGTACCTGTGTATAATGTGTACAGCGCTGCGTATGTCTAATAGTGCTATAGAAATGATTAATAGTAGTAGTACCTTGTGTACCCACTACAGTTCTCAATCCAGTCCTTGAGACACACCCAGCCTAATTTCCAGGACACCCACAATGAATGTGCATGAGACAGTTCTGCACACAGTGGAAGCAGTGTATGCAAATTTATCCATGCATATTCCTTGTGGATATCTTGAAAATCAGACTGGCTTGGTGTGTCCTGAGGAACGGTTGAGAACCCCTGTCCTATGAGAAGGGAGGGGGAGGGATATGATAGAAATATTTAGATATCAGATAGGTATTCAGAATGCACAAGAAGCAAATCTCTTTACACATAAGGGAAGTCTTAGATCTAGGGGAACATGAAATGCCAAGGGAGTAAACTCAGGAACATCATTAAATATATTTTCACAGATAGGACGAGGTGGTAGTGACAAAAATGGTAACAGAACTGAAAAAAGTACAATATATTTACACAGGATCCTTAGTAGCAAGAGATGATAATGGGGCATTAGGGAACCTGCATGAAGCAGCAGTCACAACCCTAAATAGCAGTTTTACAAACTTTCATGAGCCTAAAGTGGCTAAATAGCTTTACCAGCAGTAGGGATTGCAAAGGGGGATCCAGTTGTTGACTTAAGTATTGGTTTTCTGAAAAGCATTGCTGAAGATGACAAGGCCCCAGACAGTCTGCCAGCTGAGGTAATGGAGGTAGATTTGGGGAAAGGTGTAGAGAGGGTGGGGAAAGATCTGGAGCCAGGTATGTGTGTTATACTCTCATCCACCCAAAGTGAACAAATATCTACTGGGTGAACAGGATGGGCCACATCATCTTTATCTGCCTTCATTTGATATGTTCAAACCTGAGGTGGGAGTATTAGCTTCCAATGCTAGTCAACATAACTTTTAAATCAGTCCAAGGAAATGCATCACTACTTATGCATGTCTCTTGTTTTTATTTCTGATCAACTGTCACATTACTGTATTAACCCCCCTCTCCCTCCATTCCCTTGCAGGCCAC